>NC_028351.1:4636973-4792558 GCF_000741045.1 Vigna radiata var. radiata | reverse complement strand
GATAGAATTAAAAGGAAGAAGTGAAAAGGTAGGTGGAAGCAGGTCCGAAAGTGCCCGAAAGTGCTGGCGAGATTCAAGGACATGTTAGCGACAGTTATGCTTAGTGAGTGAACTTCGCGAGATTGTGGGCTAGTGGCCGTAGGTGGTTAGGGCCCATAACTTGTATTCAACGTCTATAAATATAAGGGTAAACAGTCAGGTAAAGGGATCTGAATTTATTCATTCTTACCTTGATATTACTGTGACTCTGCTGACTTGAGCGTCGGAGTGCTAACTTGCAGGTCACAACCGTTCAGGCGTAAGAGTGAGATTATCTGAAGCTTTTCGTCAAGACAGTTCGACTTGCGTTCGGTCTTGAATCCTTCATCCGAAACAGTATTAATATATTAATATAGTATAGATGTATAAGTATATACAAGAAGAATATATAAGAAGAGAGTTACGTAACTTAATATTAATATAATATAGATACATGAGGATATATAAAAAGAAAGTTACGCAACTTATTATTAAATAATATATATTTGTATATATGTGAAATAAAGTTCGGTTACATGGTAGGTTCACGTAAGAACTTTAAGGTAAGAAATTTTTTATTGATGCATGGGCCAGGGTGGTAAAAAGGGGTGCTTGTTGGGTACCTATAACATGAGAACTATGTTTCTTTTATCTGCCGGTGATTTTTGATTGGAACTTTTTGTTAATGTTCTACACTTCAAATTTGATTGTTTTATGTATATTATTAAGAGTATATATATGTGAAAGAGAATGAGATGTGTTAAAAATATGGTGATACGGTGATTTGTGATTGATGAACAATGCATGATATTGATGGACTAAAGGTTATTATTGAGATTAAATGTTGAATGTATATTATTGAGTAACATGTATCTTATTGTGATGAATGTTAAATATCTTGTGATTTATGAGTGATGCGTATTATTAAGAATGTGTAATGAATTGTGATAAGTATGAAACTATGTTATATGCCTTGTATTGTGGTCGGTAATGAGAGAACTTTTCGTATTGCGTTACATTAAGCATGTGTTGGAGTCTCCTGTAGAAACAGAGATTCGAGTGTCACTTCCTTTTGCGCAAGGAGATGAGATGAATGTCTCACCTATGAGGCTTGAAAAGTCAGAGAGATAGGTCTGAAGTTGCGATGAAGGACAACTCGAATGGTCTTGTTTTGTGTAACAGGTTGGGACGACAAAGTACAAGAAAAGGACATTGGTTTATAGATGGATCGGTGTGATATTGTTTAAGCGTTGAGATATGAATTTATTACTTGGTATAATCTGTGTTTGATGTTGTTTTAATTTATTATATTTTATGACGATGTGTTCTCTTACTCACTCTTGCAGTGGTTTACGATGATCGTACTTGTAAAGAAGTACATGACATTGCAGATAAAATCAGATTGATTGAAGTAACTGATGAGAGTTGGGATCTTTAATTTCAGGATTAATTATTTATTATTTCAGTATATAATTTGCAGATAATTGTTTATTATTTAAAGAGTTTTTAGATTTGCTATATTTTATAGGGTTAAATATGTTTTTAGTCCCTATACTTTGGGGCGATTTTGGTTTTTGTCCCTCTTTCAAACTATAGTACAATTTAGTCCTTCAACTTTAGAAAACTTTGGTTTTAGTCATTTTTACCAAATTTTTTTAACTTTATTTACTGTTTCAAACGCGTTTCTCAGTTAACATTGGAACAAAAATGTGTCAAACAGTGTAAACAATCCAAATGCTATAATGTAACGTGCTTGAAACAGCAAATAAGGTTTAAAAAATTTGGTAAAAAAGACTAAAATCAGAGTTTTCTAAAGTTGAAGGACTAAATTGTACTATAGTTTGAAAGAGAGACTAAAACCAAAATCACCCCAAAGTATAGGGACTAAAAACATATTTAACCCTATTTTATATACTTTTAGTAAATAACTTTATTTTATTATAAGTATTATTTAAATTTGAAAAATAGTTTCTAAAATTAAAAAACAAATAATTTTATCATAGCAAATAATTATTTGAATTTAAAAAATTTAATTGCTCAAACAATAAAATTGAAAAATTATTTTTATTATAAATGATTATTTAAATTTAAAAAGTAATAGCTAAAAGATTAAAATTAAAAAAATAAAATAAAACATTAAATAAATGTATCATTTATGTGCTTGTAATTTCATGTTATTTTGTTTCATTAAATTTCTTCGCAATATTCTCCTGATAAAACAAATTGGTAATATTTGATAATAATAAATGATAACAAAGAAAGGAAAATGTATTCAAAATGACATCATAGCATATCGTATAGATTAATTTATTGATTAAAATTTTATAATATAAATTAGTGCAAATAATATATCAGCTTACTATATATATATATATATATATATATATATATATATATATATATATATATATATATATATATATATATATATATATATATATGACATTGATTTTATAGAAAATTATTACGGATAGAATATATTTACTTTAACAAACCAATTGGAAATAAGTTGCCAGTAACACTGCCTCTTTCAAGCTTGTGGATTCGTAAGAACTATGCAGATAGTTTCATGGTGAGTTCAATCATTATGATCTACCTGATGCTTTCAGATTTCCAAACAGTCTACCATTTGTGGCCTCAATATGTAACTTAAATAAACATTAAAAAACAATTAAACTCTACATATTCCTTCAAAAGGAAGCAAAAAACAGGATTCATAACATATCCATTCTATGATGAATCTTCCAGTATTTTGGTGTCAAATACTCTGAAATTTCTAGTGCCCCAGATATCATCTTCGGAGAGATAGTATGACTTTAGACAAACACAAACCCAGGGTGGATTTCTTGTAGTATCTTTTTCCCCACCAATGCTACCATTACTATCAGATACTCCAAGTAATCTATTCAGCTTCCTATTCCACTTTTCATCATCAGGATAACCATCAAAAAGGGTCACCTGTCATATATTATATTATCATGACAAGCACGAAAAAGAAAACAGCTAAGCAGAACGCAAACAAATAAGCATTTTGCAATACTAGTACAGGTAATTGCCAAGAATACAATTTGAAATCAACAATGGCCACTGAATAGTAAAGTGTAAAATCATTTGTTTAATGAGGGTGTAAATGGTGCCAAAAAGATCCTAAAATCAGGCAAGTCAAACTTTGTTCTTACCACATCCTCTTCAATTACATTAGCATGAATTCTGGCAGTTGAATCCTTTAATGTTAAACGCATTTTATATTTCTCCGTAGAAAGACAGAGATTTTCAGCTTTGCATGGTATTGCTGCTACCACCCGAACAATACACTTAAATATAGCCGTCACCTTCAACATAAAAATTTAACTATAAAAACAAGTAGTAGTAACACTCAAAGGTAAATAACATCAAGTAATGGAGAGTTTGATGTTAAGAGTGTAGGCTTGGGTGAAGAAAATAATTTACAGTACCTCTGAATGAGTGAGGACACTCATTAAAGTAACAGGTGTCACATGATCACGATGATTGACTGCTGTAAGAATAAAAATTAGTGTCATCTCATAAGAAAATCATAAATCCAAGTCAACATTCACGAATCAAAGACTTAGTGTGTAAAGAACCAGTTACCTGTAATTGGTAAAGGCTCAGGAAAGCTCAAATAAGACATTCTTCTTGATATTAAAGACAGTCTCTCATCAGCCAACCTAGACCAAAATTCGTAAGACACGTATATTAAGTTTCAGTAAAATGTAAACCATTTAGAGTCAACTAAACTAGCAACAACCTTTGGCGCTCCACAATGAGTTGATCTTCGTTTGATATATATCGAAGCTTTGTGTGACAGGTAAAAACACCATGCCATAGTCCACCATACAACTTAAGACGCAAATAAGTAATCTTGACCCATTTACCAACGGTTAGAAGGTGGAGATGACTCTTCTGAACACCTGTTTCAAAAACTATTCTAAAGATAGATCCAACCGTTGGCAAAGTACATAAAATTTCTCTTGACAAAGGTAAACGTTCCCGTTGTAAAGGAAGTGGATGCTTAAGTTCATCTTCTAGACTGAAATTCAGAAAACAACAAATTTATATTAGGCTACTCTCAATTAAAATATTATAATTTATACAAAAACCATACAATATTGTGAAACAAGCAATAAAACACCAAATATGACAATGTTATGCCTATTTCCAACAACTTGAATATGATATGACTATATAAACAGAGCACTATAAAGCAGTTAGAAGATATTAAATCTATCAAAACTCGGGATATACATTTGGGAAAAGAAACTGAATTAATAATTTAAAAGTAAAATAGCATTAACTCACTTTGAACATATAGCATTTGGTTGAGTATCGGTACCATCCCAGGCATAAATCACCCATTTATCTTTCGCAACATTACTATGATGAAGGATCTTAATGTGGAACAAGAAAATATTAAGAATAATCAATATGGTAAGTTGGTAACAACTAAAAGTACTAGCCAACTCTTAAAAAAAGTTCAAACATTTTAATTATTGTATTTATATGAAGATCTCCCAAACTCAATCATGCAAAATTTCAAAACTAGAAATCAGTTTAATCACCTTGCATGTTAAATTTGTGACAGTTTCTTCCTTGAATTCTCTGAACATGGGAAATTTTCTAAAGTCTACACAGTTCAAAACAGAAAACAAAATCAATAATAAATAAATAACTACAGAAACCCCTACGAGAAGATCTTCAAAGCTGAAATAATAAAAAACCTTCGTGAAGCTGGAAATTAACCAGCCATTTTCTCAGTTTATTTATGATTATCTTGTCTTCGTCTTTGGGTACAAAATCAGAAGAAGAAACTTGATAGGGGTCTAAAATATCATCATCTTTGCCTTTGTATAAAGCAAATGATGAAATTTTTTTCCAATAAGTGAGATTTACTTCTCCGTTGTAGGTATCTACCTAAAATAAAAAAGTTAAGAAAAAACAGGACACATGTATTTAAAAGCAAACCGATGACCAGAAAACAAAAGCAAACATATCTATCTACACATAAAAGTAAATACAATTAAAAATTACCAATATACTACGAAGTTGAATTATATCCCCAACCGCCGTCACAAGAGGAAGACGTTCAATATTTTTATCAAAAACAGTAGCAGATATGGTGAAATTGTGATGTGTGTCATCCATTATTCTGAGGTTACAACAATAATCTGCAAAGGTTTTTTAAACAGAAATAAATATACAATGTTTCATGTTAATAATAACTGGGGAGAGACATTAAAGTAAAGAACACGCTTGAAAGTAATAGTATTAATCCAAGGGACCCAAAACACAAGAAAAAGTTAAATGAACAAAAAATTGAAACTTTTCTTTATTATAAAGTTTCCAACTCCCCTCTCGTACTCCTGTAGGTTTTTTCTCATTCTCCTATTTTAACATTGTTTTGAAAACTAAGAAAAGTGAAAACTTGCTCAGAATACACTTTCACGATAAAGTTCATTAATCTACTACCAATAAAGTAAATGGCAGCCGTAAGTCTGGCCTTTTAATCATCATTGCCAGTTAAATTCGAAAAAATTCAAACGAATGAAATGCAGAAAATTAGGATTTAGACTTACCCGTGCCCGTGTCCCTGCCCTTTTTTTTCTTGGGAAATACGCGCTTTGTTTTCTTGGCAAATGTGGTTTCGATAACAGCGCCAATGACATTTACGGTGTTAATGACATTTACTCTCCGACTCAGATATTTAGAAAGATCTCGCAGTGGCACAACCATCTCGCAGTGACAACAAGATCAAATTATTGTATTTCTCACTCTCTGTTTCAGTTTGAGACTCTAAATCCTAAAAAGCTTAAAGCAAACCAATTTAATTCCTATCCTCGAAAAGTTTTTTTTTATGTAAAAATGTATAGTTAACAATTTTTTTAATAATTTTGTTACAATCGGCTTCAAATATAAAAACTAATCATAAAATAATAATATATAATTTATTTTTAAAAAGTTGTTAAAAAAAAAGTTAGTTATTGTTTATTATAATCCTTTAATATATTAGTTATTGTTAATTATAATATTAGAAACTTTAAAAGAAAGTACAGTGTTCATTTTCTCTGTTTACAGCTTTTACATGTTTTAATTTCGATTTAAAGAAAAGTGTTATAATTTCTTGTATCTAGTAAAAATTATTTTCTTATACATAATCTAAATTTCAATGTTAATAATGCTCACACTTCTTTCATCATACCTCTCCTCTATCAAATATCTTTATTTTTCTCGTTGATAAATATAATATATATAATAATTATTTAAATTTTAAAAATAATAATTAAAAGGATAAAATTAGAAAACAATATATATATATATATATATATATATATATATATTTTTAGGGTTTAAAAAAATTATTTTTTAAATTATACTGAGTGAATAACTTTTTTTATTATAAGTAATTATTTAAATTTGAAAAATAGTTCCAAAAATCATAAAAACAAATAATTTTATTATAGCGAATAATTATTTGAATTAAAAAAAATTAATTACTCGAATAATAAAATTGAAAAATTAGTTTTTATTATAAATGAGTATTTAAAGTTAAAAAGTAGTAGCTAAAAGAATAAAATTAAAAAAAAAAATAGAACATTAAATAAATGTATCATTTATTTTATCTAATTGATACGAAATCTTTAACGTTAAATTCTTTTGGTGTAAAAAAGACTATCTTTCATCTACTTTGATACAAATTTACAATAATATGCTTTAAATTGTGTATATATTTTTTATTCTTATTTAAACGTGTTCGCCTTGTGGGGAAATTATATTCTCCAACATCTTCACGCTCAAAAATTATCCAAATAAAATGGGATCAATCATTGTAGCAGATTCACGAATTACTGAAACCAATGCCAAGTTATCATCCTAAAGCTCTGGATTTTAAACCAACAATGACATAAAAAGTCAAATTACATGGAAAACTAGAGTCACAATAGAACATGTCATATTTTCTTGGCAATGAACAAGCCCCACATCTGCTCTTTAGATGCACCCCTGCTCTGCTTTGCCTTCCATCTTTCCACAATTTCATTGTAGTCATCCTGAAACCAATCAATCCAAACCTAAATCTTATTTAACAGAGAAACAAATGCCATAAAATAACTATCTTCACAACATAATCAAAAACCCACCTCGCCGAACTCACGAATGAAATCCTCCTTCTTCTTCTCAAGGGCATCTAACTCCTTCTCTAGTGTTTTCACGAACTAAACCGAACAAGTAATAAAGCTATTAGTACTTTATAATCAGAATCAAAGAAATGCAGATACTACGCAGATAGTATTATTATATCATAAGATCAGAACAACCTGATCAGTTTGATCTTCAACAATGAGATCATCAAATCCAGCATCCTCCAGCATCTGAAAATGATTTAGAAAAGAAAAGATTGTCAATAAGAGGAAAAGTTAACACATGATTTCGGTTGAAACCAAATGGGTGAAAGAGACGTCAGATGATGTCGTTGATAGCACAGCCAACAATACCTTCCCATACGTCGTCATGTCGTGGAGATAATATCCTCCTTTTTTAATGTACTCAGCAAATTCTGAAGACGGACTTCGAGTACTTTTGCAATAATCGGTTATCAGGATTTTTCCTCCAGGTTTCAACCATTTGTAAAATGATCTGAATAATGTTGGTTTATCCTGTATTGATCCAGAGTAATGTTAGTTTCTCCTTAGCATATCACATTTGATATTTACTGTATTTTAAGGTGTAACGCATAATACTACTAAAATCAACAATCAAACAAGAAAATGGACAGCCCCTTACTTTGACATGTAACATGGTGTCACGAGTGT
Source organism: Vigna radiata var. radiata (assembly GCF_000741045.1). Lineage (NCBI taxonomy): Eukaryota > Viridiplantae > Streptophyta > Magnoliopsida > Fabales > Fabaceae > Vigna > Vigna radiata. The sequence continues at coordinate 4,784,714 of NC_028351.1, read as the reverse complement.
AGATTACATCAAATGTATTGTCAGGATACGACTTTTTAAAGCAATCCGCGCAATCAAATTCAACAGCATAGTTCAGTCCGATAGCCCGTTCGATGGCAAGGGATATCATATTTATGGAGAGGTCAATACCAACAACCTCAACATCAAAATGTCCTGCCATGTAGAAATCACCACCCCCAACACCACAACCAACATCCAGAACTTTCTGACCAGGCTTTAGTCCTAGCTTTGACACAATTTCCTTAGTCGTTTCTGCCAAGCGGAGAAGCAGAACATCATAGGTTAAGATACATAGAGACAATTATGATAAACACACAGCACATATCCTTCAAGATTGTGACCATGACGATTTTCAGAAGAAAAAAGAAAAAAATACCAAAGTATCATACAATATTGAGCAATCTAAGAACGAGAGCAAAATTAGAACAACATTAAGTGATCAACAGCGTAAGATCTTCAAATAATTTTTACTAAAAAAACTACACTTAATATATGCTAGTAGAGAGAAAAGAAAATATGCACATTGATATGTTCATAACAACTGAATTTATTAATAAAAAGAGAATAACAATATATCTCTACAACAAAAATATATTAAATTAAGAAAAATGATGAAATGCCACATTTTGCAATAGTTTATGAAATAATCTAAAGGTCAAAAAACTAAATTAAATGGAGCTATCGTTGTCACCACACAAACATCTCACGACTGATAAACTACATTTCAGAATGAAGAAAAAAGGAGGGAATAATGAACAACTCTTTCTTGAACGGCATGGTCCCTCTAACAGATCCAGAATCATAACTTATCAAGACCTTGTAGTCATGGAGCAAATCACTACATAGCAATCAGCCAGTTATGTATAGTGGGTAAATGAGAAGAGGTCGCTCTTGTGGTCAGTCACGGAAGATCATACTACCATATCAGTGTTAAGGGAAAAGGAAAGATCTCTAAGCTAGCAATCCAAAACGAGAGAAAGAAAATTTGAAAGACATACCAAGTCCACCGGTGCTCACAAAGCCTGGGCCATACATCTGTTCATATCGTAAAATACTCTTATGACTGTATTCAACTCCATCCAAGAAACGTTGGAAACCCCTATCGCCTTCGGACTTAACTTTTTGCCATAACCAGCAGACCTATGCAACAAATTGTACACAGATACAGTCAGTCAATTGGGTAAGCAGAAATTAACGTTGCAAGAAATGGAATCCCAATTTTATTACCTGGTTTTGATTCTTCTTGTTTCTGACATAAGCTCCAATGCATTTACAGCCAATGAGAGACAGCTCAAAAGAATTTCCCATATCATCACTCATTTGGCACTCTTTAAAAACCTGCATGAGAGAAAGGGTTGAGAGATCCAAGTCATCAAAACCAAGGTTTTGTAAAAGGTTGCTACCTCTAAAATACAGAAATCTATTTATCTATGCCAAGTATACATAAAACAGAAAAATCTTGAAATCGTGGCATAAAGGATCAAAGACTTTTTTACTTGCAACAGGGAATGACATCTGTTTTAAGACAATTTTCAGCTGAGTTCGATTTAAGTTGCTAGCATGTAAAAATATTATTTTCAGTAAAGTCTCAATAGTTAAACTTACCCAATATGGTTCACATCGACTGGGCCCTTCTTTTCCATGAGTACTTAACCCAAACATTGTCTAAAAGAAATAGTAGTTTCAAAAGAACTTAACACGAGATAGACACTAAGTTTTGGAAAGGAACCCATGATCCATGGTCCATATTTCCAACCACAAAAACTCCCACTGAACAGGTTTGATTGCACTTTAAACTACGCTTTATTGAATTTAATCTAAAGGTTCTGACTCCATAAAATTAAAATCATACACTACAAATGAGCCCAAAGTTGATGTCCAACACATTTTTATTCAGACAGACTAAGGATGAGATGTAACCACACTCGGAATAGCAGACCTTAGTGTAAAATCTAGGTTCCCTGTAGTGAGTAGGGTTGTGTTTTCTCTTTGAATCTCCAGATTGATGGAAACAAGATTCTCTGAAGAATATATACCCACCATCTTTTAACCATTTGATCATCCTTTCAGCCAATTTTTCAACCTGAGGGATCAAGAAAAAAACAAACGGGTAACTCAACAAGGCCCGCATTGACAAAAGAATCATGAAAATTTTGCAAACTTATATTCTCTCAAATAAAGAAAACGGACCTCATTATCCGAAAGATACATGAGTAACCAATTCGAGAAAATCAGATCAACTGATCCTTCGGAAACACTATTAGACATGTTTGGAGATGTGACATCAGCACAGAGAAATTTGACATTCTTGTGGTGTCCATTGATGCTTTCATTCTGCAAAACATTGTGAAAGACCAGTGATTGAGGTTACTTCATAATGCGAGTATGTGTAAAATTGGCATGAATTAACCATATTCATTTTTGGAAAGACAAATTCCACAAGACCTTCTTGACTGCACTCTCAATGAAGTCCACAGCAAGCAACTGACCAGCTTTCTGAGCCAATTCACCAGTAAATCTTCCGATACCTGCTCCTAGCTCTATAACGGACTTGCCTTCGCATGGAGGTAATAGAGAAAGTACCTAGGCAAATAAAAATAAAAGAGTTGAGTTGCGTGCAAAAGCACGAACAGCTTGAAAAAAAAAAGGAGGGGTGGGAAATATAAGAGATATTGAGAAATGTACACAGAATTTTGCAACCCACTTTGCTGCTTGTGATACAAAGCAAAATAACAGGATAAGTACTAATTTAATTCACAGTCATAACCAAAAACACATATATGGCAACATGAAGAAGAGGGAATTTACTTCAGAAGCATATTATAGCAATGTATGAAAGATGGATCTAAAGAAAGAGGTGGCAAAACAGTGATCACTTTTGCTGAAAAGATAAAATTGCAGTTCAAAGTGTAACCCGTACAGTTTTCAAGAGCAGGGAGAAAAGACACACCACAAAATTAACAGAACAGCAGAACAGTTGTTGGTTTTGTTGGAGCGAACAGATCAAATCTATATGAGATCAAGTTGAAGGAGAATATTCCAAAATGTGTATGATGTTATTACAAGATGAGTGAAACAACGATTAAAGAATATGAGAGGCGAAGAGGGAGAGAGAAGACCTCGGGTCTCTCTTCCTTGTCGAGATGAGCGGCTTTGGAATCGAGCATCATTGCCTCAACGGACAAATCAGCGGAATGTTGAACCCAGTACGATTTCTGAATGTCACGCTCATTCACACCATTTCCATTTCCATTTCCTGCACAGAACTTAACTTCAAATTCTTCTAATGGAATACGAAAGAAAGAAGATGAGAAAACGGTGATCTCACCTGGAGCCATTGTTGAAGGAACAGAGAGCAAAAGAGAACAACAAAGAGAAGAAAGTGTTGTGATGGCTAAGTGCCTTCAATGGCGAGACGAGACCTTGAGAAACTCCTCGATCTTCGGTTGTTGCCTTTCCCTCTTTGCTGCATTACCCTACTTTCCTTTCTATCTCTTCTTTCTCTTCTTCATCTCTATATATAACACTTTCCATTTCCCTCTTCACAAAAAATATCAATTAAATTAACTTATTTAATCTTCTTCAAATATTTCTTTATTTAACCAAATAAACTATCATGTGACGTCGAATATACACCATGCTTTTCAGTGATTAAAATTTATTAAAAATTAAAAAAAAATCATATGTGATATTTTTTATATATCAGTAAAACTCTTATAACCCCCAAATCTCAAACTCTCTTCTTTGTTTTTAAAAAATTAATATAATCTCTTTTTACATTACTTTTAAGTTTTTCTCTTTTTATTTTTCTTAAAATATTATACAAGAAAATCTGATAAAAATCATCTTATCATTATAATATATTAATGAAATAAAATAATAAAATCTTGGATACAAGATCGAGATTGATTTTCATAATTTATATAATAATTTAAAAGGTCTAAAAACTATCATTCAGTTCAAATTTATTGTAGTTGTTTGTCTAATATTTTGAAACGCGGTTAATTCAAATTTTATAATACACATAACTTAAATTGGTTAAATTTTATATAAAAAAAACAGTACATAAGTCCTTTTCAAAAGTTAAATAACAATAATATTTGTAAATGAATCTAAAATTTGCAAGAATACCACTATACCAACTAATGTAGTTATTATTATTTTTTTCATTTTTGACAAATAGAACGTTGTAATAAAAAGTTAAAGATTGGTTGATGACTAGAAAAAATAGGTCATTTTTTGTTATTTCTCTTGGAAATTATGTGCAAAAACCCATAACAGCATAAAGTAAAATAATTGTAAAGAAACTCTAAAAAACTAGCAAATATGTGAAAGAAATAATGTTTTTGGACAGTTTTGAATCTGAAAACATGTGAATGAATGTTGTTTTTTCTGTTGTTGGAATCATATTCAAAGTTCACTTATTTATTCAGGAAGATAGTGCTTTTACTTTAAAAATTGAGTGCGGGTGAATCTATTGGATAAAAATGTTTGGTAGACGTAAAATGAATCTATGGGATCTAATTCTACCAATCACCTGTAGCCACGTGGTGCTTCCATATCCCATCAAAGTTTCATGTGAGATCCTACGTCACGCAATGCACGCTTCCCCCAAATATAGTTTCATCCTCTTTGTGCCTCCAGTCACGTGCGTTCTCACTCTTCCGTACGAAACTTTATATTTTTAAAATTAAAGTATAATTTTAATTGAATTAGACAATTGTACGTTAAAATATTTAAGTTAAAATATAATCTAATACATTAAAGTCAGTTAATTTATCGAATTTAGTTAATAAAATGTTAAATACAGTGAAAATAGTACATCATACACAGTATTTGCTCTGTTTCTGTTCAGTTAACTTGAATGACTGAGCTTGTGGCAATTTACAAACCTATATTTTAATGTATTTTTTATAAACTAATTCATAATTAAGAGATAATATAAAGAGTAAAACACGAAACATGAAATAAAAATATTAATAGCAATAGTAATAGAAAATAAAAGTAAAACATTGTAAATAATGTATTCTGTGTATAACTCTTACGGTATTAACTTTCTCTAATTAATTGTAAGCAGTCATTGAAATTAGAGACGTTACTTGCATGGAATGAGAATATCATAGACTACAGGCAGTGACTAATAATATAAGAAATAAAATCATATTTCGATCTTTTACCATTCTTTTATGGTTAAAAATTAGGGACAAATATTTTATTTTCTTATGAATTCAATTTAAAAGATAAGATATCTCCTTTAGAAATGAATATATATATATATATATATATATATATATATATATATATATATATATATATATATATATATATATATATATTAAAATAAATTTTAACTGGAGAGATGGATATAGTTTAATATAATTATCAATGGAAAAATTAATTTATCAAAGGAATAAATTTTTATAAACTGAATTGCTATGATATCTGTTTAATAAAAAAATGCTTATATTTTCTTTTGGGATGTTAATATTAATTAAATTTTTACGTGAGAAAATAACTCTCATTTATTCTAACAAAATATCCTTTTAATTAGTGAATTTATTTTTTTTCTTTCTTACCTTGATTATATCACTTTTATTTATGAATAAGTATTATACCATATGCTCGTTTAATCAATTATGAATTAAACATTCTTTTTCAAAACAAACATAATCATATAACATTCTCTAAACCGTGTGATCATAACTAATTGGTTAAATGATCAACTTATTGAAAGTTTAATCCTAACACTGAACAATTAAAAAAAACATGATTATTATCAATTTAACTCTATCTAACAATAATTTAAAACTCATTTTAAAATCTACAAATGTAGATTTGAAATAAATAAATAAATAATTACATTTAATACACATAAAATGATAAATTAAGATAATATCACTTTATCTTCCTAAGAAATTTATGAATTCGATGAACAAATTCTTTTTGAGACAAGGTATGGATGCATATATTCCCCAGGAGATCCATAGCTTTAATGTTACTTCGACTAACACAAAACTAAAAATGTATAATTAAGAAAAAATTTAAAGAATATAATTAAGCTTATGTTTATTTGATTTCATTTATAGTAAAATTCACCAACATAATTTTTCTTCATGAAATTATGTTATCTTAACCCAAAAAATACCCTTTTTTTTAAGGTATCCGATTTTGATAATTTCAATAAAAAAATTGGACTTTGGATTGTGAAAGTTGTCCCCTAATATTCCAAAGGAGTCGACGTCAAATCAAACACCTACCTACGATGGGGTCCCTTTCTTCACTACCTTCGTATATTTCTAAACACTTCAAACATAGTCAAACTCATTTATTACATTTATGGATTTCAAACCTTTTATTTATTTCCCTCTTCCTTCTATGTTCAATCCATCTTCGGCAAAACAGACCACGTCATCACCTAAATATTCAATGACAAAACATGCTGCTAGATACAAACATAACACATGTAACATGTTCCTTCACATCTCATTACAAAATCTTAAATTCATCACTAGTTAGCTCAAACAACCAATTCGCCTCTACTTTTAACAATATTATATATTTCCATCTTTCAAAACATAAAATTTAATTTTATAGAATATTTTTTATTTAAAATTTTAATAAAAAAAACGCGAAGAATAACAAGAAATAAAGGAGAAATTTTAATTTGAAATTTAAAGACATGGTCATTTTATAAATTAGGTTTTCCTGAAAAAAAATTATCTACAAACATGATTTTACATTTTCACTAAAAGCAAGGACAATTCATGAAAAACGAAAACTCATTCGAGGATCAATGCCTCCTATTCTATCATGTGTTCTCCTTCTCTAAGAACTCTGCATGGGCGTCACACGTAATCTTCATATTCTCATCTTCTCATTCGCTCATAACCCCAGCAAGATGTAGTACACCAGTGTAATGGGCAATGCAATCAACATCCCAAAAATAACTCTGCATTTTCAATACCATTTTGTAATTATTTAACACTGATGACTTTAGTCGAAGTTAGATTTTTTTTTTTGCTAGAAAACAGAAAAAGTAAATTCAATTTCATATTTTTTCTTAGTTCCTTATCAGGAAAGCAGTAAATAACTATAATGATAATTGTATTTTCTGCTTACCCTGTGCTGAGAATATCAGGGTGCACATTGTATTCCTTTGCAAAGACAAATGGGACAATTCCCTGAGGAAGAGCTGCCTGTATATTTATTTCAAAAGCCAAAATCAAAAAACCAGTCAAATGTTTGTTGTACAAGCACAACCTCAAGGAAGATGTTTTCATGATTAAACCTTTTTTTTAAGGTGTGTGGGTTTCTGTTGTGTTCTCTTTTCGGACTCAGTCTTTGCATGCCAATTAAAGTTACCATTTTGCAGAGAATTTGAACCTTTTTCCGAGGGAACCAACCACGGTGCAGATCGACATTACAGCAGAAAATTTAACCAATATAATATCTTATCTTGGCAGAGCTACATATATGCTCATACATATTTTAATGCAATGGAATTTCTTGAGGTTGTGTGTGTGAATATTGTATTGGTTTTGTTGGAAAGGAGCAGAAAGAAAAAGAGAGAGAGAGAGAGAGAGAGAGAGAGAGGAATGGATACCTGAACGATGGCAACGTGTAAGAGAACACCTTTGAGTCCAACGACCATGGAAGCAGCTGCCATGACAGCTGGACCTGTAAGGAATCTCACGGCCATGGAAAAAGCTGCTGTGGAATTTCCACATGCTATGATCCTCGGTTGCAAAGCCATGAACAGACCTGTTGTCGTGCATATCAATCCATCACAATTATTCAGTAGTATGTTTTTCAAACTCACCATTTCATCATCGTCATCATCAACCCCACCAACACAAGATAGAAAAAGGAACAACGAACCCTCCTAATAATAATATAATAATACCAGAACAACACGATACTGTTTGTTTCCTCACTTTGTTCTTTCTGCTAGACTAGATTCATACAACTACACTTCCTCACACTTGCCCACTTCTTTATCAAAACAAAACATTTAATATTTTTCAACCAAAGCTAACAAAGAATCGGAAAAGATTTCCTGCCCCCTCTTTTTCTTTTCCAAGAAAACAATGGTCAGAACATGTTAATGCATTCCTACTTCTTTACACTAATTAATTATAGTTTACCAAATAAAGTTATTTTCCCATATACGAAAGACGACCACTGTCTATACTTACCAAGACTAAACATGGCCATCCCAAGCCCTGCATCTGACAATATGGAAATGGACTTGGCAATTATCATGGGCATTTCAACGTTCCACCTAGCAACATACCATACCACCAAACAAAAACAACAATCATAATCAATTAAAAGAATCATGAGAACGAAAATGTTGAGCAAGGAAAAGACTTACCTGAATGAAATAAGTGACCAAGTTAGGCCGATGAGGCTGGAGTAGGTGTTGGGGTTTCGGATGAGTTTCCTCCACACCATGATCAAAATAAGCCGTGTCATTACACTCGTTGGAGGCATAGCTTTTTGATTTCCGTTCCCAACTTTCTCACCTTCATGCTCATTTTCAGCCCCTCTGTTTCCAAAACTAAAACTGTCTTTCTCGAGGTACTCTTCTTGACCGTCTCTGTTACCCTCCACTGTCGATCACAACGACAATGATAATAAACAACAAAGCTAAGATTAAGATAGAAATGTATTCGAATGTATACACACATATATGAAAACAAAACCTTTTTTGGGAGACACGGTGAGCTTCACTTCTTTATGGTCGTTTTCATGTCCAGCAAACACATCGGAAACAGGGGAAGCACTTGAACTCCAAACGAACATATGAAGTTCCTTGTTTGAATCCTCTGGTTTGGGGTGGGCATGGGGGTGTCCATTGGGCTTCTTGGGACCATTTTTATACGTGGCGGGGGAGAAGATGCCGGGGTTAGGAGCAGGGTAATGATGTCTGGGTTTGTCGTTGTTGTTAGTATTAGCAGCGGTGGAAGCATCTTCGTCGTAATTGGAAGGTCTGGGAGTGGGTCCTCTGGAAGCAGAGAAGCCATAAACGTCATTGGTAGCGAAGTTGGAGTTACGAGGAGGGGCCATCATGGAGTAAAAGTCGGAGTGGTTGAAGCTGGAGGCTCTGGGAGTGGGGTTGGTGGAGGATTGGAGAGAGTAAATCTCTGCATTGGTGAGGTTGGAAGGGCGAGGAGTGGTGGAAGAGAAGCCCTGGGACCTTCTAGAAAAGATGTCGGATCTGGAGGCGTTGGATTTTCTGACGGTGACGTGGAGCTTTCCGTCCTCTTTGATTTGGGTTTGGGTTTCCAAGGGCTGTCGTCCATCAAGCGACATGACGTCGGAGTCCACGTGGATGGAGACAATGGTGGCGCCAGTGTCTGGAAACTGCTCAGAGATCAACATTCTGGCGCCTCTGTACTCGAACATAAACAACATCAAGGTGTACCAGATGATACACTGGAGTACCACTATCTGGACCATCAAACTCCCCGAGAACTCCCCGTACATTCCCTTCAGCAACGGAATGCCCATCACCAGCGTGTTCGGGAGGGTGGAGATGGAGAACAGCGTTATGGTCCACTCCAAACTCCCCCTCTTGCTGACGTTGCTCCAGATCGTCAGCACCACCAAGACGATCATCTTCTGCAGCGTGTCCGCCGCGATGAACCGGAAGTTCATCTCGTAGGGGTTGTTCGACGCGATGAAGTGGAAGGAGAGTAGTGGGACTGCAAACAGAGCCACGAACCGGTTTATGCCGGAGCATTGGTCCGGGGAGAAGATTTTCCACCATTTCACCGAACCATAAGCAAGTATCATGGCCACATAGAGTGGCAGCATTGCGGTCATGACGTGGTAGAAGTCGGCCAAAGTTATCATCGTGTTCTTCCTTCGGATGGTTGAGTTAAGTGAGTTTGGAGAAAGAAAAAGAGAGGTTTATGAGAGAAGGTGGAAGAGAAGGACAGAGTTGGTGGATAGAGAGAGAGAGAGAGAAAGACGATGATGAAGTTGATGAAGGAGAGGCAGAGCACGTGTGTCTGGTTTTTGAGGTGGTGTTGAAGTGGGGTAATAATGAAAATACAACAAAAATATTTTCATCTTCGAGAGGTACGTGCGTGCAACGAGCTTCCACTTGCAGTTCAGTCCCCAACACAGAGAGAGAGGGGGTTGGGGATATTATTAATTATTTTTTTGTTTTTATTTTCTGCCCAAACATTAAAAATACGTATTCACGTTGGTATTCAAAAAAAAAAATCAACATATTTTAAAATATTAAAATCAGTGTTCTTCTTTAGTATATTTTAAAAATCACATAGAAAAATAATTTGAGCTCTGGTCCCTTCTTTAGCCCTTTCTTTTCTGTGAGATTTCATTCTTCATGTTATCAAATATACAAGAGATTATGCATAATAAGTATTTCAAATTTTGAAATTGTGATTAATTAAGAAAAAAAAAAGGAAATAGTAGTATATATGTATCTGGTATAAGTGATAAGTGAAGAGTGCATGGAAGTTAATGATGGAAGACATTGAAGAGAGCAGAAGATGAAAGTAAAGGAGTGGGAAGAGTAGCTAGATATTGAATTCTCCAATTTCTAAACGCCATGCTTAGTTGCACGCACTACCACGGGTTTTTATGTTTCCTAAGACCATAAAACCAGTGCATGCATTTCGATTTCAACTCCTTTGTCTTATTTACCTCTTACCTACTCCATTCCTTCAACCAATGTCTAAATATTTGTGTGGATTCACATCCATTTTCAAACACATTCCTTCAGTCAATTTCGTACACATCACACTTCCCCTTTCATCTTCAATCTAACAAAATTCAGAATACTTAAATACTATTGTATAGTTTCTGTTTTCATTTGTAATGTTGTTTTCATTTATTTAGATTCATATTTTGATGACAGAGCATTGTAAAAAGGTTTCTTTTTTTAAGTTTGTTTTAGATTTTATAAAATTAATATATATTTTAACAAATAATATAATCAGTAAAATAAAAAAAAAAAGTTTACTTTAAATCTCAAAATCCATTGAAGTGTTTTTGAATTGGATCATGACATTTTTCTTTTATCTTTAGCGAATGATAGTCTAAATTATCGTATGAAGATCACTGATCGATATAACCTACGTCGAACAATACTACGAAGGTATTAATTAACATATATTATAAAATTAACCTTCACCATTCAAACATATTTATTACCTTTGTAAACCGTGATTAAACGAGAATTAAAAACCTGTAAAATATGTACAAGAAATAGCATAAATAAGTAATGTTATGAGTGGAAAACACCATACATTGGCTGGCCTGTAGGCAGACTCAAGAAAAAAACAAGATTGAGGTGAGTCTCCGTGAAGCCTACAATATTACACTAGAAATGGGAGAGAAAAAAAGTAAAAATGAAATTATATAAGTAGGGATTTGAAGAAATTTTTGACGTAGGAAGCAGGCATGGAATGTTAAAGAAAATTCACAATCCCTTGGCCCCAGGAAGATTAATCCATTCCAATTGAAGTTCCAGCTCACCGCTTTCCACGTGTCTTAGTCTTAGAACAACATCTTGCAGCACTTTACCATTCTCAAAAACCACGCAACTTTCCTCCGCCAGGCAGTTTGTTCTACAAGGATGTATTCTCGTGATTATAGTTCCATTCGGAAGATCTTCCACCTGCATCTTCACGGCTTCTAAATATGGTGAGATATCCAATTCCGCATCTCCCATTTTGTCATCCATGGAGAAAGTGTCATGATCATACACAGTCTGAAATTATTAATCAGTATTCAAATGCATCAACCAAAACCAAAACAATAACATTATTTTTTTCTTCTGTTATGTAGTTTTACCAGTATCACTGGAACAGAAGGATCTGTCACAGAAAGCGTAAGATCTTCGTTCCACTCAGGGTTAATGTCCTTTTTAATCACACGAGTCTTGAGCCTCTGCAGAAACAGGTGACGATTGAGTTCGGATAATTAAGAAAATGCTTGGTGGATTATATTAAAAGAAGAGACCTGTTTATCCATCTTAACGACGACGTATGGATCGCTGGTGCTGACGTCGCGAATGGCGAGGTTGACGCCACGCTTGACGTGAATTCTTAGAAGGCCGAGTAATTCATCCATGTTTGAGACTGGTGTACCTCCAATCACTGTCTCCCTCCTCCTGGCGATAATATTGTGTAATTTATTGGTGTAATTGGTATTATTAAGGAAGAGAGAGATGGAACGTTTGTGTGATTGATTGTGAGAGATACAGATTGACGCTTGTTAGGGTTGGATTGGTTTTATAGAAGAGAGGAGAGTGGTTGAAGGTAGTCTCCCTGCACCTTCAACGTGTACGATGTTCCCCGCTACTCTCCTCCGATTTTCTGGTTCTCTTTTCACAACCCTTGCTTTCATTTATTTTATGGAACTGGAATTTCTTTCTAAATATGATACAAAGTGATTTCAAATTTACGATTTTCAACATTGTTCAGGTGTGCCAAAAAATAATTATGGAGGTTGCATCAAGAGAAAGCCCAAAGTGGATGATGAGTCGAGTATATAACTTTCCATTTGGGCCCGGCTCATGATGGATTCAACCAAACAGAATAAAAGGAAGTGGCGGGAGATTTCTTTTCCCGCGCGATGGAAATGGAACCCTGGGAAGCCCTTGGCGTCGATGAGTCCGATCTCTCCGCCTTCCTCCGCCCTTGCAACGCCCAATCCAGCTCCTCTTCCCTCATTCCTGGCCCTGCCGGTGCCGTTCAAGCTGTTATGAGCAACCGCTGTCGCGACGACCCACTTCCCACTCAGGAATTCATAAGGCGCGTCGGCCTCGAAAGCCACCGCGATTTCAGCACCAATCCCTGGCTCTGCGCCATCCAATTTGTTCGCTCGCGGGGTATGGTGGGCGCTGATGCCGTCGCACACGGCACGCCGTTGAACTCAATCAAGAACACTGAAAGAGTGCCTCTGGTCGTAGCTGTTATCAAATCCTGCACTCCCAACGGTCTCGGTGACATGAAGATTACGCTCAAGGTACTCGCTCTACTTTTACTCTCTGTATTATAGATGTATGTAACTGCTTTCATTTGCGTTTCACGAGAAGATTCATATGGATTTCCCATTTCAGGATCCTACAACCACTGTTAGTGCCAGTGTCCATCGCAAAGTCTTGATGCAGCCGGAATTTGGGAAGGACATCGCTGTTGGTTCTGTCGTGGTTCTGCACGAGGTCTTTCTCCTTGCTACTGCTTTTTCTGTGTCTGTCTCGCACCTTTTCACTGCTTCCATTTAATTCTATTATACTTTACAGGTTGCTGTGTTTTGTCCTACCCGCTCTACCTGTTATCTGAATGTAACATTGCGCAACGTTCTACAGGTATGCCGCAGGGTAGTCTCTGTTTTTCATTTCAGGTTACTCCCAATTAGTTAATGAATTCAATTCCACGTCCTAGACGAGTTAGGTCACTTTATTTATAGAGTTTAGTTTTCATCCATTGTGAACATAACATTGTTTTGGCTGTTTAATTGTAAGAAACATAATATTGTGTTTTTTAAGCTAGTTGCTTTAGGAACGACAAATTTACCATATTTGTCAGTGTATGGTTAGATGACACTGGTGACTACACTATCTTCTCTTATTAAGTTTAATTTATGTGCATTGTCAACGTAGATCAATCAGATATCTCAGTAGATATGACTTTCAAGGTATTTATTGCAAAAATAGATAGACATGATACATTTCTCAATTTATGATTGGATGAAAATTGTATAGTCCTTTTAGTATACATATGCTTATGTTCAGGAATACATAGCTTGTTAATATGTTACACAGGTCTTCTCCAAGGACTGTGGACCTCCATCAGAACAATTAATACATCCTGTACGCCCAGTGATACGCGCTACACCTAGTACGGGTAGGTGCACATCTATGAATCAAGTTCTTTTATCAAGTATTCCTGAACACATTTTTTGTGCGTAATTGATATTGCCGAGCTGTTGGAAATTCATACATGTATCTCTTTGCATCAGAAAGGCCTGAAAGCTTGTTAGCATCTGGAAATACATCCTCTCCGCCCCTGAAAAGAAATGAAGAAATCATGTCTGGTCTCAGATTTGAGTCAAGCTCTAGACAAGTAATAGATATTGACTGGCAGAGAGCTGAAGTTTTGGCTTCAACGTCGTCTCACAGAGAAACTGTTTCAGAAAGAGAGAACTTGCGGTTAAGTCTGGATAATGCTGGACATGTTGAAGTAAACTGTGTTGGTGAGCTTGATAGTGAGATGGAAGATCAAGCCAATCCTCATGGATTGGATGAAGAAGCCGACAGTTTAGCGCAGATTGCTCAAGGCAATAGTTCTACATCGAACTCAGTTCATGCATCTCGTGCTGAAAAAACTGAGATGGAAAATCATTTGGAAAGTCAGAGGCAGATGGAAAGTCAAAGAAGTTCAGTCCCCCATTGGACTGACGAACAGCTGGATGAGCTTTTGGCGTTTGATTGAGGTAACAATTTCTGTTTGTCAAATCAAAAGTATACTAGAGGATGATGGTATATCCCTACTTCGCATATTTGCATTTTAAAGATGCACGCGTTTGGTAAATATGCGCAAGAATACGTTCGTTCATAGATGAGAATTGGCTTGTCTCTAATTCTATTTAGGAATGTTACAGGTGTTTGCATTTTGTTTTTATTTTGCACTATCAATCATGCTTTATTTTATTTTTCTTTTATATTTTTCTTTTATAGAGAATAGTTAGGTGTTCATCGTTTTGATTATTAGACTACTTCATTGCTCAACCACCTATTTTAATTATTAAGATGTTTGTATTATATAGTATAATATTTTAATGAAATGTTTACTATTTTAATTGTAAAAAAAATCATATAATTATAATTTTTTACATTCCTTTTAATTTTCAAATCGTTTAACATTTTTTTATCATACACTTACAGGTAAATGTTACTTCATTGGTTTCCAGCTATTGCTTATTATTTAATCTAAACACAGTCAGTAAGAGCATATACCACATTCATGTTAAACATTTATCAAAATACAAAAGTACAATAAAATGAATACAGATAAACTGTTATTATTACTATCTTATTTTCGAATACTTTTTTGCATATTTTCTATCTTATACTATTTTAGTTATTACATTATTTATTTTAGTTTTTAAGAATATATTTTATAAAATCATTAGAATTCGAAATTTGCAAAAAAAACTACAACATTCAATAGCAAAAAGAATGTCTAAAATATAAGTTTATATAATTAATTGGGGAATAGCTGAACACCTTTTTTTACCAAACACTCGTAGGTAAATATGCTAGTTTATTGGTTTCTAACTAGCATTTTGGTTAACAATTACTAAACACAATTAGAGCATAACCATTTTAAATAATTTTCATCTTAACATTTAATTGTTTTGTGCGCATTGACAACATAAAGCCTCTGCATTTAAGCAATTCAAATCCCTTTGAAATTGGAAAAGTTGATATTTCTTACTAGAAAAACACAATCAACTATGAAGAAAAAGAAGGGAAGAAACATTTTCAGAAGCTCTCTAGTAGCTTTCCTTTTCTCTTTACAGACAGCTTTTCCATCCCCTTTAAATATACATTTAAATTACCTTCTCAATTTAGAGAGGCAAAATGGATTTTCTAGAGCCATTTCTCCACTGCTCCAAGAGGGAACAAAAATCTATCAATTTTCATTGATACCAAAACTTAACGAATGTACCATTTACCATCAATAGAAACGTGAAAATATGCATAGCTGGACAAAATATTGAAGAACAAGAAAATCAACCATAATAACATCTTCAGTAATAGTATACAACTGCAGCCAATTAACACAACATAATATGTATGAAACCATCCACTACTAAAATACTTGTGAAAGGAAATTTCTTCTTTTAGTCAACTGGGGGCTCAAGTCATAAGCACTTTCGGAGGTAAATAACAGCTTAGCACTACCGAATGAAAGAGTTCAACTGCGCAAAATAATAAAGGACCAGCGATGTACGATCCATTTTTAAGAAAAAAAGTACAGCTGCAGCGATAATAAGCACTAACAAATAGGCAAAAATTATAAAACTGTGAAAGTACAATGGAGAGAGTTATAGTCCTACGAACCGCCTCACTTGACTGATTACAATCCGAATATATTTACCTCCAGCAAAATTGGGACTCATTCTGGCAATAAATACGTAACTTTTTGTCAAAGAACCTGAAAAAGGGATGGTACGATACATGCTTTCCATGTCTAAGAATTGATATGCTTCAAAGCACAAAAGAATCATTATCATTTTTGCAGAAATCACATGCGGATTACTCTTCTATTATTGTAACTAGAAACTCATTAATCGTCACCAGCACCACCAACAATGAATTGAAGCCCCTTATCCCATGCCAAAATTATGTACCTACTGGAATAGCTTCCTCAACCTATCAGCCGCTGCAGCTGCCCTTTTGTTCGTCGGCTCAAGTACAAGAGCATGCTTAAAATCTGCAAAGCAGAAACCATTGTTAGCAAAAACGCATGAAAATTTTCCCTATCTTACCCAAAATGAGAACAATCCCAATAAAACAAGATGAACCCTGTCAATATGTTCAAATTTGAAAGTGAAACTCCAAATTTCATCACAAATTATTTCAAACTACATAAAATGTTGGTGAAGTTCCAATCTTCAAACTACAATATTTGATTTTCCATTTAAAATTAAAAAAAATACTAAAAACAAAATGATAGCGTACCTAATCAGAAATCAAGGAAATATGGGCTCTGAGACAAATTTAATTCCTAATACATGCAGTGTGCCACTTCAAATAAAAGTTTCCAAAAACTACTCTAATCAAATAAGAGTTTGTGTTTTCTATTCTCAAAACCAGCAAACTATAGACCCCGTGATTGATGTAATCCTTATATTTTAAAAACTTCTAGAAAAGATGAATTCATGCATGAGTTTAAAAAAATGGAAATGTGTGGGCTTGCCACACTAGTGCTTAATAGCTTCTTTTTAAAATAATACCGCATATAACGCATTGATATTCCTTCTCAATTTTTCTAATGAAATAATAAGATGCAAAAATAAAATGTCCGAAAGAAAAGATTTTACCCTCAATTGCTTCCTTGTAGTAGCCTAGCATCTCTCTAGATGTACCTCTACGAAAATAGGCCTTCACATTCTGGGTAATAGAGATAATAAACAAATAGTAGTTAGTCTTCAATCACAAAGCCTTAATTTTCAAACCCATGCGTATTTGCAATTAAGACAAGCTTTTGCAAGACTATGATGACAAATTCCATGCACAATGTTTTGTTTTTGAAGGAAGTCACCTTTTTGTCAAGACTAATTGCCTTGGTACAATCGGCCTCAGCTTGAAGATAACTGGATAAACAGAGGAAACAAATCAAGATTTTCCCAGACACTTTCAACAAATGGGCAGAAGAAAACACTACCTTCCAAGTTCTAGATACGCTTGAGCCCTGTTACTATAGTACGTTGCATTATCACTACAGAGTTTGATAGCTTCTGTGTAAAATCCAATGGCTTTCTGCCACTGCCTATCTTTATATGCTTGATTTCCCTGACATTAGTAGCAAAACAATACAGAACAGAGGGTTTAGCTGAAAATAAATGCAATACTCAGAATTAAACAGCCAAAATCACCATATTTGATTTAATACGGAATAAAAAAAAAAAAAACTTTCTCCTAAATGGACTAAAGTAAAGTTTAAATTACGTAAGTTCACCTCCATTATTAGAATAGATAGTTAAACCTAAAACAAAGGACAATATAGGGGACTGCAAACGAAGAATTTTAGCGTCCCAAAGCAAAGTTTAAATTTTAGTTTACATAATTCTGGCATATAGTATTTTCATGAAAGACAAGAGTATGTCAAACCAGATACAAGAACTCTGCTACACGTAAAAACTACGAACACCAATATTAAAATTTATAAGATGCTTGCAATGTTACTGTACCCATACATCAGATCAGATCAGACGAAAACAGAAGCTAATGCAAGTTTGCCAATTAGCTACAATTGTGATGAACATACAGCAAATGAAACTTGTAAAAATCCATCATAAATATGCTCAATATTAGATTGAAGTCTACACATCAACCACAGAAAGGAAAAAACGAACTTGATACCAAAATCCAACATATTTTCTGATAAGTTTAGATAAATAACCAAAAACAATGTGGCTCACAACATTCAGTTTTCAAAATCAGTGGTGTTCTAGAAGTAAAATAATGGCAGTTGAATTGTACGATTACAGTCAAAATCAGAGGATTGAGTTCATAATTTGCTTAATGCCATACCTTCTCTTTAGCGAACTCAGCAGACTGCTCTTTACTGACAACATTTTCAGATGGTTTGCTTTTGGAAGCAATGTCAGCCAGTTCTTGGAGAGTGGCATAAACGGTCTGTAGTGTGTCAAGTAAAAATCGATCACCACCATGCCTGGCTATCAAAGACACTGAAATAGGGTACTTGTCATAAAATCCCAATGGTATTGAGACCTGAAAGGATAAATAAAGAAAACACAAATGAAAAATGCATAACCACCATCACCACCAAAGCTTCACTCACTAGGTTCTCGTAAAAGTATAATTCTACACCAATAGAAAAGAACAGCCTACATGTAATGTTGATTTAGGAAACAATTTGCTGAAAGAAAGTACTATATATATATATACATATATATATATATATATGTATATATATATATATATATATATATATACATATATATATATATACATATATATATATATATGTATATATATATATAACCAGATCATGTTAAACATGTTTTATCAAGGAGAAAAGTTTACCTGGCAACAACCTGAGATGCTTGCAATACTCAATAGACTAAATGCTCGGCTCTGATAATCCTCTGATAAGATCTCCTTTCCACCTAATTTTGGAGGTGGATCAGCTACAGTGGGGATAACCAAAATTCCTTCATCCTTGAAAGTGTAAAAAAATATGCAACTCAGCACAACAAGGTCTTGTTTATAAGAAACTCAGGGTATAGTCCTCATACATAGAGAACATAAAACTTCATGGAAGAACATATAGAGCAACTTGACTTTAATTTTAGCAAGAAAAAAATTATCAAGACAATGCTTAAGATTGAATACTTCAGAACATGTAAGTCAAATTCAATAGAGAAGGCATAAAGAATGACACAAAATAAGGGCTTGAGGAGACTAGGGTGAATGTTGTCAAATTATTACCTTCAAAAGCAAATTTATAGCCGAACGCATCTCGCTTCTAATGGATTTGGAATTTTCAATCTCTACACCGGATACCTCAAATTTGTCATGCAATTGCACTGAAACAGAAGGACTTAGGTCAGGTTTTACTGCGATCATCCACTCATCATGCGTATTTTTGAATTCATGCCTGCACAAATATACAGAAAGTTGTCACTATATGATTGAAGACTTCAGCGGACAGTCATAATAACACAACAAATGTTAATTATTCACACCCAGAATGATGAATAATAATTGAAAACAGAAGGTATGACACGGCTACCTTGTGGTTAGCCCAAATGTTAGTAATAGCGTATGTGATACAATCCCAAAGAAAAGTTTTCCAAATGACAGAATGAAAAGCATGCCATTATTTCAAAACCAGTGTTAACAACAGTTTGCAAATTATGATAGTAACTCCATATCACAAAGAATCTGACTAACCTTTGTAGGGATTGCATAATGTTAGCAAGTAACTTCAGTGAAGAAGCTTTCACTTCACCGTTTGTTTTCTGACCAGAGCACCCCTTCAAGCTTGGAACTCCCGAACTTATGTAGTCCCCAAGATTTATGTGCTTCAATACTTGCCCTGTGACAGTTGACGATGAACAATAATTATTGGATTGCGATTTCATGAATAAAATTGTACAAACAAAGAAGCAGTAGTGACAATTGAGGTAAGAGCTTTTAATAATGATTGAAACAAGAGGGACCACATTAAAGGGAAAGAATGACGTACTTCCGAAAAGCTTCTCAGTAGCTTTGACCACCACTTGAGAACTCCTGTCAAGAGGAACATTTATATGCTGAAAACAATCATCAGCTATAATTATTTGCCTAGGACTGCGTTGAACTACAAATGTTGCTTGTAAGAGTATATGGCCAACTCTACGCAATATAGAGGGATCCTTTGCAAACCAACCTGAAAATGGCATTTCAGAGTTAAAATTTTGTAAAGTGCAGCAGATGGCATATTAATAGCCTCCACATACAAAAAATTAATTACAGGCAACTATACAAAAAAAGGCTCAGTGTAAAACAATTATAAGAGTACATCTGTTCTTCCTCTTCGTGGTGTATTTTTGCATTGCCTTAATTTGTATTTAAATTTCAAAAGATCTTGTCCACTGAGAAATATTTAAAAAACAAAAAGGCCCAACATAATAAACAAAGGCAACCAAGCAATTTATCCTTATATCACATAAAAATAATAATCATTCGAAATAAATAAATTAAACAATCACTTGAACCCATAAGCTCATAAACTAAACTACATTAAAAAATCGAATTGTCCTTACCAACAGTGTCCAGACTTGTTGAAATAGGTATGATTCCCAGATGTGAAACAGCACCATGTGAGGGTCGAAATCCTAGAATGCCACAAAATCCAGCAGGTACCCTCACCCCACCAGTAGTATCAATACCTGTTGTAAATAATGGTGCATAAGTATAAAAAACATTTTCCACTACATCGTATAAACGTGTAACCCTCAGATATCACCAGGAAGACAATTAAACAGGCAAATTCTTCAAATATTTAGTTATTGTTACGAACATAATTAAAAATACAAGAAAAGAAAGATAGTATGTATTGATTACAATATAACTGGAAGAATTCTCCTAATTAAACGTTTGGATAAACAATACCATAACCACTTGTGGGAAAAGAAAATAAAATAAAAGTTTATCCCATACGCTAGCTAAAATCAGTAAGAGTAGCAATGAATTAGCGATTTGCACGTCAAAAATGGATAATAGGCAATAAATAAGATATGAAGAAGCTCACCCAATGCAAAGTCAACGAAATTGGCAGCAACAGCCACAGCAGCACCACTAGAGGATCCACCCGGTACTCGTGCAGGGGCAGCAGGATTAGTCGGTGTTCCATAATGCCTATTTTCGCCACCGATACTGAAAATTAAAAACAAAAGGTCAAACAACTCATGAAATAGCACAACAAAACTTAAACCCCTACATGCAAAACCAGAGCACATCGCTTACACCACTCTCTCACAGGCACGGGAATAGTATGTTGAGACGTAATTTTTGGAAGGAACTAAAAGAAAAAGGACAAACCCTAGAGCAAAGTCATCGACAACGGTAGTTGCAACGCAGGTGGCGCCTCCTTCGACGAGAGCAGAAACCGCGGGAGAAGTGGAAGAAGCCGGCTCGTGAGACCTAGCCCACTCGGGATGGCCGAACGTGGAGACACGTCCTTCGATGTCAAATCTGAAAAGAAAATCGAAATCAGAGGAAGATGAAAAATGCTGTTAAATAGTAAGAAAGAAAGGAAAAGAATGAATAGCAGTGATTAGGTTAGGTTTACAAGTCGGAGAGTGCGAAAGTGAGGGCGGTGAGAGGATGAGGAGCTTTGGGAGGAGCGGGCTGAGGCGGCGGAAGGAGCTGAAGCTTCTCGAGAAAAGCGCCGAAATCCTCTCTGACAGACTTCTTGAACTTTCTGGTGATGAGAACAATTCCCGCTAAACCCAGCCCCAACAGAACCCATAGGTTGGCCGATTGAGTCGCCATCGATTGATTCGTTTGATGCGATACTCTGTTTCAACTCCACATCCGAAGCACAGCACTGCGTGTGTATGGCTTTACGAAGAAGACGCACGGAGAAGATAGGATTCTCTACTCTCGCCGCCTCGACTTCCTTCTATCTATCTCTCTTCCCTGTTAAAATAACTTCATTATATAACAACCACAACATCTTTTCCTATTGGTGTCTTCTATACTATAATAATTTAAATTAAATAACATCAACTAATTTAAAATATCTAGATCGAATAATTCACATTTTATTAATTATTTCTAGGTATATTATTTTAACTATGCATTTTATATATCACGGTAAAAAAACTAATTTTCTAATAAAGGTTGATATATGTTATCAATTAACTAATTTTTAATTAGGACATAACACTCAGCAAAAATTTTACCATTTAGATCAATTAACTAATTTTTACTTCACATCGTTATTTTCTTTTTTAATCTTTTTCTCTTTTAACAAATATAAAAATTAATTTTTTAAACAATAAAAAATGAGTTGTCAAGTAGTAATGTTGGTGGTGTAAAAAAAAAACTTTTTTTAATTATTATAACATAATTAATTTCATTTCAAAGTAATTAATTACCTATTGGGTTTTCAACTTGAGATTGATTATTCTTATAGTTTTATTATAAATAGTTTTATTTATTTTATAAGTAATTTTTAATTAAAATGAGGTAAATTTAAAAATAATCAAATCAAAAAAATATGAAATCGAAAAAATTATTTAAAGAAACAAATAAGAAAACAGTATGAAAAAAATAATGAATTCCTTTTATATATTTGTACAGGTATAGGTGAATAAGAATATGTTTTGTTTTTTAAATTTGTTGAACTTAAAATTTGCGAATGTATTAAGATTTTAGATCGAGTATTTAAATTAACTTTAAATTTCTATTAAATATTTATGCGAATATGTTTAATATTATTTTCTACAATCTAGCTAGAATAGAATCTATTTGATTTAGAACCTAGGATTGAATATTATAATGAGAAAATAAACATTCTTATAAATATCCTAAAACTCTAATTATCTGTATAGGTTAAGAGAAGAAAGACATCATTATTTTAATGTTTTCTTGCCTTATATATATGTGGTGTTAAATTTTTAAATAAAACAAAAATTTAAACGATAGTTTTTAGACAATATATGGAGAGTTGGGGTAGGGAAATGAGAGGTCATGAAATTATTAATTATCATATTTTATTATAATTTTTAAATATTTGTAAATAATATTTTTCTAAATAAAAATTTTATTCTTTCAATAAATGATCAATATTTTTAGGGTTAAATATGTTTTTAGTCCCGGTACTTTTGGACGATTTTGGTTTTAGTCTCTCTCAAATTAAGGTACAATTTAGTCCTTCAACTTTAGAAAACTCTAGTTTTAGTCTTTTTTTTATCAAATTTTTTAAACTTTATTTAAGCACGTTTCTTTATATCATTTTAATTGTTTACACTGTTTGACATATTTTTGCTTCAATGTTAACTGAGAAACACGTTTGAAACAACAAATAAAGTTAAAAAAATTTAGTAAAAAAGACTAGAACTATAGTTTTCTAAAGTTAAAGGATTAAATTGTACCTTAGTTTCAAAGAGAAACTAAAACCAAAATTACTCCAAAATATAGAGATTAAAAATATATTTAACCCATATTTTTATCAAAACAAAACAAATGAAAGGTAAAAAAGAATGAAATGAATGATCATCAAGAAAGAAGGAAGGAGAATAAAATGTAAGAGAGGTTCCTATGTCAATATGTGGACAAACACAAGACAACACCAACAAATTTTTCATGTTGTTTGATAATGGTGACTGTATAAATTTTTTAATGAAAATTTGATTCAAAATTTGGAATAGAGATGAAAACTAATTTTGCATAATAATTTAGTAATTGTTAAGTTAACTTTTATTTCCTAATGAATCTGGTTTATTATATTTAGACTGTTGTAAAAATATTATAAAAAAATGGTTAAAAAGGTATTTTTTGAAACCAATAAGAATGTTTTTTCTTTTGGAGTTTAGAGAAAAGCCTTTTTTTTCTTTCCGATTTATAAATAAATAAATAAGAAAACTTTATCATTTCAGTTTTAATTTTCTTCCACATGCTGGGCAACCTAAAAATATAATAAGAAAAAGAAAATGTGATTTGTCATCAAATAAAAACAAACGCACATCTCATCCCTGTTGCACTCTAACTCTCTTCTCTTCTCTTCAGGTACCTTTCCCCTTTCCATCTTTCTATCCTTATTTGTACCATTTCAATTTTTCATTCCACATTTCATCTGCTAGTTACCACATTTCTTACCATCTATTCTCATCGATTTCTATTCTTCTCACCCATTTATGCCATTCTATGTCTTCTTTTGCATCGAAACTTTATGGATTCCGGTGGCTTCAAACCATTCCCTTTCGCAACCTCTGTGTTGGGTGCAATGGCGTTCACTAACATCTTTTTTCTTTTCAATTTCTGCTTTTTATTATTTTTTTAAACATGCCCCGGATTCTACTTTTAGTTAAATTTTCGGAAGAGTTGGCCTTTTTTCTGTGAAATCTAGAATTGTACTATTTCCAGTCTATTGAACATCAGAAATCAGAATACATTATTTTCGTTTTTCTGTTGTTCATTTGAAGATTAAAGAGGGAATAAACTTGGTTAGACGTGTTTGAAGGGACAAGTCCTTTTCAGCAGGTTCTTCCTCACCTATAATTTGCTTAGGTGTGTACTCGGCTTTGCAGCTTGCATATTCTTGGGGATCTTCATTTTTATCCAACCTGCTTTTCACCTTCTTTTGCTGTACTTTTTTTCTGTTCTTCTCATGGTTGAAACGAATTCGAAAGTTTGCATGGTTTTTTGCTTGATGAATGCATGTAACAGAGTTATGCTTTATGTCATTGCTATTTCACTCTATTTGTGATTGTTGTAAGACTTGGTGTTTCTTTGGTTTGAAGTTGAGGAGAATTGAGTTTAACTGTTGAATTTGATTTAAGTCATGCATAAATTGATATGAACCACGAATATTTATTGGAAGTTTTGAGAGTTTATGTCCACTTCTCGTTGTCTATGTTTTTAATATATCTGGAAGGATTAGAAGGAAGAGACTAAAAATGGTGAAACCAACGTATGAAAGGTTTTCAAAGGATTTTGTAATGGGAGGAGCAGCAGCAATCATATCAAAGACTGCTGCAGCACCAATTGAGAGAGTAAAGCTTTTATTGCAAAACCAAGGTGAAATGATTAAAAGAGGACAACTCAAAAAACCATACTTGGGCGTGTCTGATGGCTTTAAGAGGGTCTTCACAGAGGAGGGTTTGATTTCCTTTTGGAGAGGTCACCAGGCCAATGTTATCCGATACTTTCCCACACAGGTGAGTTATTCACTTCACTGGCATCCTGATTAGTGTTAAATAAAGACTAGTATCCTCACCCTCACCATTTATTTTTCTCTTGCTTTCAAGTTGTCACAACTGTGAGGTCAATGGGCTATTGTTTGTTAACTTTGTAGTGTTTTGTTTTCGAGTTTTACCGACACTTCCGCTAAATGATATCAGGGAAGAGAAAAAGAAAACAAAAGAGTGAGTATGTTTAGTTATCGGGGCTTCTGAGCGATGGGTTTAAACGTGACCATTGAATATCTGGGTAATTATTTCTCATGATATTCTCCAAAACGTCAAACCAAATATTATACTCATTCTTTTGTGCATTGATTTTGTATTCTCTGTCATCTAATCAGGTATTCAAATTAGAAGGAACATCTGTAACTTATTTCCATTTCATCCTTTCTATATTCTCAAATAAATCAATATATACCTTATCTTGGAGCCTTGGCCTATTGTATTTTCTATTGCATGATGCAACATTCTCATTCTTTGATATATGATCGCTTCCAGTTTGTTCTGTTACGTTAACCTACAAGCTTGCTTGCTTTATGCTTTTCCTGACAAATTGTTAATGCATGTCAAATATTATTAATAACATGTGTGTTGTTTTTTTCATAAAATAATTGTCCACATATATGGAAAAAAAGATACATCAATTCCTGGAATCATGTATCTCAAATAATAGTTTTTTATTATTAAAATAATATTTGAGCAAACAGTTAATTGGTCTATAGGCTTTCAATTTTGCATTCAAAGGTTACTTCAAAAGCATTTTTGGGTATTCCAAAGAGAGAGACGGGTACATTAAGTGGTTTACTGGGAATGTGGCTTCAGGCAGTGCTGCAGGAGCAACAACTTCACTTCTACTGTATCATTTAGATTATGCACGTACACGATTGGGCACTGATGCAATAGAGTGCCGCAATACCAGTCAACGCCAGTTTAAAGGACTAATTGATGTATATAGGAAGACCTTATCAAGTGATGGAATTGCTGGATTGTACAGGGGATTTGGCATTTCTATATGGGGAATTGCTATGTATCGAGGGATGTACTTTGGGATCTATGACACCATGAAGCCTATTGTTTTAGTGGGGCCATTTGAGGTAAGAAACTAACCATTTACACTTCAGTAATGGGAAAACATATAGTTGATACTTGATGCTTTTAGCTGAGAATTTTTGCCTTCTATTGCTACGGGGCTGGTGATATGTTTAGTCTGTTCCACAGTGGTATGTGTGCTAAATATTGAAGTTCACAGAGATTCTGCAGATTTGCATTGATAGTTGAATCCTTGAGTCTGAACATTCATTTTCAAGACGTAAGTCAAAAACGTTTTTGGAAAAAAAGATTGCCATGTTTCCTTTGCAGTGTGCTTATCGTAGACGCGTCTCTTTATTGTATGGCACTTTGATGAATTTAGACCGTTGGTTCTGTTTCTTTATGCACAGTCTTTCCAATATGAGTCTTGGTTTATTTTCTGCAGGGGAACTTTCTTGCTAGTTTCTTCTTAGGGTGGAGCATCACAACTTTTTCAGGGGTTTGTGCATACCCTTTTGATACATTGCGCAGGAGAATGATGCTTACCTCTGGACATCCAAACAAGTACCGTAATTCAATACATGCATTTCGTGATATTGTTGGACAAGAGGGTTTCTTAGCTCTATTTCGAGGAGTTACAGCAAACATGCTTCTTGGTATCGCAGGAGCTGGGGTGCTTGCTGGATATGATCAGCTGAATAGCATCTCATCCAGACATAGTCACTATAACGAGACAAATCAAAGAGTTTTGAAATGAATGGCGGATTTGTAAGCGAGAAAACCATAATATAGAAAAGGAAAATTCATCATCTAGAATGCATATTATGGCTGTTTATTTCAAAGGTTTGATCTGAAGGATCATAATGGAAGTATTTGTTCTGTAAAGTTTAAACTAATCTATAGTTCCATAAGTAATCACATTTATCATGTCCAAAAGTTATGTGGTTTCTTAAATTAGTATTGCATTTTGGGACCTTAAAAGTCATACTTATCTTATGGAATGAATACCGTGGGTGTTCATTTTAAAAATCTGGTCTCAAGGACCATAAATAGAGAAACTTTTGGACATGGTAGCCGAAGGCATTTGTTCTATGAACCGAACCAGGGTTCGATCCTTGAATAAGGTAGACTTGTTTTTTAGGCCCTTAATAAATTCTACCCTTTTAGTGGTGAAATTTACATTTGATAAATTTTACTGCCTTGATGTAAATGTAACTGTTCACTTTTTGAAGTTATTTAGCTTGGGATCGGATTAGTTCAAGCATAGGAAAATGTAATTTGGTAACTTTTCAAGACTGCAAAAACAGTCGACCCATCTGTCTGTATATAAAGAATGGTGTTCATATGGAGTATAGAATGCATATTTACATTCCCTGCTTCAATTATTTGTATTGATTTATCTATGAAAATTGCCTGGAGTAGAAAATCTATTCATATAAATGCATATCTCATGCGAATTGAGTATTTATACATCTTTCCACTGCGATTCACCGTTTCCGATCATTAACTGTTATTACTTGTTATAAAATAATATTTTCACGATTTACGTGATATTCATTCCAATTAGATTGATGTATGAATATTCCCTCGGCAAACACCCTAACCTGCACGCTTGCACTATATGTACTATGTGGTGTCCAATATCATGATGAGATGGCTGTATTGAAATATTATAAGATTTTACCAAGTTAGCTTACGAAATACTCATTCTGCAGTAAGTCTAGTATTTCGATAAAAATATAAGAAAGAAAACACATATGGAGGGAAGGGGGTGAACAGAAGCACTGCAGCAACCACAACCTTCTAAAAGCCAAAGAACTAAACATTATAGATTAAATACTGCTTGTAACATTCGAAGCATCAAGTTTGTCGAACGCCCTCAGCTTTCAGCGCCCTCATTTTCCTCTTCTCCGGAATCATCATCTTCACCAGCAGATGCATCCTGGTACTGTTGATACTCTGCAACAAGATCATTCATGTTACTCTCTGCTTCAGTAAACTCCATCTCATCCATTCCTTCTCCAGTGTACCAGTGCAAGAAGGCTTTCCTTCTGAACATGGCTGTGAACTGCTCACTCACTCTCCTGAACATCTCCTGTATGGATGTAGAGTTACCAACAAAAGTCGAAGCCATAGAAAGGCCTTTGGGAGGAATGTCACAAACACTAGACTTCACATTGTTGGGAATCCACTCAACAAAGTAGGAAGAGTTCTTATTTTGTACGCTCAACATCTGTTCATCTACCTCTTTTGTGCTCATCTTGCCTCTAAAAACCGCTGAGGCAGTTAAGTAACGACCATGGCGCGGATCGGCTGCACACATCATGTTCTTGGCATCCCACATTTGCTGTGTCAGTTCTGGGACAGTCAATGCACGGTAGTTCTGCGATCCTCGAGATGTCAGAGGAGCAAACCCCACCATGAAGAAGTGAAGTCGTGGAAATGGGATCAAGTTTACTGCTAACTTTCTCAGGTCTGAATTGAGCTGACCCGGAAATCTCAAGCAACAAGTAACTCCACTCATTGTTGCTGATATCAAATGATTCAAGTCTCCAACTGCAAAAAGTTAGTTTAGGAAACGGTTATTAAGTAAAAGGAAGAACTTCTTTTGCACAGGTGCTCATTAGTTCTATTCTACGGCAATTATGCTTACAGCTTGGTGTACTGAGCTTGAGGGTCCTGAAGCAGATGTCATATAGTGCTTCATTGTCAAGGACCATACACTCATCAGCATTCTCCACCAACTGGTGAACAGAAAGTGTAGCATTATAAGGCTCAACAACCGTGTCTGACACCTTTGGAGATGGAAACACAGAGAATGTAAGCATCATTCGATCAGGGTATTCCTCTCTTATCTTCGAAATCAGCAGAGTTCCCATTCCAGAACCTGTTCCCCCTCCCAAGGAGTGACACACTTGAAATCCTAGATTCAAAACCAGAACCGTAAAATACATAAATGTCTCATATTTTAATGAAACTGTCTATCATGATGTTTGGTTACTTTTTACCTTGCAAGCAGTCACAATTCTCAACCTCCTTCCTTACAACATCGAGGACAGAGTCAATAAGCTCAGCACCCTCAGTGTAGTGGCCCTTTGCGAAGTTGTTTCCGGCACCAGACTGGCCGAAAATAAAGTTGTCCGGTCGGAAAATCTGGCCATAAATGCCTGTGCGGGCAGCATCCATGGTACCAGGCTCAAGGTCCATAAGCACTGCCCGTGGCACGTAACGACCATTGCTGCCTTCATTGTAATAAACGTTCACTCTTTCAAGCTGAAGTTCGGTGTTCCCTACGTATTGCCCTGTTGGGTCAATCCCATGTTCATCACACACCACCTCCCAGAACTTTGTTCCTATTTGGTTCCCGCATTGCCCTCCCTGTATGTGCAGAATCTCACGCATTTTCTAGCTTGGCTTAGAAGGCAAAATTAACTCTTTGCACTTGGATTGAATAAGCAAAGAGGTAACATTTATAGCGAAATGAAAATGGATCTAGTTACATGATTGCCCTTTGAAAATAAGCATGAAGTGAAGGTTAAGTTGGACTTGGATGAATGGTAGAATGCCATTTGTGAGATGCTACTTGCAACCTCGCCGGCATCACAAGAGGGTTACTATGTTTCCTGCTCAACTTGGTTTTTTTATTATAGCACTGACGTACGCAAATATCAGAAGATTGGAAGCCACCATATAGTAAGTTAGCACAGAGGACTTACTCTTTTCAGTTTTTGGTTTTCTTAATATAACATCAGCGTCTATTTTTACAATATAAAGGACTGGTCCATTTGAGAGACCTAAATGACTTATTTATTGTCTTTTATTTACAGTGGAAAGTGACTGCAACTAAAAGAAAGCATAGAATAGAAAATTGAAAAATAGAATCTGATGGGTATGCTAAGGCCGGCAAGTTCTGATCATCGATGAGCATGTAGTAACTATTCTAGCTTTCTTGCAATGAATGTTGCTCCACCTTATCTAGAAGTAA
Organism: Vigna radiata var. radiata; assembly: GCF_000741045.1. Lineage (NCBI taxonomy): Eukaryota > Viridiplantae > Streptophyta > Magnoliopsida > Fabales > Fabaceae > Vigna > Vigna radiata. Next base: position 4,754,509 of record NC_028351.1, on the reverse strand, counting down.
AACCAATAAAGTACTATTTGTTTGCACAATTTCCTTTGATTGCTGATTATGTGCACAAAAGCTTGAATTTGTTAAAGTATAAGAATCACAAACACAAATCACAGTATTTCTTTCAACATTGCACGCTGTTTATATGTTGAGAATTGTTTATCGACTAAAAGTTTTAAGTAAAGTGAAAGGATATATTAAACTTGAAATTCACTCTCTTTTTTTTTTGTTTCCTAGAATAAATGTGTAAATTTGGTCCTTAGAAAAAATTAATTTTGCATTTGGTTCTTATATTAAATGTTAATGAATCAATCAAGATGGTATATGTTAGAAGGTTATCGTTAACCTTTATTATTAATATCTTATTGAATAAAAAAAATAATATTACTCTAACTTCCATATACATTTATGTTGCAATGGACCAAATTGTTTAATTTTGAAAAATTAGTGGACGAAATGTGTAATCAAATTTTACAGGAATTAAATTTACACATTTTCAAAAGTACAAAGATCAAAAGTGAATTTAAACTTTCTTTTTTTTTTCAAAAATTGCATATTTATAAAAACAATAGGGATGAATTTAAGCCTGTTAAAGATAAGTATAAAAGAAAAAAATATTTAAATTATTTTAAAAAATTAATGAAAATATATTATCATTAAATACTTAATGAAATGTCCGATAAACAGGTATGTATAATAATAATATCATTTATTTCTAACTAAGTAAATATAAAGTTAAAGTGTAAGAATATTAATAGTTATACACGATTAATAAATATTATAGTTATTTATTACCTTGAAATCATTTTTGAAAATAAAAATAAGTACCACTATGAAAGATTTATTAAAAGTCACTCAAAAATCATAAGACTTACTAAAGAACGAAAGAAACTCCTGTAATTTTATATACTTTAATAAAGTTTAACTAATAATAAGGAAAGCTAAAGTAATGATTCTATGCAATTTGAAAAGTGTAAATTATAAGATTAAAAAGTCTGTGGACTTTTTAAATGGCAGTCAAAATTAATGCAGCAAAAAATGTTAAAATTTACGTGATAAAAATGTTGACAATTTCTTTTATATACACTACAGATATGACTTTGTCTACAAATCACAAAATATACGTAAGGAAAACAAACAGATGCAAAGCAATTATGCTTAATATAGGGACTTTTCAGTAAATAGTTGTCATCCCACATTCCTTCAATTTCACAGAGCCATGACCGTATGCATGTGAACACACTTCAAAAAGTTGTGTTACGCATCATATGGTTGCTTCAAGTGGAGGTAGAACATAACAGTTAGACAAAATGTCGGTTTATTTCTTGATAGATATGCTGCATAACCAGCACTCCTCCACTCTCCAGTAGCAACTATTCAGCATGCCCTCAACTTTAACTCAAAAGTGAAAACTCCCAGAGTACCAAGATTAAAGTATGACATCCACAGAAAATATAAGATTGCATATCTTTCCCTCTATGGGAACACTTTCCTGAGAACCACTATTGGAATGCAGGGTTTTCATTGCTTTCCTATAATGTTCTGCTTCAGTGTGTCTACCATTTCTTTCCAAGCCAGCTATCAGTACATTATATGTACCTAACACAGGACAAAATCCTTTGCTGCACATGGTTTTGTAAATCTCAAGTGCCTTATCAACTCTTTTAACAGAGAAGTAAACACTAATCAAAGCAGTATAGGTGGCAGTGCACTTATGGTTATCAGGTAATAAATTGAAAATCTTCATAGCAAAAGTGTGCTTCCTAGCACAACAAAGCCTAAAGATCAAAAGTGAAGCTAGATAGATTCCAAGAGAATGTCCAGCTCTAGTCATTTCCTCAACAATGTCCACCAGCTTTGAAAACTTATTTGATCTGGTCAACACGCCCAATAAGGAGAGATATCCTGTTCTCTCTATACTTATTCCCATTGTAACACTGTACTTGAAAGCCAACAAAGCACCTTCAGGTCGGCAATGACTACAATTTACCTCAATAATGGTTGAGACAACCTTGTGATCTAAAGATAGTTTCTTTTCCATCATCCCTCTAAGTAAATGGTCAATAGCAACGACATTTTTATTTTTCAACAAAACAAGTAAAAGATCTTTATCCATATTAGTAGGAGAATCTGCAGCAACCGTGACACTATCAATTTTGTTCTTCCTTATGCTACCCTTAATATAAAACTGAGGATTGACTTGCCTTAGAAGGGTATCACTCTCACCAGCAACTTTTAAAGCTTCCAATGCTTTAACAAAAACAGGGTATCGGAGAACAAGACGGTTTTCTTTCATGTACTGAAGGATATGTTTCATGAACTCAGTCCCACCAACTTCAGAACACCTCTCAATCAAAATATTGCATGCAGCTTTGTCAGGTCGTGCCCCAGCCTCCTGCATCTTTTCAAAAATCTCTAGGGCCTCTTTACATTTTCCTACAATACAATAATAAATGAAAATTACCACATTTAACTCCATAACAATAAACAAAAGTCAGTAACAGTCAGGAAAGGTGGCAAGTATCTTAAAAGCTTCAAAATGAAATTGTGCACGGCATAAAGCCATCGTTCTGATCTGCAGAATTTTGTAAACTCAAGTAATATGTATTTAACTTCATAGATGATGCAACCAAAGTAAAATCATCATTTAATTTTTTTCATCAGGACTGAGATCATATGGCTTTGAGTAAGTCCTAATGTGGACTCCATGAACAAAAATGTTAATATAATAGGCCATAAGCTTGAGCTTTCTGCAAGTAAACTACTGTTTCGTCAAACTCTACAGAAAATAATCATGACACGTTAAGCTTGACTCAAGCTCATTTAGCTATAAAAGGGTAGAGCAACTGACAGGATAAAATCACTAAGAATTTAACAAGAATGCATTGTCACTTGTACTGTCGTCCAATCTTGAATATGGTCTATCTTAGGACTGTTGACTTCTATAATGTTACTTTAGAGATCATACCTAAAATGATTTATATTAGGTAGGTAGTGAAAAAATTTACACTCATTAACTAATGCCACACAATCAAATTATACATTTGTATCATTTCTAACAATCATCATTCAATAAGTACCACAGACAAGGACTGAATACCCGGCTAGACCATACGACAAACATGTTAAGGGTACACTAACCAGACCCAATAAGATGGTCCATTAGGACAGTGTAAGTGTGGCAATTTGGAGCGACACCAGAGCTAATCATCTCCTTGTAAACACGAGTGGCCTCCTTTACTTTCTTATTATCAAACAGAATCTTCATATAAGCCGTGTAAGAAACAACAGTGGGGTGACACCCCTTGGATTTCATTTCTTCCCACATTTGCATAGCCTCATCCTCGTTCCCAGAACTGGAAAGCCAATGCATCATGGAAGTGTAGGTAACAGAATCAACCTTGATTCCCTTCTCCTGCATCTTCTGGAAAACGTGCTTCATGGAAGATACTCTCCCAGCTTCCCCGAAAATATCTAGCATGGTAGTGTAAGTGTATTGGTCGTGCTTGAACCCTCTGAGTCCAGAGGCCCAGTTGAAGAACAGCCATGCTTTCTCCATTGGCGGGTGTGACTTCAGAACCTGGTTCACCGTGTATGAGTCCCACTTCAAAGGGAGATTGTTGAGCTCTGACTCAGCTGTTTCCCAGGTTGAGTACTTTAACGTGTTGTAAATTTTCCCAATTACGTTCCTCGTATACTCTCTGGGCTCATCCTTCTTCTTCTTTTCTTTCAATTTCAACTTCAATTTCTCAGGTTTTTTCATGTCGGTGTTGCTGTCACTGCGAAATGGAGTAATGGGTTTGCTTTTTGGTTTGCCTTGATGCTGCTTGAGGAAATGCATGGCTTTGGCTTTGGGTTTGGTAGAAGGACAAGGGACGAGGTTTCTGAGAAATCCATGAAGCTTGGAGGTTCTGGTTCTACACTTCAGTAACATTGCAATACATTGATACCATAGCCATCATTAACCATTCTATATTCCATGCAGTATTGTGTGGGCTGGCCCAATAATTCCTAAGTTAATATAAGAAAAACAAAAGGCTATTTCTTTCCACACCTCCACCGAGAAATGTCAAAAAGTGTTCGTAAATGTCAAAAGTATTCCTAATATATTCTGAATTACACAATTTAAAAAGGAAACGGGCCAAGGTAGAAAAAGATAAAAGACCAAGCACGAAAATAATTTTCTCTCTTACTGAGTAATGAAAAGAAAGATATAAATTTTTACTAAATAGAAATTAAGTCATTATCGGAATTTAGTTTTATTTAAACACAGATTATGCATTCTAGAATGTACATTTAAAAATATAAATTTTTATTTTAAATTATATGCCATATCATGTATTTTTATTTTGTATTTTTTATTGTCCATTTTGGAATACAATTTTTGTATTGTGGATTATACATTCCTAAGTATAATTTACAATACAAATTATTATTTTGGAATGCACATAATACATATTTATAATTTGGATTGTACATTTTAAAACATATTTGGATTTCTCATTCCGGAATTGAAATTGAAAACCCTAAATGGGAGAGTAAATTGTAAGTGTTTAAGTTTGTGAGGGTCATGTTGAAATTATAGACACCTAAAACAACATAGGTGTTTGTATAGGTATTTATTTGAATGAATTATTTGATGGTCCAGCTTGTATCAGATCAATTCAATTAGATTGGGTTCATTTTATTTATGATTGGGTCAAACCCTATCCAACTTAAACAAGTTCACTTTCATGTATTTCATTTTCTTCAACATTTTTATATTGATTTCATTTTCTTCAAAATAAAAAACATTAATGACTACAATCTTTTAATACTTGAAACTAGAAAGTAAGACGATTCATCTTTTCATTCTTTCTTCCATGAATAAAGCTAATACATCAATAGACAAAATATTAAAAAACAATACTAATTCTGAAAAAAAAAATATAACACTGTAAAGATAGTAATAATTGTAAAATTTAATAACAAAAGTTTTGTGATGATGTAAAATGTAGTTTTGTAATCAAATCTTGCACACCTTATGAATAACATAACAGACATTTCTTTTTTAAAATAATACATTTAAACACCATTAACATCAAATTTAAAGTCATTTATGCAATTTTAATACAAAAAAGATTCTTTTATTAATTTAATATAACAGATGCCCTCTTAGTATTTAAGATACCAGAGTAATCAGTATTAACTTTTTCCTATTTTAAAAGTTAGTTAGAAACTTATGGTTAAAAGTTGAAAGTTAAAAAGTTAATATGCATAAACAAAAGAAAAAAAAAGTTCTTTTTTAATAATATCTTTTTGACAATTTTTTGATAATATATAATAATTGAATCATTTTAAATATTTTTTTAAATATAAATTCAAATAGATCAATAACACAATGATATTTATCATGATATCAAAAAGTTATTAAAAAAGTTGTACACATAAGATCATAAAGAAAAATACACATATATAATTCTTATGAGAGAAAAGCTATAACTGTTCACTCTGAACTGTTGTCGTTGCAGTGTGATTACTTTTCATCTTTTCATCTTGTTTTGTCGTAGAGATTGAGAGTTTTACTATACTCTTGGGAAATACAGAAACTCTCGAGTTAGAACAAGACCAATGTCACCTGAATTTTTGTGAAAACAATGAATGCCAACGCGTGCACATATAGACAACATGTGTACTAACAATTTTCATTTTTCTTTTCCACACACACACACACATATATATATATATATATATATATATATATATATATATATATATATATATATATATTTCAAAATAATAATCACAAAAAAAAAGAACATAATATAAAAATATTCAATTGTTTTCTTTATCTTACTTCTAAAAACCTGTTCAAATGCAAAAATTAATCAATACCATGTAAACTTAAAAAAGAAAAATGATTTAATAGCAATGAAACATAACCAAGTACAGTATATAATATTGATTCAGTTGAAATATTAAGTATACAGGCGTAGTAAATATTTAAAGTGTTTTCCTTGAATGACAGTGAGTATTATAAAAAGGGACACAAACTCTGAGAAACTAAAGAGACCAGCTTAATGTGGTTTAGCTTTTGAAACCTGGCTAATTATAGAATGTCATTTCTTGCTAAAGTTATGTCTACGTGCTAAAAGAAGGAACTTGTTTTGTCTTAAAACTTTGCATGACTGAAACCTTTCCAGAGTTTTTTCAGATGCATAACATAACGGTTATATATTTGTTTGAAATGTTAAACAGAAGAGAATAAATAGTGGGGAAGTGAATGAAGAATTAATCATGCACATGATGGAAAGCAGAGATGGAAGAGTAGGTGCAGGTATTAGCTAGCGAATGTGAATGATACAGATTCACGGGTAAGGCGTAATGTATGTATAAGAGAGAATGGAGAGAAAGAGAAAGAGGAAGATTACATTGAATATGACATGACAAGTTGGGTTGATTGATGGTATGTTAGTTATGGGGTTTGTTTTATTATTGTTAAAACATGGTAAAAGACGAAGAGGCATTGGAGAAGAAAACATTCCCATACACAATGTAGTAGAGAGCATTGACTAAATGGAAATGCAGGTGAAGGGTCTTAATAGAGAGAACAGTTTTAGGGGGGCAGGCTAGGGAGAAGTATTGAGTAGGTGAGTGTGGTGGTGGTGCTTGTTTTGTTTTGTTTTGTATGGTTTGGTTTTCCCTAGCCAGCCAGAAATGACAACTGATTAGGGCTTTTATTGGCAGTGGCAGAAGTAGGGGAAATGCACAACATTACAGAATGACAGTGGAGAGTGGATATGGGATATGCATTGTGCTGTAGTTTGCATGGTACTCTCATTACATATTTTGCATGCACATCTCATAAATAACAGACATACAAATAGTAGGGATTCAGAATTTGCAGGGTGTAGGCCCTCCACCCAACGAAAAGCTAGAAATAATTAATCAATTATAGCTTTCAAATTCCATATATCAGCTGTGACAGACTTCCTATCCCAAGCTCGAGAATTGAGTCATTCCTTCATTATGACCAAGGGATTATACCTAAGAGGCAAAAGGAGAGAGAATTCAATTTAATCCAATTAATACATCTGGACCATGCAAAAAGATTCCAACATGCAGTAATTTTCCTTCCTCAAAGATTTTAACTTTTAGCTAACTAGCCACCCTACTTAAACAAAACAACAACTATGGGAAAGGAAAAAATACATATAGAGAATAGTGATATAGATAGATATATACAAAGAGACTACTATGCATAGATAATGTGGTGAGATGAAAATGAAGAAGGAAGAGAGAAAGAATTGAAGTCCGTACAGTGGATGGTGCAGCAGAGAGAGAGTGTGGTATGCATGGACAGCATATTAGACAAAGAAAAGGTTAAGGAGTAGCAGAGAGGGAGAGAGGGGCAGTTCGGATTGAGAATTAGTGTGAAAGGCACGAGACGTGAAGGGAACAATAAATGAGAGGGGGAAAAGAGAAGGGGTGATGAGGCTCATGATAACCCTCATGATCGTCACGTCGTTTTTCATTCGCTACTCCCAAAAATCTCCCAGAATTCCACGCTTCCTCACTGACTCCCTTCTTTGCTTTTCTTTTTTGCCTTTGTCCTCTCTCCCACTTTCTCTCTCTAAATACCCTAGTCAACCTCATGTCTCCCTCACTTTGTCCCATATTAAACCAACAACACTACCCTTTCTCTTTCTCTTTCTCTCATTCTCTCTCCCCCATATGCTAGCTAGAGATAGAGAGAGAGTGATCAATCCCCATCTCTGAATCCTCTCAGACACAAAATACTTCACTCACTACTCTACTTTCAGCTTCAACTTCAACTAACTATACTCACTTTCAACAATGGCCAAACCCTTCCTTCACCTCTTTCTTCCCATCAACCCATGCCATATATAAGCCTTCTCTACTTTTCATTTAAGCCACCTACCTCTTACCATTTTCTGGGCCACCTTCACATCACTCACTGCCTTCCATCCTCCACACCCCTTTTTAGATTCTCAACTTTAACTCCACCCCCCCCACTCCTCCATTTCAATTTCCATCACCCCACAACACAACCCCCCCTAACTATTATTGCACTTCATTGATTTTACATCCCATATATAGGTACACTACCTTCCTTCACCTATTTATAACCCCTTCCACAAACCCTAACTTTTCGTTTTTATTAACTCAACACCAATGTGGATGGTTGGTTACAACGAAGCTGCCGACTTCACCATGCCTGATTATGCACTCAATGGAAGAAAACTCAGGCCTCTCATGCCAAGGCCTGTCTCTTCTCCTAACAACACTCCAAACGCTAACTCTCCATGCTTGACCCGCATTCATCATGGCAATGATTTCTTCTCACAATATCACAATCTCGGTATGCTCCTTTCTTTCAGTTCCCCCACCCACCAGCCCACCACCCTTTTTCTTTACCCTTTCTGTTTCTCTGCTTGTGTTTGCATGCGAGACATGGTGTGTGTATTCTCATGTATAAAGAGTTTTTTTTTACTATTATCAGCATCAGTCGCAGATCAGGGCAAGAGAGAGTTCAACCCTCCACCTGTAGTGGTGAGTTCGAGGTGGAATCCGACCCCGGAGCAGCTGAGGGCATTGGAGGAATTGTACAGAAGAGGGACAAGAACACCGTCGGCGGAGCAAATCCAACAAATCACGGCACAGCTTCGAAGGTTTGGAAAAATTGAGGGGAAGAATGTTTTCTATTGGTTTCAGAATCACAAAGCGAGGGAAAGACAGAAACGCCGCCGTCAAATGGAGTCAGCGGCCGAGGGTCATCACACCCGTGACTTTGATGGTACTCTTGAGAAGAAAGACTTAGGTAAAAACCACACGACATAATTACCACCATACTTGTTTCTTTGCATGAAAGTGACAAATAATGAGAGGCTCTCATGTCTTGATTTGCAATGCATGACCGATAGCTTCTTTTGTTTCTTTTTCATTTTCTCCAATTGAGTTTTGTTTGTTCTTATTACATGCCATGCTTTTCTTTTCTTTTTTTCTCATCACGATTGTTGCTTGAGATCGATGTAAAGTTATATTCTTTTTTGTTTTTCTTTTTGTCTACAGGCGCAAGTAGGACAGTGTTTGAAGTTGAACAGACCAAGAACTGGGCACCCTCTACAAACTGCAGTACGCTTGCAAAGGTCTATTATTCATATCCTACTTTGTCTTTGTCCTGGTTGATGGAGTAAACCTTTTTTTTTCTTTCTGAACTTGGGATTTTCACTACTTCATCCACCCAAAAGTGTTATGGTATGATAAAGGTCCATTAAGCAGTGATTTAATTAATTATTGGCACATGATTACTAGAGAATGAGTTGATGTTGGAAACGTTATAGAAAGATATGCACTAGCTGGCTAGCTTTAGCTAGGGAAAGGACCCTAACAAAAGCTTTGTTTGTTGGGAAATGAAAAGGTCCTAAAAGCTGCATTCCTTCCTTTCTGTCGGGGCTGCTGTTATGAAACTTAGCTGGGCTTTTGGGGCTTGTGCTTATTCATGTCATTCAGGCCAGTAGCTTTTGGACACTCCATACAATATTCTATGGAATTGAGCACCCATATTGATGGTGGAAAAGACAACTCTCACCCTACTTTAATTTGACTTCTCATAGACCATGCAACTTTATTTGAAAATACTACCAACTAGGAGTGCATGCCCATTTGAAATCTGTGCTGTCCAATAACTTTTTTACCTTTGCTCTTTGGCTTTTTACCACACATGTTTAGGTTTTCACTAGTTTGTTTTCATTGCATGCCTACATTTAAAATCTTCAGGAATCTGTTTCAATACAAAGAGCAGCAAAAGCAGCGGTTGCAGATTGTAGAACAGATGGATGGCTCCAATTCGATGAAGGAGAGTTACAACACACAAGAAACTTAATGGAGAGGAATGCCACGTGGCATATGATGCAGTTATCTTGTCCTTCCCCTACCACAGTTTCACCCCACTTCATAAACGCACCTCCCACCATATCTACTGCTAGCATGGCCACCACACCCTCGATAACAGCAAGAGTAATGGACCCAAAGCTCATTAAGACTCATGATCTCAGCTTCTTCATTTCACCTAACAGAGAAAACGGTGTTATCCACTTAAGCAGTATCAACACCTACACCACCCCAGATGATAATTCCGTGGAGTCTCAAACCCTTCAACTTTTCCCGGTGAGGAATGTGGATGAAAGCAGTGATAACATCAACCACCAAAAAGAGACAGAGGTATCGGTCTCAGCAATGAATGCCCCAAGCCAGTTTTTTGAGTTCCTTCCATTGAAGAACTGAACTGATATTTGCCTTGTATGTAAAATCATGGGACTGCGTTTAAACATTGTATTTTGTTAGAAAATAGTACTACTTTTATTGTCATGGATGTTATGTATCAAGGAATTGGTGCTGTAATAGGACGGTAGTTTGAACGAGGTATTTTGCCTTAAAATGCATTTGGACTATGTTGATTGAATCAAAAAAGTAGTTAAGTCCAAGGGTTTATTGTTTAGGGACCTTATTTGAGTAACTTGATATGTATGTACACACGTTGCTTCTCGTATCTGATATGTGTGGCGAGTGAAACAGGAAAGATGGTGGGGAAGGGAAGTAAATAAAGAATGTATAAGGAATTTGATGTGAAGGTTTGATTGAAGGCATAGTATCTGAAATGGGAATGAGATGTGACAGACTAGGATGTTGAAGTAACTATGAGCATGGGTTGGAGAATTACTTTTGTTCTTTTGTTGCATACTTAAAACAATGCTGTACATTACCATCAATGTTCTGACCGGATGAACTCTGTAGTCCAATTTATTACAATAAAGAAATCACATCAATGCACCGATAGGAAACACAGCCTGTGCATTTAAGGTAAAGTTGGTGAATTCATTCCAAACAAGTTTAAACTATTTTCCTAGCTAATTAAATAATCCTGATGATATAGTCAGAATAGAATTTGAGTTTTACGAAGAGAATATCCATCTATCGTCCTCAACAACCAACACAATATATTAAATAGAAGAAATATATAAATACACAGTCTTTGTTTGTCTGGTTTGATTGAATTGATTTGTCCAAACATCTTCAAAGAATACCCATACCAGTACCATTTCTTGAGCCTGCTTAATTCTATAAAAGAAAAAAACAATTATGTTGAATATAATTTAGAAGGAATTATTTGTTTTTGTCACCGACAGACAACACTGAAAAATTACACCGACATAAACCTGTGACATTTGGGCAGCTTCTTAGATGCTAGCTGTATATGTGAGGTAGGGTTTATTCATTAGGGCATATGATCAACCTTTCAAAAATCTTAAGGGCTAAGACTAAGACGTGTCACTCAAGAAGCGTCAAGCATCACCAGGGTAAAAAGAAGGCTAAAATATTCCCTCTGCAGCCATTGAAGCCGTGAGTGGGGGACCATAACAGTTTAAAACAATATGCATGCACAATAAGTCTCATATTTTGGACCATACATATATATTTACGCGTTTTATCTACATGGACTAATCAAACACTAAAACATATTAGGTTGGAAATAACAAGTATGTTTGAAATATGTTCGAAAACATGTATGCATGTATATATATGGAGAGAGAGAAGAGGATCAGTGATCACGGGTGGCGCAATCGTTTGTGAAAAGGGGTGCATTTCCAAGCTGTTGCTTACCTACCTACTTGGTACTCTGTTAGTCCCTACAGCATCTACTCCAAAGTTGCAGAAACTAAAATCCAAGCCACCCACAGATCCGTCGCTATAGAACCAAACTGAACCAACAATAGGAACTATGGGCCATACATTTTCTTTTCTTTTCTTCCTACATCTGTTTCATTTCTCTCTGTGAGGTATTTCTTATGAACTTGCAGTTATGTTCAAATCCATGTTTTACAATTAGGAGTAATGAGCTTTAGCAACACAATGATAATATAAGTGTCAAAGTTCAGAAGCTAAAGGTAAGAGACGACTCAATAAATGAATGAATAGATCTTAAAAATAATATATAGAAATAAATTTAATGACTATTTTAACTATTAACAAAATATTAAACACTGTATATTTTTAAATTTCACACATAATACAAAAAAAATAAAATTATTATAAAGATTGTAAATCTTTATATATTTTTTTTTAAAAAAAGTAATTAAATAAATGTAAAAAACATATAAAAAATAATGTTTCAATGGAAAAAAGTACACAATTCTAATAATTCAAAGTTAATTGTAAAGGATTATAAATAATTTGAAAAAAATTATTCTTAAATTAATAAAGAATTTATTTTTATTAAAATTGCCTAAATAACTTGAAGTTTGATGCTAGTGGTATTTAATATTTTATAATGGAAAATAAATAAATTGTCTGTTAATTATGTTAAGAAAATAAAGAAATAAGTCGTGTTCATTTTTTTCTTATTATGACTACAAAATTTAAATCGTGGTAAAATAATAAGAATAATAATTGATAAATAAATATGAAAGAGACTTATCATACTGAATGAATATTTATTTTGTAATAAATAACTCTTACCATCCTATGGTCCCACAGTAACTTCATTTTATCCTTTCATGTATATTAGAAAAATTGATTAATTTATTTATTAAATATGATTAATTTTATTTATAGTAATTAGTAAAACTAAATGTAGTATACATGCTCATTAGTGTTCACTTTTTTATTATACCAACAAAATTATAATTATTAAAGTAAAATATATTATTAAATTATAAAGTAATTTAAAAAATTGTAAAACTAGCAAACTTTATAAATTTATTATAGATTAACATTTTTATTATATTAATGTTTTTTTATTACAAGTAGTTATTTGAATTTAAAAAATAATGAATAAAAATAAAAGATTGAAAAAAAGCGTATATAAAAAATAGAAAGAATTTTCTTTATTAATGGTATAAATATAAAGTTTGTTAACATTTCTTTTCACTAAATGAAACCTCTTATGATTATTATTTCACAACTCTCTCTATAAATATAAATATAAATATAATGTAACTCGATGCTAGACTTTTTTATCAGTTTAAAATGTTATTAAAAATGTATATTATGATATTCTTTGTATGTGTTTGGGAGGTTTTTCTTGACATGGTTTAATCTAATTTTACATTTTATAGTTTTTTTTAATTAATTTGTCAATATATTAAAATCTGACTTATTTATCAAAAAGTTAAAAGTAGGCTTTTAAAAACCATGTTTAAAATAATATATTTTGTTATAGATATACACAAATTCACTTTTGTTCTGGAATATATTTGAAAGCTAAGACATTCCCCACTGGGAAATTAGCGCTGGTCAACATAGCCCAATTTGATTGAATTTTTTAACATTTGTGGGCTTTAATTTCACCCATGTGTACCTGTCTTTCTTTTATGCTTTTTCAAGTAAATAAAAACAGTACTGAATTTTAAATATGAGAAAAAACTTAATTTCGAAACAAGAAGAATATTTAATTAAATTTTGAAATATGGTAGTAATGTTAATTGGATTTTAAAATTCAGTAATATTCTGAACTGTATTTTAAAATTTTACAGTATCATAATCAAATTTAAAAATTTGATAGAATCTTTAACTAAATTTTGAAATCCAATAATTAATTAATCAAATTTTGAGATCAGTAAATTTTTTAATCAAATTTCAAAATTTAGTAAGATTTTTAACCAAATTTTGAAATATAATGTGTTTCTAAAAAATATTTTTTAGTTGTTAAATGAGATTTGATATTTAATGAATTCTTAAATCTTATTAATTACTTAATTATATTTCAAAATTCAATCTTTTTATAAATCAAATTTCGAAAACAAAATGTACGAAAACATGATTAAAAAAAAAAAACTGAGGTAGAAGAAAAGAAAAAACACATTAAGAATTGTTTTTAAAAGTGTATTGGGAATAAAGCCTTGGGTACAGTTTAAGTTGGGCTATTCAGCCGAACCCAAAAACCATTGGGCCATTCTTCCAAGGCTCTTTATTGCGTTATCTATTTTTTGTAGCTAAAAAAAACATCTTTTATTGACCAAAACTTTTAAACAATATAAACACTGAGAGAAAAAGCTAACTATTTAATTAAACTGGTTATATTAATTAATAATGGAAAAAATAAAATACAATCATAAATTATTTCTATAACGTGCCACATGCCCATTACAAAAATAAATATTTTGTTACCTCAAAAAGAAAAAAATCTCTTAACCATTTTGTTGACACTATGATATTTAGCCATTAACATAGCTTATAATAAATATGCTTTGCTAAAGGATATGATTCGCTGTCCAAAGTTTGTAAACGTTAGGTAACCGTTGGTAAAAAGTTGTTTAAAATACAACAGGTTGAATCCATTTTTCTTCAACCATTGTGAGTTTTAGTTTGAAGTTGGGTATGATTAGTTTTAGCAATATCAACAATAATAATAATTTTAAAAAAATACTCCCTTACTGGTTTTTTAAATTATTTTTATTTAATTTAGAGTAAAAATTTAAAAGCAAAGAAAAAATTGTGAAAATATACTTACATGTAACAGATATATCTGACTTTGTGACCAAAAACAGTAGCAGAAGAGGTTGTCCTTAAAAAATAGTAGATAGTAGCTCTCACGTGGGATAGATGTCGTGTAGCCTTTTAGCCTTCTGCACTGTCTAATTCTCCTCTTAACTTTTTTTTGCTACTATACAATCACAACTTATTCAAACTATCTAAACTTCTTCATTTTCTCATCATTTTATCATTTACCAGTAAAACTTAATCCTTAATCTTGCATTATGCCTCATAGATCTTTGTATAAACGACAATAAACAAAACTATAATGCATGCATATGCTGTCTCCAAATAATCGTACCCGTACACACAGTGACAGTAGGATAGACGTGCATGGATGAGCGCGTGTGATTCCTATCAGATTTTGTAGCATAGGAATTTCTTTTCTACTTTTTCTTCCCACTGTTCTTCATCGGGTCATGAGCTCAAGCTAGAGACTTTCACATTCACACTTTATAAAAGCTGAGTCTCTCAACGTATATGTCTAACTGTGGGGTCCACATTTTAACCTAATTCTCCTTTTCAATCCTTTCACCTCATTTTGTACCAATCAATGCAAACAACATCATTTACTAATCTCTCTTAAATCCACCTTTATCACTCTATAAAACCTACCAACTTCCTTACCAACACACTCATCACTCTCACAATGGCCTCAATGTTCTTCATTCTCACTACAATCTTCTTTCTAGTCTTTACTCTCTCACCGCTCAGCGCTTCAGCATCAGCGTCATTTGTATTGTACAACAAATGTCCGCACCCAGTGTGGCCCGGGATCCAGCCCAGTGCCGGAAAGCCCATTCTCGCCCGTGGAGGCTTCAAGCTCGCCCCCAACCGGGCCTACACCCTCCAACTCCCGGCACTCTGGTCCGGCCGCTTCTGGGGCCGTCACGGCTGCACCTTTGACGCCTCCGGTCGAGGCCGCTGTGCCACGGGCGACTGCGGCGGGTCCCTCTACTGCAATGGCATCGGTGGAACCCCGCCGGCCACCCTGGCAGAGTTCACCCTCGGCAACGAGCAGGACTTCTACGACGTGAGCCTTGTGGACGGATACAACCTGCCCATCTCCATCACCCCCTTCAAGGGATCCGGAAAATGCAGCTACGCCGGCTGCGTCAGCGACCTCAACACCATGTGCCCTGTGGGCCTGCAGGTGCGTTCACGCGACAACAAGCGCGTGGTGGCCTGCAAGAGCGCCTGCTCCGCTTTCAACTCTCCCAAGTACTGCTGCACGGGCTCCTACGGAAGCCCGCAGGCCTGCAAGCCCACGGTTTATTCGAAGATCTTCAAGACCGCTTGCCCCAAGGCCTATTCCTACGCCTACGACGACCCCACCAGCATCGCCACTTGCACCAAAGCTAACTATTTGCTCACTTTCTGCCCTCATCGCCACTGATCTCTCTACTATTCACCTACCACTTTAGCTGCTTCTCTGTCATCTTTTTTTTATTTCGTATTCCCCTTTTAGTATAATACCTTTTTTCTTATCTACGCTCTATGCTGTTTATTCCTATATTTGGCAATTCATTTTCGATCTATGTCACAGAATGTGGTATGGCATGTCACTGTTGCATGGTTTAGATTAATTTTGGTTTGATGAATGATGAATGTGGTCGATGTATGGTGGATGATTGGGAACCACGTTCTATTATTTCTGTATAACCCCACCTCGGTCGATCTGATTGATGTGTACCTTTTTCGTGTGATTTGTCTATTTCGCGAATTTGGTGCTTGGTTTGTCTGTTTGGCTTTAGAGCTTGATACTGATGTACTTGGATTTTGCAAACTCTTACCTTAAATTCATGAATGTCACCCTCGTATTTTAGCTACAAAACTATGAACATAAATTCGATGACAGATTGTCGATGTATTCTGAATTAGCAGTATTTGAGCTCTTGCAGAATACACTGTTGATCAATAATGGCCAATGGGGTCTATATCTGCCCCTTTGGCTAAAACAAAGCAATTAGTAGCTGTTTTTGCTGTGTTTCTAACCACTCAAAGGTCGTTTGTAGTGTTAATTTTTAACATACTACTGATTGTTTATGTCCTTGAAGAAATCAGATACCTTCATTTCACATATTTAGATCAGATCTTAGATTTTGTTAATCAATTTAACAAACTAAAAGACACATTTTCACGACAAACTTGTTAAAATGTGATGCAGATGCTTGATAAACTGATTCAACGAGGGCGTTGGGACAGCCCGTATCCACATAGGAGTGCCGGACCTGTTTAAAATAATGGGTACATTTTTTAAAAATTCAACTTAATGAAATATTGGGTCATAATTGATTAATAATTCAATATAGATTATGGCATTTTGATCATATTAAGTAGAGACTACTGCAATTAATAATATTTTAGCCATATTTATTCTACTTTTTAATTTTAAACTTTAATACACATTGTTATATTATTGAAGTGGGTTATTTGCTAAGTGACTGTATTTTTCGAAAGGTGTCAAAAAGTATTATTTTCTTCTCTCGTTTCCTTAACACAAGAGGAATCGATGCATAATGTGAGGAAAATATGAATGGCATTATATAGAAATGGTGATTCAACAATGGCTTCATAAGCAATAAAGCATGTGAAATTTATTGATTATGGTAAAAACATTTCCAAGCATTTCGATTCATACTCATTCAAACCTATCAATCATCGTTGAAATTTGAAGTATCAGCTAGGAAATATCATTCCAATTTCCAAAGTCATATATATATATATATATATATATATATATATATATATATATATATATTTGTAAATATTGTAAGGACTTATGTGTGAAAATATAAGTGCGTGAATTCATTAACAATTAAATTTTTTATATATTTAAAAAATTATTTAAATAATGTACGGGAGGTTTTTTGGTTAATTTATAAATTTATTTTAAAAGTGTAATTAAAACAATAAGTGAAAATAGCATTTTAGAGGAGTGTAAAAAGTAAAACAACTTTGGACTCCATTTTTGGATTTTACTTTCTGTCAACAGAATCTAAATTCCTAAGTGATAGGGGTGAAATGAGTAGTTTAGGGGTTACATTTAGAAACTTGAAAACCTGCTAATTGTTCTTAAAACCAACAACTTCTCTTCTAGAATACAAAGGACTTCTTCTTCTCTCCTAAGTTGAATGTTCTTTATTTTCTCAAGCCAGCCACAAGATTTGACAGCACCTCTCGCAGATTGCATTGTTCATATAAATTCAGATTTTATTTTCTGGTGTTGAATATTCAAAATATTGTGAACCAAACCATTATTAAATTTATTTTTTAAAAAAGAGCCTTCTCTTGTTAATATTTTATTATTCTAAGATCCCAAACTTGTATTTTTGTTTCTATTACTTACTTTGCTGTTAATTTTCTGGATACATTTACCGACATGTTCATAATTTAAAAATGGTACTTGTCATATAATTCAATTTATTTATTTTATAAAAACACGAAAAAGAAAAACTTGTTTTCGTATCCTTTTCACGTATTAAAGTTACTTGCGCGTTTAAGCCGTGTTCAGAAGCCACGTGTCCCGCTTGGAGTGCGGCCACGAATAATATATTTATTTACTGTCAAAACTATATATTAAATAAATACAAAAATAATAAAATAGTAATAAATAAAGTTGCACAAATTACGAATTGTTTCCACGTCACACGTCTATCTAGATTAGCACGAACCACAAGCAGCCTCGTCGGCTGTTTGGTCCCAAAATATCAGAGTCAAAATAACATTAAATTCTTAATAATAATTAATAAATACAAGTAAGTTTTCTTTATTGAAATTTTAGCTAATATATATAACACTTTCCAAATTTATTTTCAAAAAATGTAATTTGGAAGACATTATTTTAAGATAAAATATTAATATTTGATTATGATATTTTAAAAATGAACAAATAATATATATATATATATATATATATATATATATATATATATTCATTTGATTAGTAAAAGTGAAATTTACTTATAACATGAGTTCCACAGTCGGGTAAATTTTAACCTAATAGGAAAAAAGAAATTCCTAAAATTAATAACAGCTACCATAGAAAGTGAGTGGCTGTCGATCAAAGCTATGTTCCACTTTTATTTTTTAGTCAAAAGTGAAAAAAAAAACTATTATTTTCAAAAGAAAATCATTAAAGTGAGTAAAATCTTTATCAACAAAACCTTCTCCACTGCAATAAAATTAATTTACTTAAATGTAATTTAGTTTTTAAAATGTGGGATTAGTTCATCTTTAGCCTCTTAAATTTTAAAATGATTTCATTCTCTAAATTCAAGCATATTTTTTTTATATATTAGATAAAACAAATAGTATTAAATAAAAGAATATTATTTTTCGTTATAAAATAATTAAACCTCAATTCTAAAGGAGATGATAATGCCACAATATCCAAATAGAGACAACCCTATTAAATTAGCCAAAAAGATTTAAATCAAACTACCATAATGAAGACAAAATGATAGTTAGTGTTCAACAACGACATGTTAAAAGAGGCAATAATTAGACGTACCAAAAGTGATAGAAGAACTTTTTTATTATTAGAAATAAAATTATTTAATAACAGTATGCCTTTATAAAAGTAAATAGATTTGTTTGCTTAAAGCTGTTAACTAATATTTAATAACACTTGTTAACATTTGAGTAATTAAAATGGTATATATGTATACGTAATTATTGTATTTTTATATTTACGATCCCTTTAATAATACAGCAAACCTATATGGGTTATTAATAGTATCTACATATATTTTTATCCAGTATCATAATTAAAAAAGGTACAATGTTATTAAAATTAGTAATTTTCAAACTAAAATATAGCATAATTTGAATATCATCATATTTAATCCATTATACATATGTCTTGCATGTTATATATATATTAGCTTTCCTTGTCATTATCTAAAAAAAATTCTTCACAACCTTCCAATTAATTCCATCAACTTAGGAAAGTCTCCAAAATACATTTTCACACAATTTCTCTTACGTCATTAATCTAAATAAAAGAGAAAAAAAAAACTACTTAAAACTTAAATAAGATATACCTTAAATAGGGTATGGTTTATTACTTTTAGATTTCAAAAGTTAATTTGAAAAAAAGAGAACAAAAGCAAATATATTGTATTTTTTATTACAAAATTATTTTTTAACATTTAATGGATTATTTTCAATATTGGACCTCTTTTAAGCAAAAAAAGAAGGAAAATAATAGTTTAATAATAACTTTTACATACAACCAATCCATGACCCTTTTGTAATAATATAATAATAGTAATATTTGAAGTAGTCAATAACATTCAACAAGATGTCTGTGAAAAAAAAAATCAATATTATGTACAAATATGAATAAATCAAATATGGAAGTTTTGCTGCTAAAAATGAATAAATCAAATAATCTAAAATTAAATAATAATATACCCATTAATAAGAAAATATTAAATAACTCCAAAATACCATTGTAGATTTAATTTTTGATTCCATTGCAATTGCATGACATAGAATCCCAGTTGAAAGCAATCTAAAACTGAATCTCTGTCTGTTGTTGCACGCTAATTATCATGATATCAAAATTAATTTTTATTATCTTACATTATACATAACCGAAGAAAGGATAAATATATATTAAACAGAAAATTTTGAATTATCTAATAAAAAGAATATTCTTGATATTTTACTGTGTTTTTATATTTTATTTTTCATCAAACATATTTTTTATGGTCTTCTTACGTTACAGCAGGCTTTAAAAATGTTCATAATAACTGAAAAGACATAATATTTTATGTAAAAAATCATAAATAATATTTTAAAAGTATCAAGGACTTTTCCGTCAACAACAAGTGTGGGTCCAGTCTACGCGTAACAAAAATCGATTTTCAAAGGAAAAAAGAGTGTATAAAATGGCCCAAATGTCACCGCTCCATTCACCTCACCAATTTCGTTAACCTTCTCTTCTCTTATTCATTAACAAAAATAAAAGCTCTGTTTATTGGAGAAGATGGCCTCGAATCAGATTGCAACGGAAAAAAACGACGCCGTACCAAACCCTGACGCCAGTAACAAATCATCCCTCTACCTCCAAGACATGGACGAGATGAAGCGAGTCTTCAACCGCTTCGACGCCAACGGCGACGGCAAGATCTCCGTCAGCGAGCTGGACAACGTCCTTCGCTCCCTTGGATCCGGCGTCCCGCCGGAGGAGCTCCAGGGCGTCATAGACGAGCTCGACACCGACCACGACGGTTTCATTAACCTTTCCGAGTTTGCCGCGTTCTACCGCGCAGATACCGCTGACGGTGGCGACACAGAGGTCCAGGACGCCTTCAACATGTACGACCAGGACAAGAACGGGCTCATCTCCGCCACCGAGCTCTGCCAGGTTCTGAACCGCCTCGGAATGAGCTGCACCATCGAAGAATGCCACAACATGATCAAATCCGTCGATTCCGACGGCGACGGCAACGTGAACTTCGCGGAGTTCAAGCGCATGATGAGCAACAACCGCGAAAATACTTGCTGAAGGAAAATAGATTAGCAGCTTCTTGCTTTCTTTCCGTAACCTCTGACTCGTAGATCTGCGCCTCTTGTGCTCTTTCATTACTTTTTCCTTCGTTCTGTTATTTATTATGTGTTCAATCGTCCTGAGTAGAATTAGAATCAGAAATTTAAGTGAAAAATTATTCCAATGTTGCCGTTCGAATTCTAATTTAGCTTCGTGACTTTATTTGCTACGTTTTCAATGAATTTGTTGTGAGTCGTGATAAGCAGCGATAAACAATTGGATTCTTCCGAGAATGCCAACCTCCGTGTGTTTGCGGTTGTGGAATCACGTGGCCGTGAAGAGGAAATTGTGGCATGAGGAAACACGCCGCGATGATTTGTTCTTCCACAATGATCACGCCGTGAATTGATTATGACTTGTTTTAATGTCGACAATGATTTAAATTAAACATTTGTGTAGGGAAAAGGGAAACTGTGATAACAGGGCCATGGAAAGTGGAGCAGCGAGTTGAATGGTAGTGGACGCAAAAGATGTGTCAGGGCATTTCATTTTCAGAACCGTGGTAGAAGGAATGTGCTTGATATGGGTCACGGACACTTTCCATTTTACTTTTTTGCTTTTAATAGTCTCTTTAGGGATACAAAAATAAATATGCATACATGTCATATATGCCAATAAAATTTGTGGGTGTTCGTAAGTTACCTTTAGTTTCAGTTTATAAAAAGGTTGGATATGATATTTCACTATTCATATATGTAGTATCAATAAAAAATTAAAACTAAAATTTAATTTATTTTTTATAAAATATAATTAAAACTAAAATTAAAATTAATTTATATTTTATTAAATTTAATTTAATTATAATTAAAATTAAATTTATATTTAATTTATGTTATATTATATTATATTATATATATATATATATATATATTTAATTTTATTTTAAAAATTTATAAAATATATTTTTTAAATATTCTATCTGAAAATTTAAAAATATTCACAAATTATCAATACTTTTTAAATGAATATCCAATAAATAACAAAATAGATAATACATTATTTTTTTATTATAAATCGAATTAAGATAAATACTATTTAAACGGACATCCGTATTCGATTCATTGTCGTTTATTGTCTCTCTAATCCTCCGTCATTGATATCATTTTCAAATGAAAAATAACATTTTAATCACTTTTACTAATTGTATAATTACTAAACAATTTATTATAAATATTACAATTAAAAATTATATATAAAGTCCTCTATTTAAATACATTGAGAAAGTACTCTTTATTTCTCCACCTCTAATTAATGATAATTTGTTGATTAATTTTTAAGAAAGTCTCTTCTATACAGAAATTTTCTTCACGTTTGAATGTACATATGTTTCTATTTCATATATATTTTTTTATATAATTTATTGATAATTCACTATAATTACTATTTGCAGTGAATAATGGTCTCTTTAAAATCAAACCGAACGTATTAAACAAATTTAATTATACAATGTTGAAGTTATAGTATAATAAATGCTAATATTGTTCTATAAGCACGTTTTAATTAATTCTTCAAAGTCATAATTCCAGTTATCAATTAAACTCTTTGACTAAATAATATGGAGTAATTTTAATAAATATTTTTTAAAGTTAGTTGAATTGTTAAAGTAGAAGATGATTTGGCAACAACTATAAGTGCATATTATAAAAATTTCTTAATTAACTAATTGATAACAATCACTTATTATACGTTAAGAGTTAGGTCAAAAATATTGAACCCAGACTTGTTAAATCACTAATACTGCATTCTCATTTAATAACAATTACAATCACATCTCTTACAAACTTCTTAAATCACTAAGAAAGAATTTGATAAAGGTAAATACATTACATAGATAAATTATAGAAAGCTTATTATGAAGATCCCACTATAGCAATTTTATTTTATAAATTCTGATCTATAAAGTTTGCTCTGAAATATATGTGGCAAGTAATCTGGAGATCAATTTTTGAAAGGAAGAGTGATAATTTTAAAAAGTGATTGTGTACCTAAAAATTAATGGACTGCAGAAAGTAAAAGTCTTATTAATTACTAAACCTGTTTTTTTTTAATAAAGTGAATTAATTGCTGTTGCTTCTTGCACCTCAACAAATTTCTCTTTGCACCCATCAATCTAGATTTGACTTTCCAGCACATTAAAACAATTTTGGAATTTATTTTTCTGGAAGACAATCATCCCACTATTATTGCGGAAATTTTTTTGAGAAAGTTTTGATGGGGTGCAGATAGAAATATGATGATTGCAAAAAGCAAACAGATAGAAAAAAATCGAGTAATGTTG
Source organism: Vigna radiata var. radiata (assembly GCF_000741045.1). NCBI lineage: Eukaryota > Viridiplantae > Streptophyta > Magnoliopsida > Fabales > Fabaceae > Vigna > Vigna radiata. Next base: position 4,731,149 of record NC_028351.1, on the reverse strand, counting down.
ATAATTTGTAATCAAGTCATCTGCATAATTAAGGTTGTTGTATTGACTCAGTAACTAAATTTGTCCATAGTTTACTTTCTGAACATATAATAACAGGTGTTTGATGTATATTTATTTAACAAACCATCTTATGCTAACTTCAAACTTCTATGGTCTATATACATTCAGTACCGGAAAAAGTCGGTTTAACAACTTTTTTTTACAACACGTATACGTGACAGTTTGTGATTAGTTCGTTTCAAATATTTTTTTAAATAAATTCAAAGAGACCTATAAGATAATGACACGTATTCTGTTGTCAAAAAGTTGTTAAAAAAGAATTATTAAAATATCATTGTCCTTCACTACCAGTGCATTATATTATATTTAATGTTAATAACTTTTATCTTCAATTAGCTTCTTGAATAGTTGACTATTTTGAAGTATATAAAGATGGAATTCAATGTAAAAGTTCAATATCTATCTTCTGTGTTCCAGTGTTAGTTTTCCTTTTGTTAACAATAATTTCTTGTCGCTTAATGCATATTTTTTGTTATACAAAGAGCTCCTTTTCAATAATGAACAGTTGCACAAAGATAGTATATTATTATTATTATTATTATTATTATTATTATTCCAAACCCCTTTTGATTTGATGATTATAACGGTACCTAACCACAAACATCTATGATCATTCCTTGTTAAATTATATTTTCCAAAGAGGAGACATATAATTAGGAATCATTACCCTGTTCAATATTTTAACCTCCTTGAGATGATTATGATCTAAACAATGTCACTCTATAACCAATCTGATGAATGTTGTGCAGAAACAAGTGTTTGCCAATCCTGAAAGGCCACATAGGCATGAAAAATGGCAAATTTTATACTCAAAAGATTGGAGACAGATGGAGCAATACCATTGGACCTTCTTTGAAGATGAAGGTAACCATGGTTGGCTCTTCCACTTGATTAATGTCACTCATAGGTCTAGACAACATCAAAGATTATTACTCCTAATGCCTTTTTCAATGGTTTCACATGTAAATATACTCATACAACACTCTAGCACTCTATAAATATGATCATGACCTTGCACCCTATTTCAACTCTCTTCCTTCATCATCTACATTTTCTTTATGGTTAAGTTTTTTCTCCTCTTCATTATTCCTTAGAATTTCATCTCACAGTGGTGAAGGAAGAGATCATTTGAAAAGGGTCATATTCATGGCTGATACATTCGATGAAGAGTGTGACTTTCTCTTCAAAGCTGTTCTGATTGGAGACTCTGGAGTTGGGAAATCAAATCTGCTCTCAAGGTTTGCAAAAGATGAATTCAGGTTGGATTCCAAACCCACAATAGGAGTTGAATTTGCTTACCGGAACATCAAGGTCGGAGACAAACTCATCAAAGCTCAAATATGGGATACTGCAGGCCAAGAAAGGTAAAGAAAGAACCACTCTGTTGTTTTGTCTCTTCAATTTCTCATCACTTTCAACTTTCTTCTTTGTTCAATCGTTTCAATGCTTTGATCATACTCATTTTGTTTCATCAGCTCGTAGTAACGTTTATAGAATATTCTTATGTTTAGAGGTCGTAGTTAAGAATTCAGTTGCATATATAGTAGATCACACGACCATGGAACTTGTTTTGACGAGGTTGAGGTTACATAAACCAGGGTTTGGATTTCTAAGTGGGTGTTCATTGGATTTGCTTAACATAAAAGAATTGAATATGAAAATTACAATGAACTTGTAAACTAAACAAATGTAGTTTCTGTGTCGTTTGCTCATGTTTTTCGGCCAAATATTTTAGTATTTTTTTAAACTGAACTGTTCATCCGTGATGATCTCTGAGATTTGATGATTGAAAAATGTCGTGGTTGCCAAATGCCAATTGAGTACTGGTTTAATTACGTGGGGGAATGAAATTAGGAAAGAATAACTCTTGAATCCGATCAGTGGGACCCTGAAAACACTAACATTATCATTATTGAATTCCATGCCTGAATTTGTATGTGTTTGAGTAAATACACTTTTGAACAAAAGCTAAGACTGTACTTATATATATCATTAAAAAATCCAAAACATGTTCTCCCTCCAACGTAGGTGCTTTATTGGAACCTTGTCGTAACTTCCTCCTTTTCCGTGAGTGAATGTAACTTTCGTTTTGTTCGAAAAATTTCCAAAAGAATAGTGATTGATTACTGCTTTTGCCTTTGGGTGTTACATGCCCTTTTCTTTCCTTGGATTTTCAATTCTCATAATGAATCAGGCAGAAATATTATGCAGCAGAGTTGAATAATGAGCATGGGTCAGTGTAGGCTGTGTAAGTGTAGAAACCAAGTTTTCTTTTCTTTATCTGTTTGATCATGCAATGCAATCTATATAGCGTAACTATTAGGCTATGTGGGTCCTAGACGTGGACATGTTTGAGCTTTGTTACAGAAAGAAAACATGATGAAAGTGATTGAGTGTGGAAATGAATGTAGGATTTTGGTGCGCAATCACATAGTCAAACATTTCATTTCTTCTTTCCAATTATCTAAGTATTCTTAGACACCTGTTTTACATCACCTACCTATATTTATATTTAAGGTAACAAGAAAATGTGACAGCTTTACCTTATCAGATATAAGAACATATGTGATATAATTGAGTCTAAAAAGCATGGTTATAATACAACTTTGTGGCAGGTTTAGAGCAATCACGAGTTCGTACTACCGAGGGGCTTCGGGGGCAGTGCTGGTGTATGATATAACGATGAGATCAAGCTATGAGAATGTGAGAAAGTGGCTATTGGAGCTGAGAGAGTTCGGAGGGGAAGAGATGGTGGTTGTTCTGGTTGGAAACAAATGCGATCTGGATCAATCGAGAGAGGTTGAGAAAGAAGAAGGAAAAGGGTATGCTGAAACAGAAGGATTGTGCTTCATGGAAACCTCTGCTTTGAAGAATCTCAACGTTGAGGAAGTGTTCTTGCAAATGATCACAAGGATTTATCACATGACAAGGCAGAAGAATTTGGCAGCTAAAATGGACGAGAAACCGATTAATCTTCTCAACGGGAAGGAGATTCATGTTGCTGATGAAGTCACTGCAACCAGACAACCTAGTTCTTGCTGTTCGTGATGAGACTTTTCATGGGAAATTTTTTGCGTTGATCTCTCAGTAATTCATTCTTCCGGTTTTCTCTACTTTGCAAAGTTTCTTCATTGCATGGTGAAGACGATTTAGTTCTTAAATTACACGAAAGGTGACTTGACAGATTGTAAATGATGATTTTTATATCATACACGTTTTTCTTTTAATTCTTTACAGCTAGTTTTTTCTTTTTGACGTAAACTCATGCACTTTTTTATGGATAATGTAGCCTCTCAGGTTACGCATGAACTCTTCCATTTCCAGAAGGTCACGTTTTGTAATGTAAAAAAAAAAAATAGTAACAATCCTTAATGAACAGTTAATATAGTTTTTTTTTTTTAAATAAAAATCAGAAATAATGAACAAAATTGATAAACAAAAAGTCATGATCACCGTCAAAATTGATACTAGAAATAATTCATAAGTTGAAGATGAAAGCTGCGACACAAACGGCACCTGCGCTTCTTGTTGCCACAAGCTCTAAATAATAGTCATGGATTTCGATACGATGTCCCAGCCGATGAAATAAGATATTTTATCTGATGAACATTTCAAAGTTGTGGAAATTTAAACTTAGCTTATTATGGAATGATTCACAACCGATGATATGATATGTTTAATAGATAATAAATATAAATTACAAATCTACTTTAAGATGAGATTATATTCAGTTATATGTTTTAAATTTATGTTGTGGATAATATAATTTGGTATATTTTTTCTGAGATTTGAACTACGTAATTGGAAAATAACTTCAAACTATTTATGAAGACGTAGAAGAAATATTTGGGGTGCAAAAAGAAATTGCTTTAAAATAAAGGATAAGGGCTTCTACTGGACTTTACAGTTTAATGGGCTCCAAAGACCCAGCGTTGAAGCCCGGTAGAGGGTAGTTTGGACTGTTTGGTAGTTGCGAAGCCGAAATCATTGGTACGTTGAGTGGGACCCAAAGTGAAGCAGTGCAATTCACTCAAAATTGATTGGCCCAAGAGAGCATGTCCCATGACCCGCGTGTCACTCTAACTTTCTCACTCGATCTTCTTCTTTGCAGCTTTCATGGCCCTCTTCTTCTTCATCATTACCAGCATGGATCTCTCGCGCTGAAAAGCACCGTCCTCTTGAATTATCTCTTCTGCAACCGCGTCAACTTTTTGATACGCCGCGTTTCGATATACACGTGCGTATTGTGGATACGCGACATTTTCTTTTCCTCTCATCTCGCTCTCTGAAACCATGGCGAATTGGATTTCCTCTAAACTTAAAGCCGCAGAGAGCATTCTCCACCAGGCAAGTCTAACCGTAACAATGCTTTGCATTTTCTTTTCCTTTTTTGCCTTTTCAGAATACCTAGCCATAGGAGTTGTAATTTACTTCGTCAATTTTAATGTGTAGCGCGATTGTGATTATTTTAGTTCTCTTTATGTTATCGTGAAATATATTCATTTGTTAATTTTGTAATGGACGGTTCAGCTCGATCAACAAGCGGCTGAATCGCTTGGCAAGAACGAGGGTTTTCGATCCGAGGAACTGAACATTGATGCTCCCGCTAAATCAGGGATTGGTGTGTCTCTGAAGGATCAATTGAAGAAGAAACCCTTGGAGGGCAGTGATTATGGTGGAAAAATTCGCAGTGATCCTAATTTTAATGGCCTTAAAGCTACAGCCAGTGCACCCAAACTATCTATCAAATCTGGCCCTACCTTAACAAACGATGATTGGACTGAACTCCTTAATGCACCTATAGCTACTCAGTCTTCTGCTTCTGGGAGCAATCAGGGTAATGGGGTGCCCGCACCTCGTGTTTTGAGGCAAAATAGTGGTAGGAAGCTGAAGGGTTTGTCTTCATCTTCGTCGGTGTCCGATGTGAGGAGGAATGCAAGAAGTGGCAACAGTGGTCCGAGGTCCTTTCAGAAGTCAGACTATGTGAAAGAAGTTAAATTGAGTGGAAAAGCCCCTGATGATGGAAAGGAATCTACATCTTCGACTTCAACAAGGAGGAGTTTGGTTGTAGAATCAGAGACTGATGGTAAATGGGGTAAAGAATCGAAGTATTCCGATGAGGGCAGTTCTGAGAAGCCTGTGATCGAGGAAAATGGAAAAGAAGAAAATGATCATCGGTTTAACTATAGGGACACTTCTCCACCAGAATCGTTGCAGGAGGGCGACCAAACTGTAGCTGCAGAAACAATACCAGCATTAGGGATTGATAAGGTGCAAGAGCCTAAGATTGTGGTAGATTTTGACGGCACCCAATTGAGAAGTGCGAGAAAAGAAAGGCATGAGCTTAATTCAACCTCTGGGAATTCTATATCTGACAATCTGAAAAGGGTTTCTCCCATGGCTAGTGATGGAGATTCTGATTCAGATACTGAGTCCGGTTCAACATCTGATTCTGAAAGTGAGCATGAGAGGGAGGAAAGGAGAAAGAGGAGGGAAAGGATTCTGGCTGAAAAAGCTGCAGCTAAAGCTATAAATGCTATCAAGGAACGGGAAAATATGGTGGCCAAATTAGAAGGGGAGAGGCAGACTCTAGAGAAAATACTTGAGGAGCGAGCTAAAGAACAAGCACAAGAGGTAACATAATTACAATTTAAGAACTGATCTCTGTGTTACTTTTTTAACTTTTTAATTTTTTTTTGTATACTGGTTACACTCAACATGGCGTCTTCTATAGGATATAGCCTATAGGTAATGTCGGACAATTTTTTTTTTCTGCTTTTGGTCATTTGGTGGAAAAATTAAAATGTCAAACTCCACAGGCAGTATTTTGCTTGCAGATAGAACAAAGTATAATGGTTATGTTCTGCTTTTCTTCTCATGGTTTTACCCTCCGAGTAGAATCAAAATTCACCACTCTTTTTAGTCCAATGTCCTATTCTGTTTTGTTTTTAAAATGAACAAAACATGTAATAGAAACCACATTTTATGTTATATCCTGTTCTAACACGTCTACCAAATGCTACCATAGTGTAGAATTTTCTTGTAACTTAATGTTTATATAATCCTTTTTGTTCCTTGCTTTAGGCTTCACAGCTTCAGAGCACTGCAATGGAAACTATGGAAGCTGTTGAGTTAGAAAAGCAGAAACATAATAATACTAGAATGGAATTTCTTGCACGTTTAGCTAAATTAGAGGTATGTTAATTCAAACCGTTAGTTTATCCTTTATGCGATATCATAACTTACTGTACCTTTCTGTAAATAATTTACATTTTTTTTTGCACAAAGATATCGACATAAGCTTGTTGACAAATGTTTGGATTGATTGCAGACTGCCAATGCTGATCTTGCAAGATCCCTAGCGGCTGTGCAGTGGAACCTTGAAATTGAGGTATATTTAGATTCTTAGGTGACTTCCCTCCCTATGATCCAACAGAAAGTAAGCTTTGCAGGTCTGTAATTATTGAATAGAAAAGTATAGATGCTTGCTAGTACCTCTTTCATTGTTTTGGACTCCAGTCCTAATTTCATGATGACTTATGATCTCCCAAAATTAGTGGTGACATAATAAATAGGATGATTAATAATTTAATATGACCAATCTAACAGCACAGTGAAGCTGGTCAGCGTCATATATCTGAAGACCTTAACCCTGTTACTGGAACAAGAAATTGAAAAACTAAACGGAATGAACCAATCAACTCCCAAAACGTGTTCTTATTGAAAATTTAGTTTTTGCAAGAACTTGAATGAGTTCCAGTATATTGAAATTGAATGAGCCAAACTGAACATTATATGCTGCTTAAATTTCTGTGGTTCCTTGATCCTCAGGTCGTCATAAATATCTGGAAAGGTGTATTAAATTTCTTACGTGTTTTATCAGGTTAAACAAGTAGCAGAACTTAGACAGCAGATCTCATCGAAGGAGTTGCTTCATGAAGGTACTAAACCTATGCTGAGTATTTTCACATTATTTCTTTCTAATGCATAATATTATGTTGTTTTTTACGGGACTTGCTACTGCCAGTGTCTATACGTCATAGCTGTCTCATTTTACTTTGAATATGTATTTTTATTCTTTAAGATTAGTAACTAGATTTTAGCAAAAGTAGAAAAAAGATGCAGAGAATCAAATATTAACTTAGGCATATCCATTTATGCAAGGAACTGATGAATAGGTGGTTAGTAGTAAACTTAGTATGAGATCGAAGGATCCATTTTAGATTTGCAATCAAAGCAAATATGTGCTCGGCTGCTATAGGGATTTTGGGAACCAATCAACTTGGTATGTGTCTTCCTCTTGCCCAAGAATATGTCTGACAAAGACTATGTAATCCTAATGCCTTTCTTTCTGCCGTTCCTGGCTTATAATAGCTATGCGTATCCTTATTTTTGTCAAAGTGGGTTGCTTAGTGTGTGGCAGTTGTTGAAATGAGCTAATAGCTTTGCGTATCCTTATTTTATAGATCTCAGAAGGAGAATGAAGAATCCTCCTCAAACTGGAGCTTCACAAAATCAAGTAAGTTATATGATTATTTGCTGAAGTGGGTAGACATTGATACATTGGTTTCTTTTGTTTACTTCTCCAAGTGGGGGGCTTTTAATTGGGTATGTCTCTAGTATCTTATTTTGTTAGATCCTGTTTTTCCCTTATAAACTTCTATGCTCACGATCTTGTGTATTTATGCTAATATTGTAGCTAGCTTCGAAAGGTGTGGAGTTTGAACGGGAAATTCTAGAGGCAGAGCACTCTTTAATCAATGATAAAGTTACTCAATTGGAGGAAAAGGTAAGGTTTTTAAACTTTTTTCCTTGAAGAGCTATGATATTTCGGATGCAATGTATTTCATGACTCTAGTAGTTTGCATAGAATTTTCTTTCTTGAATGGTGTCTCTCTGTTTTTCTTCTTTTTATTGGATAAGGTTTTCTTTTATTTTCTAGTTATATCTAAAAAGCAAATATTGGAATGATCAGAACGAGTCTTCGAAATAGTCATACCTGTATATTTCAGTTTCCGTTATTTGCATCCTTATTTATTGCTTTTAAATTTACCCAACTATGTGCCCTTTTATCTAATGGTTGTGGTCCACAGTCCCTTAGGTTAAAGCGCCTTGAACACGAGATTTCTGACTTCTTTTTTTGTGACTTATCTTGCTAGATAAGTTTGTGTACGATAATGAGAACCCGACGGTCTCCTAGAGTGTTAGCGTACTGAATAACTTTCTGCTAAAATCTGCATAATAATCTATCTGTTTTGTTAAATTAACTAATACGCTTTTACAGAAATAACTGCCTGCCAAGTTTTCACCCTAATAAAAACAAGTTCCCTATAATATACGAGTTATAGAAATTACTGAAATATTCAAACACCAGAAACCACCATACTAACATGTGACATTACACTGTAAACCCCAAAATTATTATTATCTAAGCATAGTGGTTGACACTGATAGTTTCAACTTGGTTCCTCCTTTTCCTTTATTGATAAACCTTGTTAAAAGACACTACTTTAGTAACCAAGTTTGGTTGATTGGAAATTGTAACATAGTAATGTTGTGCTATTTGTTGTCCCTTTTATACTTTTGTGAAAGCTGAAATGTTTTACTAAGTGAGCTGTAATACTTTTATTTAAATCAAATTGCAAGCGCATTCTTGGACACATTTGCTTTTTTTCCAAAGAACCATTTAATTTCTTTTAAATATATTGCAAGTTTTTAAGTCAATTTCCATGCAAGTTTGAAGATAAGATATACTATGCTATCAGGAATTATTTCTTTATATCTGCATCATTTGTTCTTGTATTATTATAGATTGCTTTGTGCCTGTGAAGTTAATATGATTTCCTCTTGCCGTGTGTAATTATTTGATATATTTGTCCATCAAAGGCAAGAAAGCTGGAAGCTGACATTGAAATAACAAGGAAAGAGATGGAAGAGCCAACAGAAGTTGAAGTTGAGCTCAAGCAAAGGCTTCAACAAATGACTGACCATTTAATACAGAGACAAGCAAAGGTTTGTCTTCTAATATATCTAGGTGACTGTACTGTGTGTGAATCTTCGTGGAACACTGCTTTAAATTTAGGGCAGAACCAGTCAATCTGATCAGTGAGTCCTAAGGGTGTTGTCTGAAAACATTAGCAGTTGAAAACTCATGTGCAGTCAAACCAACATGACCAACTAATTAATCGGATCCAGTTTTCAGAGCTCATCAGTTTAAAAGACCAACAGAAATATTTCAAAAGTTCATTTAAATACAAAATAAGACTGGAGTTTCTTAAGGTTTCTTTTGACCCCTACCTATTCAAATTTCGAACAAATTATTCTGCTTGTCAACAGGTGGAATCACTCTCTTCAGAGAAGGCAAGTCTTATGTTCAGAATCGAGGTATGCTTTTTACTGATGCTACGGTACTAATTCTTGCAACTGTATATACTTAATTTTCAATTTTCATAATCAACTTGGCAGGCTGTGTCAAGGTTGCTGGATGAGAACACGTCAGCATCAGGTGCAACAAATATGAATCGTGCTTCTTCATCCAGTGACTTAGAATCAGGATTATGGGAGCTCTCGAATTCAAAGCTGAACCCTATGCTAAAAGCCAGAATTCATTCTGGCAAGAGACAGCTTGGATCATTACTTCAACAACTAGATCATATTTTTGTTACCGGTGCACTTTTTCTGAAAAGGAACACAACTGCAAAATGGTGGGCTTTGATATATCTTGTTTGCCTTCATTTCTGGGTGTTTTATATTCTTTCATCACATTCTGGCCCGTCAAATGTGGGTAGATCTGGTGCCCAGATCTCATTGGAGAACATTAATAACACTGGAGGAGTTTGATTGTGTTGCAATGTGTCTTTTATTTTTGTGTCATTCACTGCGGCTTTTATGAGGTTCTCAATATATTGGATATCTTTTGGAACGCCGGAATATATCAAACATCGGTAGTTGACATGCAGAATGCCCCACACTTTGACCAGAAATATACAGGACTTCATAGCTTCCTATTTCGATGAACTAAATCTCTTTGACGTCGTGAAACTTCATTGGATTTGGAGGGAATCCATCAGAGGAGCAACATCCTGCTATTTGTATTGACACAATGGCTGATCTAATGATGACAGTTGAAAAGTATTGACGCAATTAAAGTAGCAATAAGTATTTTGTATGTACAGTTTAGCAATAGACATGGTCACAGAATAAGCCTTTGATGTAAGCTGTGTTGTGACCATAGAATTAAAAACAAAAGATTCCGCCGAAATTATTATCCTTGAATATTGTAGAGAAAGAAAGAAAAAAATCCATTTTTTTTATCTTACAATTATTAATAAATATCGATTCATCTGTGTAATGCATTGGAACCTCGTACTTGATGACACTGTACAATTACATATACTCTTTGGTTTAATTATGTGATATGTGCCATGTTCTTACTTTTACACCAATTATCTTTAATTTTCATCTATTTTTATTTGACTACCTTATTTTCTCGTTTATTATTTCTCACTGCTTTAACGAGAGTAATGTGTAAAATTGAACTTCAGGACCATAAGTTATTTTTTTTACGTATATGATAGTATGAATATTCTATTGCACAATATCCAGGAGTTGGTCCCACGCATCTCCCACAACACAACCCATTTCCAGACAAAGCACGATAGTCTGTTCGCTTGAGAGGAATGCACTGATTGCGGAGATGGAAAGAAGGAGAATCAATATATTCCAATCCAGCATACAAACACCATCCTATTATAGCCATGGTCATATTATAAAAACTGTAAACCATCATTTCTCTCACTTTCTCTCTCCACAGCTCTATTCAATTTCTTTCTCCCTATTTCACGGGAATCGGTTATTCCTTCTCATCAACAACCCAAAACAGCATGAAGGAAGCAACGTCATTCACTTCATGGCTATCACACATACACACCAAACAAAACAAGACAAAGTGAGAGAGCTTCTCTTCAAAATTAGAAAAGAATAGCACCTAACCTACCAGGAATAAAACTCAAGACATCTCTATCCCAATCCATTCCGACACAAAGCAACAACACTAAACCAAATCATTTTCGTTGACGTTACAGTACAAATATTACTATTTAATATATTTTATACATTTTATCAAATTAATTCAAATAATTATAATTAATTTTTATCTACTTCCTCAACACTTTTATAAAAACACAATTATAATGAATTATTTTAATATAAACAAATAAAAATATACTTTATTTTTATTTTTCACAGATCTTACATATTACTAGTTTATTATGCAATGCATATAAAAATTATATATAGAAAATCTCTTTATTGACTAAGTAGGGGAAGTATTTGGTTTTCTCAATGAAAATGGATAAATATATATTTGTCTGTTCTTATCTCCATACATGTCCTAATATCACTATTATAAAAAAGATTTAATGTCTGTTATTTTTTATTTTTAACGTCCATAAAATCTACCGACATCATATCAAGAGTTTCAATTCAATGTTGGAAGGTAAAAAAGACGTTGAATGACATTAGAATACTAAGCAACACACCCTGCATGTTTAACAAATATTTCTGTTTCTTAATAGTCTCAAGATGAAGAATTTTTTAACATTGAAAAATTATAATTTTTGACGTCAATGGACATCAGAAATAACCATGTTGAAAATGACTATTTTCGACATTTCATCTGTTGTTTTTTTAATCAAAGATTTTTTTTTACAGATTTAACAAACTTATATGCACAAAATCTAAACTATAAATTAAAGCTATCCTAATTCAAACTAGAAACTAAATCTGAAAAAAAAAAACAAAGTATTAAAACTAAACTGTTATTTATACCTAGCTCCATCTCTGAATTATAATTTTACTCCTTCACTTGTTTTTAAATAGTCTTTCGCTATCTTTTTATATATGGTCAATTAAATGAAGCATATATAATCTTATTTTTGAAACATTTGGTTCACGATTTAAAGACCCGGAGTCATTGTATATAGAAAGTTATATGTTGAGAATTATTTGAATTTCATTAGATATTCCACTAAAACATATCTGAATTCTCGTAAAAAAAATAAAATCGATATTTGTAAATTAAATTAAACTTTAAATTAACTTAGGCGCAAATTATTCATAACTTATGGTCCTTAAATTCAATTTTAGACTTTACTCTCGTAAAAGTAATAACCGATTGCTTCCTTCATGCTGTTTTGGGTTGTTGATGAGAAGGAATAACCGATTCCCGTGAAATAGGGAGAAAGAAATTGAATAGAGCTGTGGAGAGAGAAAGTGAGAGAAATGATGGTTTACAGTTTTTATAATATGACCATGGCTATAATAGGATGGTGTTTGTATGCTGGATTGGAATATATTGATTCTCCTTCTTTCCATCTCCGCAATCAGTGCATTCCTCTCAAGCGAACAGACTATCGTGCTTTGTCTGGAAATGGGTTGTGTTGTGGGAGATGCGTGGGACCAACTCCTGGATATTGTGCAATAGAATATTCATACTATCATATACGTAAAAAAAATAACTTATGGTCCTGAAGTTCAATTTTACACATTACTCTCGTTAAAGCAGTGAGAAATAATAAACGAGAAAATAAGGTAGTCAAATAAAAATAGATGAAAATTAAAGATAATTGGTGTAAAAGTAAGAACATGGCACATATCACATAATTAAACCAAAGAGTATATGTAATTGTACAGTGTCATCAAGTACGAGGTTCCAATGCATTACACAGATGAATCGATATTTATTAATAATTGTAAGATAAAAAAAATGGATTTTTTTCTTTCTTTCTCTACAATATTCAAGGATAATAATTTCGGCGGAATCTTTTGTTTTTAATTCTATGGTCACAACACAGCTTACATCAAAGGCTTATTCTGTGACCATGTCTATTGCTAAACTGTACATACAAAATACTTATTGCTACTTTAATTGCGTCAATACTTTTCAACTGTCATCATTAGATCAGCCATTGTGTCAATACAAATAGCAGAATATCTTATTAAAATCAATTCCTTCTTTCTGAGCATATCCTTTGACCACCAGTCTTGCACGATATCGCTCCACTTGTTCATTGCAATCTCGTTTGATTTTATATACCCATTTGTTTCCGATTGTTTTTCGACTTTTTGGAAGTTCAACAAGTTCCCATGTCTTGTTCCTATGTAAGGCTTCTATTTCTTCATGCATTCCTATGAATAGTATTGCCTACTGGAACAACACAGATAGACTGTGAAGTAAAGCACCAAGAAATTCCTAGGAAAGAGAGGCGGGTCACAAACGGACACTTTAAATACCAAGTCTTTCCTAGTAGACAGCACTTTCACACTATCAAACGTTCCAGTAATAACTCTTTTCTGATATGGAAAATCAGATTAAACCGCAACCACAAAGTATACTCAGAATTTTACCAACACTATTCTAATGACAATAACCGCGAAATACGAACCTATAGCTATATAGCAAACTGGGGCGACTTGCATGTTCAATCAATGGTACATGCAATATGCGCCACTAAAACTCGGAGAGAGAAAAGCAGAAAAAAGAAGACAGGGATGATGATGTTTTGATGATTTAATTAAAGACGAATTCCTGCTACTTGTTATATTATTGTTCTTCTCCAAACAACAATATAATAATTGTTTGTTTTCTTTTAAAAGTTTAATTAATTTTGATTTGTCGTAAATATGAGACAACAATAGGTAACTAATTCATCATATATCATGTATTCAGGGTGAGGAGGAATAAAGATAACACGAAAGAAAATGAGTAGCAATTTCAACGTCTATAGCTAAAAGTGACTAATCTCTTACCACGTAACATAATGTATATACGATAGCATAACTTACTGTACCTTTCTGTAAATACAGGATTTCATAGCTTTCTATTTCGATGAACTAAATATCTTTGACGTTGTGAAACTATTATTTGTGATGATGAAGGTCATGTAAACACATGAAGCGGCGAAGGATAATGATGAGTGGTGTGGTGGGTCCATGTAATAATAAAAATAATAATTATGTATTGATGGTTTCTCAAGTTCAATCTTTTGAACAGTTCCCCACCTTCTTTTCCTTACTTCAAGCTTTGCAATTTTCCATGGAATGCCCATTTGTTCATGATGGAAGAGTAAAACTTCACAAATAATTAGCACCCATTAGCACACTGAGCGAGAACAATTAAATAGCCTTAAATCAAGAGAAACTTGTAATACACCTTTTGTATCCATTGCACTTTCATGGTAGACACTCTTTAATAGTTGAGGACTTTGCAAGCGAGTTGTCCTATCTAAGTCTGAATTCATCATCTTAGGGGTAGCATTTTCAAAATATTGTTGCTTCTATCCTAACAAGCGAACAAAAAATAAACATAAAAAAACACCAAGTAGCAAAAGATTTTACCAAGCTTCTCTTTGCCATGCTTTATAACTCATAGTAGAGGTAAAACGATCCATCATCTGATTCCAAGTGAGACCTCCATTAACGATACAGTTTTAAAAAAAAATGAATCGAAAGGTATAGAAAAAATATAGTGAATTACATGACATGAAAAGTAGAAAGAGAATGGGTCACTTGCATGTTCAATATGCGATATGCGCCACTAAAACTGGGAGAGAGAAAAGTAGAAAAAAGAAGAAGACGGGGATGGCCAAAAACGCAGCCATGGTCAAAAGCTGTGCAAGTGGAAATTTTCGTGTACAGTTTTTTTAATATGTTAAAAATTAAAGTCATTCATCTTTCACATGTTATTTTTACTCTAGTGATTAATTACAATAAAATGTAATCAATTATTTAATGCTAAAATTATTTAAAAACGACACGACTTTACTGCTAATCAATACAATATTACTGTAATTAATTATCATTGGGTCTAATTTTATTTACATTCTCTAGTAATTAATTACAATAATATTGTAACAGATGAAATCAAGCATCCTAAATTATTCTAACTTAAGTAAATTTATTCTAATCTATTAAAAAAAATATGAAGTGCACAACTTCACTTTTTAACATACTTTGCTCCTATACAACTTTTTTATTTAAAGTTAGGGAGGTAATGTTGCCTTATTTAGAAAAAAACAACTAAGATTGGAGTTTGTACTGTGAGACAAATATTATTTATGTAATATAAATAAACAATTTTTGATGAATGAATTGCATTTTAATTGAAGTTTATAATAAATAAACATATTTTACAATAGAGCATGAAAACACTACGTATGAGAAAAAGATTGGTTGGCGTTGTTTAGCTGTCTTTAAAATGTGTAAGACAACCAGTAACAAATCACAATAGAGGATGGAAAGTAGGACGATCAAAAACATTAATAAAATATGTAATTTTTGGTCTGATTGCGATTCCAATTGTTTCGAAAACAGTTCTATGAAATAAGTATTAGAAACAACTTCTATTATGGCAAAAAAAGCATTAGTGCGATTCACAATATTAGTTTTTTTTATGATGCATTATTACAATAATTATTATAATTATTTTTATCAGTGTCTATTTGAAAAAAATATTTATCTATATTTCTATAATCATAAAATATTAATTATGAAGCTAGACAAATAATAGATAAGTGTGATTTTATTTATAAAAGAGAGAAAAAAAAAAGTAAGTTTAATGATTCAGAAAGTCCTTATTTTCAGACAAAATCTTAATTTAGTCTTTTTTTTCTCGATAACTCAGTTGGATCCTAATTTAGTAAAAATTAGAATAAATCACTCCTTACCGTTAAATTAAGCCTAACAGCGTCGATCTCTTGTTGACTTGCCACGCTAACTTTTATCACTCAGATTTTTGAAAGGGTAAAATGGGAATAACAAAATTAAGTGCTGACTTGACAAATCTAAATCTAATTGATATTGGGGAAAAATTTGCGGGTAGGGTTGGAACAAATTTGGGAAAAATTTTGGGGGTAGGGAAAAATTTGGGGAACAAATTAGCGTTGGAAGTTGGAAGAAGGCCTTCACAGTTTCAGGCTCTTGCTTGATCATATCCAGCTTCTCAAAGGTGTCAACTTTCTGAGGCGTCAATCCATTGATGGCTTCCCCAGAGGGCTACCCTGCTACAATCCACCTAATCACTGATGCGGTGAGCAATGAGGGNGAGAATATTGGCGTTACACAGGAACGTGTGGNAGTTGGAGGAGGAGCCCCTTTTGGGGCATATGGAGGTGACGACGGAGGAGACCGCGCGCCTAAGGGGATATGTGATCGAGCTGGAGGAGAGGAAGGGTCGCGGCCCATGAATCGTAGTGACCCGTCTCGGGCCTGTGACAGTGNTCAAGTGATGGTCGCTCGACGACCACGTCATTGTCTTGCTGTTGACCTCAGATCATACGGCGGCGCTGATGGCGGAATCAAATCTCGGAGGCGCGACATCACGTCTGACTCCANATCAGAAGGTTACGATTCTACGAATCATAGATGGAGTTGAAGCTGGTGACTGGGGTTCATGAATCTAGGGGGTTTCCTCTGTTTCGATGGCGCGGGATGGCTACTGTCGCGGGATTGATGACGGGGGTGGCGAAGTGGTCTTGTAGAATGGGTTGGGCCTGATGGAATAGCTATTTGAAAGGGGTTGATGGTGGAGGGTGCGCCGNAGGGAGCGTCGAAACCTCTTCCTGGCGCGGTGGCAGTGAGAAGTGCGGGCGCCGGTGGACGCAAGAATTTGGGAAATTGACAGACATCCAGGAGGTTAATTTGGTTTGAACCATGCTCTTGAACTCTTATTCACCTTCATGGTGGTAACTTAGATAACAATAGTTGGATCTGAGGAGAAGAAAATACATTGTGTCTCAGACGGAAGCTTCAGATATTCGGAAAATGTGGGAAGCAATAGCCACTATTGCTCGTATAGGTGCAAGACGCACGTGGTTGTCCTCAATCCAAGGATGGTGTGTGATCTTAACAGTGGATGATCATCATGGTTCTCTCTGCGCGTTTGAACTACTCTAAGTCTAACATCAATACCGTGACTATCTTCTATCTTCTTCCAGATGATGTTGGTTGGTTTCATTACTGAGATGAGATGGGGTTCTAGGATTTTGAAAGAAGGGGTTAATGGAAGAAGAAAAGAGGATTGTCTTTTTTGCCCCTACGAAGACATTTGATTTAATTTTGCTTAATTATTTTTTAATATAAAAATTAATTCAAATTTATTTTTAATGCCACGTACTGTTTGTTTAATTTAATCGCACCGTTTCTAATTGTTTCAATTTTACAAAAATAAGGATTCAATTGAGAAGTTGTAAAAGAAAGAGACCTAATTGAGATTTAGGGCGAAAATAAGGACTTACGGAGCTATTAAATCAAAAAAGTATTTAAAAATATAGAAAAGAGAGAAAAAGCTGAGGAATGACAGAAAAAGTTAAACAGAGAGAAGAAAAAAATATAAAGTTTTTTGCCACGTGACTTAACTCCGTTAATTGATACAATTTTTACAATTTGAGACTCAATGTATATACTTTTAAAACTGAATACTAAACTGAAAAAATCTATTTATCTTGGGACAAAATAAGCAATTAAACCTTTCAAATTTTAGTTTGAATTTTTATAGATTTAGTTTATGGTTTGAACTCTGATTAATACTTGTTCATAAGTTCTGAATATATGAAATATAGACTTTGTTCATAATTTCTGAATATATGAAATGAAAAATCGGTTTTCAAGTTTGGTAAATTTGGAAAAGAAAATCTTCTATTAAAAAAAACACACATGAGAAGTCGAAAATGATCATTCAAAACTCCAATTTATATCGTAAAGTGTAATTTTTTATGTCCATTGACATAGAAAATTACATTTTTTGATGTCAAAAAATTCCTCTCTCCTTTTTCAGAAACCACCCGAAACATTGGCTAAGTGCTTAAAATGTGTCGCTTAGCACTATAGAACACCAGAAATGTTTGTATTCTAATGTTAATCAATGTCTTTTTTTATCTTTCCACGTTAAATTAATATCTCATGATATGATGTTGGTGGTTTTCATGGACATTAAAGGTTAAAAATAACATGTCAAAGCCTTTATTTACAATAATGGTATTAGGACAAATATGAAAATAAGAACAAACAAAAAATATATATACTTATTCCCATTCTCGTACTCAATTAAAAAAACCTAATATTACTTATACTTAGTCAATATATATATTTTCTATAAATATTGAAACAAATTTAAACAATTTCCATATAAATAGACTTATTTGTCATTCTTAGTATTTGAAGTTTTGCGACAACCTTTTCTCTATCTTTCTCAATTTTTCTGATAATATATATCATTCTTATATGCATTGCATAATAAATTAATAATTTGTTATCGATAATATATTGAGATGTATTAAAAAACTACCATAAATATATATATATATATATATATATATATATATATATATATATATATATATATATATATGCTTTTTCCAAGGGTAGTTTGAAAATGAACATGACACATTTTGATCATGTATGGTTTCATCACGCAGATAACAACCACGAATGAACGAATAAAATAATGAATTTTTAAGTATATCACATACTATGATAAAAACTGATAATAGATGGTAATCATTTGGCAAAATATCTATCAATACCAGCTAATTGTTATATCTACTATAACTTATATCTAGTTTAAACAATTAAACAATTTTTATATGGAAATTCCTTCACACCATCTGTAATTTTAGATAACAATATAACATTTGTTATTTATATCTTTAATTTTATTAATTACAAACATTAAACAATCAGGGAGAGTTCGTTAGCTTACCTGTGCATGTAAACTAGCTTTCCACATTGCAATGCACAATAACATTTTAATTAATCAATAAATATATAAATTTGGTAAAATCAATTTTTTCTCCTGCACTTGATGTAAAAACAAAATACTGAAAAAAAGTTCACTCATTTTTTTCTAAAATTTTCTTAAAGGAAACCTAAATTTTCTTTATATCTTTATCTGAGTCATACTTTATAAGTAAAGCAACACTTCTAGATTAATTTACTTTATTTAAATTTATCCTTATATTAAAATTGCATGTAAACATAGAAATAAGGTAATTTGGTTCATATATTTTAAAATATTGATTTTATTCAACATTAACAAATTTTCTTGAAAGTACAAATCTTTAATTTTTTATATGATAATTTATACATTATAAGGTGGTCAAAATTTGTGTATAAAGAAATCACCATTCTTTTGTTAAAGTTTTTACCCAGTATGCAGTATATTAAATATACTATTTTATTAAAATTATAAAGAAAATCAGTGTCAATCTAAAGATTATGTGAAAGCGTGAGAATTATTAGGCAAGAACTTAAGAGAGGTAAATGAATTTTCTTCTGAATAATACATGAATTTATTGTTAAGGGAGTAAAAGGGAATGATAAAAATTTATCGAAGATATAAACAGATTAATTAATAATAAGCTTAGTTAGCCTAGTAACAAAAATGAATAATGTCTCATTAAAGAGACCGCGCGTGAAAGATTTCATATGTCTTTGTATTAGGAAAAAGTAAAACCAACTAGTTTTTGGACTAATAATTGAACTAATTGATATAGTTTATACATTTCATTCTTATTTATTTAGCTGTTCATAAATGTCTTATGTTCCTTTTACTATATTAATCTGTCTTGTAAACTCGATAAGAAAGAATTACTGAAGCAGATTCAGATAATTGAACAAAAATCCCATTCCGAAAGTACAACAAAAGTAGAAATAGATTCTGGTTTGTCTCGAAATGCGGGAGATGCGTGGGACCAACCTCTGGATCAATGTTTGTTGGTATCTTTTTTCTTTTGCCATCATCTTCTTCCTCTCCTTATAACCTAATGGGTGAGAATAGTTGCACTCCAATTATGTTCATTCCAATGTTCCTTTTCATTTTCATATTGTTTCTAATGCTCTCCTCTTTCACACTCGGATACTGCATGGCCTTGTATGTATGCATTCATAACTATTGTAGACAACTCTGTGTATCATTTCTAAATCACTTGTTTTTGTTGCTAACACTATAATCTTTGTATCATCTTATTGCAGAAAGTTATTGTTAAACTTTATAACAATTTATATATTCTAGTATCTAATTTACTATATTTTGTAATATCCATCACTGCTTCTTCTCCACTTCTTCTTCGACTTGTACAGCAATTCGGAAATCAAAATCTACGTGAAGTAACGTTTCATTTGCAGGTTAAGCTCCAGTCACAACAACCCTGAACATAACTTCACTAGGATTTTTGTGGTGGTGTTTCTTGTTAGTGTGCTTCTTCTTCGACTTCTATAGCAAAGTCATGGTTGCACCTCATGATGAGAGTGAGATCGAGAGAGAGAGAGAGAGAGAGAGAGAGAACGTCTTAGGGATTGACATGCGTTTCTTGATAATAGATACGGCATTTAGAGTCAGTGACTGAAGAGGAAAGAGAGAAGGAAACAGAGCATTGTGTTCAATCCATTTTCCATTATTAGGTTCCTGTAACTTATCTTCAATAAACCAAACCCATCAATACTAACGGCAATCTCACAGAGAAACATACCAAGCATTGGCTAAGGGGTCGGATGCCAGCTCAGCCATCCACTCCAACGTCGCCGTTCGGAGACTAAAACGGCTTCTGGTTAGGGATGTAGGGTAAGCACACTGCCCGCGGCGTAGCTTTGCGGAGTTACCCACCCACGCGAACCAACGACGAAAACGTGAAATAGTGATGGCGCTTTTTATCGCAGACTGTATGGCCAGGGCCGCCAAGCCGAGACCGGACCTCCGGCGAGGTGGAAAAAAAGGAAGAGGACGAAGAATAGAAGCGCCGCGAAAAGTGACGTTTAGTGGGTGAAGCTTCTATATATTATACAGTGTGAAAGTGATTAATGTGGAAAGACATATAAAAATTGAGAATATATATGATGGCGAAAAGATTTTTGGCAAAAATGTATTATTAATAAAAGAAAAAAAAATGTTGGTAAATTTGGTGACACTGTAAAATTCATGGACTGGTATAGGGTTTTGAGAATATTTAATTTTGTGGTCTTTTTAAAAGAAAGATTTTTATCATGGTTACTTTACTTAATTAGTAACTAACAATTTTGAGACTTGATTAATGTTTTAGAAGGCGTGCATCCAGCAGAGTTAGTGCTATAACCGCCTCGTTCAGCAATAACGGAGATGGAATACAGGTTTTCAGTAATTCATCAATAATTATTTATGCAGGCTGCAAATATTCTCTTACTTCTGGTATGTATTTCAAACTAATTCAAAAAAAAAAAAATATGCTGAAATGAACATTGATTGATTCATTGTTTATAGAAAAATATTATTTCACATTTATGCGATCTTATCTTTATTTACTTTTTACATTATCATGGTTAATATACTATTACGATACTAAATGATTTAAAAATGTGCCTTTAAAAAAATAAATTAGTAGCCTTTAATAATTGGTGAGAGTGGAGACAACAAACTAAGGAATAAAGAGTTCGCTTTGACTTTGTTGTGTGTTCAAAAGTTATTGGAAAATAGGTTTTCAAACATTGACAAAAGTCAAAGTTTTGAACTTTCCATTCTATTTTCTTCCCTTCAATCAATTTTTCTCTTCTTTAACTTTAAACTTCCAGAAAAAGCTTTTTTTTTTCTAACTAAAACTTTAATTCACTTAAAACTGTATCCTTCAACGTGAGTTTTTCTTCTTCAATAAATTCAATATGCAATAACTAAACGACTACGCATTTTATATGTTGCAGGAAGTGAAGCTATTATTAGAAATTGCTTTAATAACGAGGGCAACGGGGTCCAATATTTTCACAACACAAAAATCATAATTTTTGTTTAACATTTAAACAGGACCATGAAGTACAAGACAGAGTTTGAATGTTTTTGAAGCTCATCACTCCAAAAAGTGTTGAAATTTTTGTCGAAGGAGATAAAAAGAGAATGAGGTGATTTGCAATGGCACATACAATGTGTACCACTAAAACGCGGAGAGAGAAAAGCATAAAAAAGAAAAAGAAGACGGATGAAGATGTTTTTAATTCCTGCTACTTGTTATATTATTGTTCTCTGCAACCAACAATATAATAATTGTTTGTTTTCGTTTAAAATTTTAATTAATTTTGATTTGTCGTAAATATATGATAACAATAGCCAAACATATATTCAGGGTGAAGAGGAATAAAGATAGCACAAAAGAATGTGTAGCATTTCAACGTTAATAGCTAAAAATGACTAATATCTTACCACGTAACATAATGTATAGTGATAATAAATTTTACGCTTCACACAAAACATTTCTTATTATTATTATTATTATAACCTTTAAGTGTTATATAAAAAAGAAGAAAAGAATCAGAAAAGTAAGACTATGCCTTTGTACGTGTATTCCTTACATTAAACCTATTCTCAGGAAAGCCAGTACTTACAAGTCGATTACACTTTGAAAAACGGTTAGCATCATGCCCCGGTGCTTTTAATTGAACACGCAAAAGAGATATAGTTTTGCAAAATATTGAATTTTCTCAAAAAAATAATAATAAAATGCTGTATAAAAGAAATTAAAAATGCATTTTTTTTGAAAAAAATTGTCGACAAAGATTAGTTATCTCTTCTATCTATTGATCTTCTCGGTAGAAAATTAAGGTTTACGTAATTTGAAAAACAATTTTAATAATTTTTTATTTTTAGAATGAATTAGTCAAGTACTAACCTTAAAATCAGTAACACGTAATTTTTAACAATTATTTATTTGAGTATTGGTTTGAATTTTTAATTTAATTTTTTTATATTATATATATACAAAAAAAAAAGATGAAGGTGAATAAGTAAACATGTGGGGTGCACGTAGTAAAATCTGAAAACTAAGTGTGGTAAGTGGTGCAAAGGCAAGAAAGCCCCAAAAGAGAATAAACACGCGGGAATGTTAGTAAAACGTGTGGTGCATCAATGTGAGTTTTGTACGGCGTGAGACATATTATTTATGTAATATAAATAAACATTTTTTGATACATGAGTTGCATTTTAATTGAAGTTTATAATAAATAAACATTTTTTTATAATAATTTGTAGTGGACATGATTAGAGCATGAATACACACTACGGCATCATCTGATCTCTGTAACACCTTTGGTATGAGAAAAAGATTGGTTGAGGTTGTTTAGCTATCTTGAAAATGTGTAAGACAACCAGTAACAAATCACAATAGAAGATGGAAAGTAGGAACTAGAGCATACGATCAGAAACAAATTAATAGAATATTTAATTTTTGGTCTGATTGCGATTCCAATTGTTTCGGAAAACAGTTCTATCAAATACAACACTAGTCCTATTTCAGCCTTCTTAATGAAAGATACGATAAAAAGTTTTGACAGTCCAATTCACGTTGCAAAAGAATAGGCACATTAATGATAGTTTTTGTGACTGTGTTTGTTTACCACTAGCACGAGACACGCACACACCGATCACTATCTCTTTGTGTGCTCTCTGCAAGCACCACACACGAACAACCAACACAACTTTGGATGCCCAATGACAGATGACATTCTCAAGAATTCACCAGACAAAAGCGTTCTCTTAGTTTTATAACAACATTGTATTAAAAAAATAATTCTGCTAAATACAACAATATTCGGGTGAGTCGATAAAACATTTGTGTTCAAGTATTCAATACCTGAAACGGTTGGCAAGTTACAGGTTCATAAGGAGAATTGAAATAAAAATAATAAGATGAGAAACAGAATTGATGGTCCATTGGTATCTGCACTAGCCATGATACTTGAAAACAAACATATAGTACATGAAGCTGAACTATATATATCTAAGACAAACAAGCAATACTTGCATACAGACTTATAGTACATGAATGTGAACTATATATATATCTAAGACAAACGAGCAATACTTGCATCATAACCATGGACGATGCCAGCTGCAACTTGAGCCTGACGTCTGAAAGGAATCAAACAAATTCAAAGAACCAAGTCCTAGTCGATTTTCAGATCATCACTGCTTTTCCCACTGCTTCCTCTACACCTTGAGCAGACAGTAAATAGTTAAATATCATCTCACCTACAATTAAGAGACGCAATAAGGAATTTTAAGGCAGTTCCATATCATTCAGAGAGAACATCTGACCTTCCTAAACAATGGCATATTGTATTTTGGACATATGTTGATAATATATATATATATATATATATATATATGTATATATATATATATATATGTATATATATATATATATATATATATATATGTATGTATGTATAGACACACACTCACAAACACACCACAACTCTGAATCCCGTTCATAATTTAGATGACTTATCTTTCCAACATAGTCACCTTATTCTTGATGAATTAATTTATGCCTACAATATAATCTAGGGCATATGTTGTTCTAATCCACAGAGCAATCTTGAATCATGAAATTCAAGGTGCAAATCTGGAGTTACTCTTTTTCTTCTTTCCCAAAAATGATACTCTATAAATCATTAAACAATTTGAGTATTAATTCATGATATAAAATACTCAGGCTGGTGAAATCCAAAATGGTAGAGTACAAAAAATACACAAATACATTATGCAAGTGGAATTAAAAAGGCGTCTCACCAGTTCTCTTCTTGTGGAAGATTACGACTGTAAAATGGAAACTCCAAGAGAAGGGCTGTTTTGAACCATGCCGGCAAGTTCCCATAGACTGATGGTGGCAATGGGATTAAAGGGCTGAAAATGATTTAGCTTGGTCACTTTTTTCTAAACGACAAAACAACATAGCATCATCCCATTGGGTAGAAAGATATTTTGTCCTTACTAAAACAGAAAATAAATAATAAAATGGAGGTAAACTAACCTTGTTCTTGTTTTGTATATCCTATATCCATCTACATTACCAAACTTCTTATCTGCCGAATCCTGTCTCCATCATGCAATTCATCATCAGGAAAGCCATGAAGTTATAGCATAATTTTGATCAAATAATAGGTAAGAAGCAAACCTCAAGCAGCGGAATGCCACTGACAAAAAGAAGCAACAATGTGAGAAAAATCGGTCCAATGATTACCAGCCATTCAGCACCCTCCAGTACAGGTGTAGATGCCACAAATATCCCCCACCAAAGCAATATCTAAGTTAAGCATTCATGACCCATCAAGGTTTTACGTTAGTTTTCTAATAAAATAAGAAATATTGTCAAAACATTGAAACCCCTATAAATACCAAAATCAACCAGTAGCCAAGCAGCAAAAGGGAGAAAATTATCACTTTAGTTTATCTTAAATAGAAGAGGTAGGAATGTAAAAGATAGTCTATTCTGGCATATCTCAGCAACCCTATGCACATTTTCACGGAAATAGCTATACTATATCCCAAGTCACAATTTATCATTGGTTGAAATTTATTTGAAATCATAAAATTTTGTAGGTCTCATTTCTAATTTAATAAGCTCTACTTTTGAGTTTGTAGTTTCCAACAAATTTTGACCAATAGTATGTTTAAGAAAATTTGTTGCTAGCATTCTCTGTATAATAAAAAACGTTATACATATATTGAAATAAAATATGCATGATATGATGATACACATATATTGATATTATTTATTTCAAAATGTAATTTAATTTAAAACTTATATTTATTTTATCCTACAATTCAATTATATATAATGTTAAAATTGACATATTATTGGATCAGTTTCAAACTCATAGATTGCTCTTTCAAATTTTGTGTCCAATAAGGACAAAGACAAACTTGTCCTAAGCATACCCCTAACTGCTGCAGCTGCACTAATAGTGTGTTAGGGTAAATAATTTAATTTGACAATTAATCGATAATTTTATCAAATGAGAGCTCACATATTATATCATAAGCTAGACTTGAACCTTACTCAAAAAGTTGAAAAAGAAAAACCTATTTCAAAAAGCTAAAAGAGATTATTAGAATAATCCTAGCTGAATTCAAAAATTCTGTACATTCTTCCATATACAACCTGCAATACCAAAATATTTTCGTTTGAAAGCAATACTAGCACTTACCTCACCAAAATAGTTAGGATGACGAGAATATTTCCAGACTCCAACATTACACCACTTCCCTCTATTTTGTGATGATCTTTTGAAATTCAGCTTTTGTTGATCTGCTGTACCTTCCACAATAAAACCGACAGCCCACAAGATCCAACCTATTATATCCACAACATGTAGAAAGGGATTTCTGTCGCTTGCATTAACCAATGTAACCGGTAAACTCACAGTCCACACCCAGACAGCCTGTAAAAAATCAAAGTAAAATGTCCATTACAAGACATCAAAAGAGAAGGTTTCCTGAAAAAACATCAGCATGCTAAATCTTAAAACAAAAATTATATAAATCTAAGAAACCTGAAATATCCAAAATATGGCCAGTCTACCCAAATTATTGCGCATTTCATCAAACCGTCGGTCTTCTCCCCACTGCAAAATTCTGACAAACATTCAGAAATTAGATCAACTATGGGACATGCATAAAGACACTTAGAATAGTCCTGACATTAAGCTGCATCCTACTGTTGAAGGCAATATAGCTTGAGGATGAAGATTTAGAAGAAATGATGCGTTTAACAGAAAATTGAATAAATAACCTTTTTAAAAATTATGGTGCCTTGCCATGATACTTTCTTTAATCACAAATTGGTCAGTGAACAACTATGCCAGGTATACGCTAAACAATGCAGTATAATATAAAAGAGCTCGAATTAAAAGGGAATTTTACAAAAATAAACATCAGCGATACAATATGTTAGTCATATCATACGTTCACGTTCTGGCAAAGTAAAGAGAAAATAACCCATTCAATTCAAGCATATAAAGTTGAAGATGAAATGAAACATTCATGTTCTGGCAAAGTAAAAGGTAGTAGATAAAAGAAAAAGAATTTCGAATGAAAGTGGTCCAAATGGTAAAAGATACATGGAATAAACCACGTATAATTCAATAAAGTTATACTACTCAATACTCTGTAGAAGTACTACAACGGTACCACCATAAAGTTATCAAGGTGCACGATTTACTTTAATTGCAAGAAAAGAACACAAGACATCATTCCGTCATATTACATAGACATAGACATATACATATACATACCTGAATAACAGGAAAAACGCCAGGCGAATTCCCCATATCCCAACAAACAAAGTCAGGATTATCTGAAAAGAGCGATTTTATTCAACATCGATCGGAACCCAGGTATGAGAATAAAAACTGTTTTGTAATCGTCAACTATAATTTGCTTTTATCCTGATAATTCAAAATACACAAAAAAAAAGAAGAAGGATGTGACAAATTACCTGCCGAAAATACCAGGAGCCTTTGATCACCAGGGTCAATACAGCAATTATAATGAAATTCGTGCTTCCTTCAAAGAGAAATTGATGGCAGAAAGATTTCAACAATCACTCCGTTTTATTCATTAACAGAACAATAAAATATACCAGCTACTTCTCTGTTTATTACCAGAACAGAATATAATAGTAGTTACTTTTTGAAGTCAAAGAAAGGGTCAAAATGCAGTAAAGAATAGCGATACCAGCAAAATCAGTGACTTTGTCGAATTTGAGGAGCGCAGTGATGACGAAAAACAGAAACTGATAGCCAATCTGAAAAATTAAACAAAGATAAGTAAATGTCTGAGAAGAACAGAAATAGAAAATATATGAGATTGAGAAAAAAGAGAGAGAAGAAATTAAAAATGCTTACAGTGACAAGTGCGGTGAACGCTAAGAAATGAGAGTCGATGATAGTAGCCATTTTCTTTGGTTCTTCTAGGGAACCAAGAAGAAGAAGAAGAAGAAACGTGAAAGAGGTTGAAATTTAAAGACCGCGTGTTGTAGTGTGTGGTGTGGATGAATATATAACCAATGGTTTTATGGGTGAATGAGAATTGCGAGGAAGCAAAGTTTGTATATTTATTATTTAGATATTTTTATTTTAATTGTTTATCTTATTAAAATATAAAGTATAATTATCGTTTAATTTTAAAAAAAAAAAAACTTTTATATTTTTAACTTAATCTTTATCATTTAATTTTGTTTTAATACATAAGATAGTGAACATGTCATTCAACGAAAAATTTAATTGATAGAAACTTGATTAAAAAATATAAACAAAAATTAATAAAACATAATTCAAAATATACAAATTTACAATGAGTTAAAATCCAATTCAACATATAAATAATAAGAAGAAGACATTTATTATGTTAATGAATATTTCATTATTATTCATGTATAATTACAAATATATATTGAAAAAGTTTATGCTTGAATTTTATTTGTTTTTCATATCACCAATCCCATAGGATTTGTCCACAGCCAGCCACCACAATCAATAAATTTTGTATGTGAAGAGACTAATAAATAAAGACTGCTTGAATAGTTTTCTTATTTATGTAATATAGTGTATTTTTAAAAAAAAATTAAATTCTATATGTAGTTGTAAATCTTCCAATTTAGTTTTTGTTGATGTATTTTGGCGGGAGAAAAGTCATTGGTACAATAACATTACATAAAAGTATAAACTAATAAAGGAACATATTTCTTTAAAGTCAATGTTTATGACTACAACTAAAAATGAATAAATAAGCCTTGTTCATGTGAAAAGTTTGGTTGAGTCTTCTTTGGCGGATATTAGGAGAATTTTGTGACAATTTATTTTTGTAGTGGTCTTGGTTTTGAATAAGGGCGGGTCTTATTTTTTTTATATTTATATAAATTAATATATAATTTTTTTTTAATTTTAAATATATTTTATATTTTGACATTTCTAATTTTTTTGTATATCTATATATAGAAGGATTTTAACACCTCTAGGATATTTGTCGAAAATTTGTCTGTGAAGGTGTTTCCAATGTTTAATAAAATCAATTAACATATAGTTAAAATTGAATAGAAAAGATTTAATGTTATGCATTTAGTCTAGATTGCTAATTTACTGTTATAGATTTAAAATAATATTCATTTTTTATACATTAAGTGATAGATTTAGTACAAATGATATAAAACTTATTTTTACATTTGTATTATGAACAAAATATGTTACTTTTACTATAACTTTATTTATTTACTTACTTGAATTAATTTAGATAAACTTGTTATCACTTATTTAATTAGTTCAAAAAATACTTATTAACTTAAAATCTTAAATTAATTTTTGTAAAAATTATCATATTTTCTTTTAACTATATTGATACAGAAGTTATGACGGTGACAAAAAATAATCAAAATTTTAACCTAATTGACCTTTAAGTTGAATTAGTAATAACATAAAAAAAAAAAAAAAACTCAACCCAATCAAATATTTTTTTGATGAATTGGATAATAGATTTGCCTAAATCCTATCTAATCCAACCCCTAATTTCTTCTTTTTCTATCTTAATAAATCTTGTATAATGTAAATTTATGGGTTGAAAAGAATATTTACATAAAAAAACACGTGGTGCATGTGTTTTTTTGTTTGATAAAATAAATTATTTTAATTTTAAAAAGTAATTAAGTTTAAACAAAGATTAAACTTAATATAATGAACATAAAAAGTAAAATGGGTAAAATTAGTAAGGTCATATTTTACTTTGAAAAAGTAATTATTTAAAAGGTAAAATGAAATAAAAAATATGTACACCCAGTATAGATAATAAGTTGATGAAACAAATATTAAGTAAATACGTAATCAATCATGTTATTGACCAATATGGACAATAAGATAGTCCCATAATTGATTTTACACCTACATAAATATTTATTGATCAATATGGACAATAAGATAATCCCACAAGTTAGAAAACATCTTTTAACACTGTTCTCAACAAATGAAATTATGTATGTATATATTAATTAATACTTTCATGTTAAAAATAGTAATTGTAAAAAACCTTATTACAAAATTGAATGGAGAAGGGCTAAAACTATAAAAAACATTGCAATGGAAATTTAGATAAAATCAGTAACCAAATAGAATGCTACAAAAAAGAAAAGCAGAATGCTATAGAGCCCTAGTCAAATTATCAAAACTGATACGAAGAAAATCTAAAACTTGTTCAAGCACGAGCTGCCCCCTTGAGGCTAACCATGCGAGTAGACACATCGCCATGGGATCCCCTTAGTCCTGAACTCCTTTGCGCAGGCCTCCCTGAACCTCCATATGAAGCACCTGTTCCTCGTCCCCTTGAATAGCCACTCCCAGCTGCTTGGCCTAATGCCATTGGTCTTCCACCACCACCACCATATCCAGCACGCCCACTGCCTGATCTTGGCTGAGAAAGGGACAGGTCTTGCCATCTACCACCTGAAGATGTTGTTCCACTACCAGCTGCGGCGGCGGCATAGTCCTGGCCATCTCTCCGCCTTAGAGGCAGATCTAGTCCACTACCACCTATCCTTGCTTCTGTTGCTTTTTCATTATTCTCCGCAAGAATAGATAACTTCTCGGTCAACTGGAATGCCAATGCCTGCAGCCTAGAGTGTTCGACATCTTGGAAAAGAATGCATTCGGTTGGCTGGTCCCAGCTTGCATAAAGCTCCTCATTGATCATCATCCTACTGACAATGCTGTGAGTACGAGAAACAGAGAGATCAAAAAATTTTGTGAGCTGATCTATGCACAATGATTCATAAGACGAAGAGAAGGTAAAGAGGTATGTCCTCAATGCCTCCTCCTTGATTTTGTCCTTCAGCATTTCAAGCACACTGTCTCGATTTTTCACAAATTTCCATACATCAAGAGTCACAATAATGTCATACGCCTTCTGGAAGTCTCCCTTGCGAAGAACCCTTGTAGCAGCCATAACATGGTCTCTCACATTTTCCGGTGGACCAGTAAATGTTTGTTTCTCGCTTACTTCAAGCAAGCGACGGAAAGTTTTACTAATGACCTTCCGTTTGGCATCATGAACATTGGCTGCCAAGTTGGGAACTTCCAGCAACATAGCAGATACAAGATGTACGGCCTCCAGTAGCTCAAGATTGATGTGCATATGATATGGCATCTGTCGTCTCCTTTCCAACCTTTCCTGAAAGATAATTGAGAAGAGTTATCAGCAACATTAAAATGTAATTTATCCAATTCTAGAACAAATAATTGATTTAAAATGCATTAAAATACTGTTGTCGAATCACAAGATGTAACGTTAGTGTCTATTAGGAAGCAACCTGATAATTGCAGAACCAACAAAAAAACAAGAAAGCCAGATCAGCCCTCTCTTGGCTATACATTATTACTTCAATTTCTTTCAGTTCTTTGGCTATAAATTCTCCCCATGATGTCATTTTTCAAATAAAAAGGTTTACCTCTTCAGTATTAATTGACATGGCATATCTAAGCAGTTAAATATATTCATATAATTTTCTGATTAATTGCAATGCATCGATTAACAAAGCACACAGTTTCACTAAACAAATTAAGTTTAACACGTAATGCCTGAGGAGGATCTAGGTATTTTAAGATATAATTTTTGAAAACATCATGATAAGAAAAATAGCATAATCATACATGTATACATAAGCATATCTTACAAATACTCCTTCAGTAACTTAGTAATAACAATAAATGCATTGAACCCATAACAAAGACAGGCACCTAATAAGCTTCCACACTATCAATCAATTGAAAAGAGGAGGTCAATACCTGCTCTGGAGTCTTCTCGTGATAACGACTTTGTGACACACCTTGTGCCAGCAACTCCTTCACCCTTCCACCAGAGTAGAGTTCAGACAGACAGCCATGTGCTTCAGAAATCAGTCCAACCCGAAAAGCACATAAACCTAACTGTGACATAGCCCTGTTAAAAAGTATCTGCGTTGAAATGTCTAAATGCTGAACACTATCTTGCAAATGGCTCATAAGCAGGAGATCACGGGCAACTGAGAATTCATCAAGAAGTGCATGCTGATATATATCACAGAGCATTGCTCGTGCTTTAGTTCGCTCATCTCCATATTTGTATATCAAAGATACCAATAGATCCATCAAGGTCCTGTTATACTCAGGGAAGGTGGGTTTTCGTGCCACAACCTCTGGGGTAGCAACAAATGCAGTTGGAACTCTTGGTTCAAATTCTTTAGACTCCTCACTTCCCTCCCCTCCGTTCTCCCCAGCTTCTGTCAACTCAGTCAATTTTCTCATGGCATCATAGACCTCCTGTGGCTTGTAGTAAATGAGCTCAACCCTCCTCAAAGCCACCTTAGACGCGGCTTTGAAATTTCCAACTCTTTCAAGATATTCCTGGACATTCTGAGCAAGAACCAGAAACGTGGGTTCATCCCTAAGTCTCTCCACATAGTCACGTGTATGAGGATCTATGCATTGCAAGCTCTTGAAAAACTCAACATCAATTCTTTCTAAGAAAGCAACTAAGTTACCCCAAACCCGAATTGTTCCATTATAGTCAGTACCTTTCTGAGTTTCATTCTCATCTGGTTCCACAGAATCATCGACCACTATGTTTGGGTANTGGACTAAAATATCAAGAATGATCAGCATGTTCTGCACACATTTTTTCCATACATTTATTGGCATGTATCCATTCAGACCTGGATTAACATCGAACTGAGCAGAAACCACACTGAACAGAATTTCCAGCTTCTNTGCANGTGTCTTAGCAACTTTTGTTAGGAAAGTGAGNTGCTCAACCTGTTCAAANCTCCCAGTTCCCTTCCTTCCTCTAGCAGACACAACCTCTTTAAACTTCTTGTTAACAGCGTCCCATGTGATCTCACTAGGGTTTTTCATGAACTGTCTATCTAAAAGTCTGTCCTTCTTGCTAAGCTTTTGGTCCCAAGGACCTTCATCTGGCTTCTCATCGTCATATTGAGAAGCTTCAGAATCCGATTTGGCTTCTGGTTTTCGAAGCTGCTCTGGCTCAATAATCTCATCATCACTTTCATAATCTTCCTCACTCTCCTCTTCCTCTTTCTCCTCCTCACTCTCAGGGTTCTCCCTGCACTTATTAATCAACTCCTCGTACTGCTTGTTATTTTTCTTTAGCTTCTGCTTCATTGAGTTCAAGGCTTTAGCATTGCTACTACTCATTTTCTTCTTGGCATCCTTATTAGCCAAAGCCTGAGCCAAGAAATCTTCCAACATCACAAGTGCCTTGATGTAAAGGTTGGGGACCTTCACCGACTCAGTGATGCGCATGACTTTCTCAAGCTGTTTGTTAATCTTGTCAAAATTCTCTAGCAAGCTCACCCAGTCGTTGATCTTCATGGCATTCTTCATCTGGTCGACAGTGGAAACCATCTCCTCGAAACGCTTGTCTTTTGCCGACCTGACAACACGTTTTTGGCCATCGGAGTCATCACTGTCACTTGCATTGTCCTGCAGGTACCTGCTTGTCACTGCTTGATTGGCAGAATCCCCAACCGCCGTTTCGACCTCCTCATCATAATCGCTCTCCTCCTCCTCGGAATCACTTCCACCCTGCCATTCAGTAAATAAAACACGTTTTCATATCGCATACTTTCCACAACTCAATGAATCAAAAACATAATTAAGAATGTCCTAAGAACCTGGGTCCAGAATCTCGAAGCCATCCTTCGTCAAAAGTCGCGAGTAGCGTCAAGAATCTACAAATGAACATAATATCAAACTGTGGCTGTATGGCGAAAGCATAAAATCAGATAAAAAAAAAACATATTTTTTCAAAACAATAGTCTCACAAAAAAGTATGAAAAACCCTACCCTATTGAGGCTTCTTCCAAATTTACGGAAAAGAAAAGCACAGGGACGATCGGTTATTCAACAACATTGCACATGACTCAATATTCAACATTAAAATTGTCAATTAAGCGCAACAAAATTCTCAACCAAAACAAACCAACTATGAGAAAAACCCACAACGTTGGGTGATACAATGACACCCAAATAGACGCCTTTGTTTCACTCGAGCACAAAAGGAAACGAAAGAAATCGAAAAATGGAACAGAGAAAACGAAACACGCATACATAAACAGATAAATGCGGACGGAGGAAAGAAGATCAAAATGGCGTGCCTACCGATTTGCAATACGAAGGAAGATATTAGGGAGAAGACAGAGAATGAATGAGATTTGGAATGTGATGAGTGAATTAAGGTTGGTGAAGAAGAATTAGGGGTTTTGTATACTAAACTGGCCTCGGCCTAAGTGCTCTGTAACGTGTTATGTTGTGAGTGTTAAGGAAATAGGGTTATTAGAGGGCACTAGAGAAGAAAACGGAGAAAGCAAAAGTTTAAAAATAAAAACTAAAAAATAAATAAATATATATATATATATATATATATATATATAAAGAAAAATGGGAAAACAATAATTATAATCTTCACTTGATTTTGTAAAAATAAATAGATATAATGCAGATATAGATAAAAACTTTTACTAATTCAACTAAAGACAGAGATTGATATGATTTTAAAATAATTATGATATAGAGAAAAAATAGCACATGAATTCATTTTTAATATGTTGATGATGTAAAGTTTTCAAAATTTAGAATAAATTTAGAAAGCTTAGGAATATGGTCATGTGCTATTAAATTATAATACAAAAAAAAAACGTTTTCTATTATTAGTATATGTCATTTTTGAAATAATAAATAAAATATTTCAAATAATACTTTTATATTGCAACTTTTTAAAAATGATTTAGATAAAAAAATAATTTTTTTGGTATATTATTTTCTCTAAACGTAAAATTACGAATTGTTTTTCAATTTTTGTTATAAAAAACTCAAAATAAAAAAAATATCCCTTCCATTGATTTTTTTTTTTCTTCATTCTACAGTTTTTTTAAGGGGTGTTGCTCCCTTACCTCCTCAAGTGGATCCTGTATCTTCGCACTATTTTAATTTATTTCAAAAATATTCTATACTTTCCTATTATTATTTTTATTCCAAAAATACCTTACACCTCCCCACCATCCTTAATCATCTTTCTCTTTCTCTGAGCATTTCCATTACTCAAATTTGAACTTGTGATATATTTTCTTAAATATGTTTGATTTCAATATTATTTTCACTGTTGAATATATTTTTTTCTTTTCAAATTACTTAATAAATAGTAAAATTTTGTTCTAAATTTTTAGAAAAATATTTATATATATGTATGTGTTTCTTTTACATATAATATCTATAATTTTTTACATTATATTATGTTTTAATGTTTGACTCAAATAATTTGAATAAAATATTTAATTTATTAGATAAATAATATAAAAATATTATTAAATACTTAAAATATAAAAAAAAAAAATTTTAAAATATTTAGAATTTATTTAGTTCTTTCGTCATTATAAATTAGTATATAATAATAATAATATATCATTATTTATTATTAATATTATTATGTTTATTATTTTGTATTTGCATCTAACTTTTAATTTTATAAAATAGAAATGGTAGAAGTACGAATATTGAAGTTTCCTCTTAATTTTATATTTTGTAATATATCATAAATTCAAATCTGAACGGTGTAAATGCTCCATAGAGAGAGAGAAAGAGAAAGATGGTTAAGGATAGTGGAAAAGTGTAGGATATTTTTGGAATAAAACAAAATAGTGGAGAGGTGTAAAATATTTTTGAAATAAATTAAAATAGTGGGGAGGTGCACGATCTACTTGCGGAGGTGGAGGAAGCAATACCCTTTTTTAAGTAATGGTAGAAAATTAGTTTAATCAAAAAAGTTATTTCTAAAATTAAGCCCATTAACGTTTGGGTGGCTACTTTATTTTGCAGGGGATGAAATGTTTTCGATAATCCATGCTTTATATAAAAATCATTGAAAAATATGGTTCATTTTCGCTATTCATTCTAGAAATTTGCAAAGAAATAATGTGCCTATAAAATCGTATTTTCAAAAATTGCTGTGAGGTACTTCTTTTCAATTGTTTGGAATAAAACCACATTCAAATACATATCTCAGATCAATCATTCCTTGAGATTTAGGTTAAAAGTAATAATATACTGTTTGTTAAATGAGTCAGTGTAAGGATCCAATAGTACAAAGCATTCTAACTCATTCAAATCCCTCACAAGATTCTGGTTTATCCGTTTTAGCTGTCCCCTTACTGATAAATGAAAACTGATATCTTTTGATTCTTCATTACAGCTGCCAATGCTATTGATTAACTTCTTCTAAATAATGTTAATAGCAAAAACTAGAATTTAGCATATGCAGAGTGATAAGAAGTGTGGTACAAGTTGAATATTACTGCTAACAGTTGATATTATTGTAGTTAGACAAACTTGTTGACTGTTGAAAAGTATATTACCTTTCAATCCCATTGAAAAGAATGAGAGAAAAAATGGATAATCTTATATGATACAAGCTGAGCAACCTGCATTATTGGTTTAAGGAATTATGAACAATGGTAGAACTTACTAGAGGAAAATTTGCATTTAATCATTAAGCAGGAGCAATGGAGACTTTGTCAACCTCTACAATGTACTCAAGGGTTGCAAATGGAGGAATTTGCACACCAGTGCCTAAGTCAGCACCATTCTCTCCAAACCCCAACTGAGGAGGTACTATTACCTTCCTTTTGCCTCCAGCCTTCATAGTTTTTAGCACATATTCTATCCCTTCACACACTCCCTTACTATATGGCCTTGATCCCATCACTAGAGCCAATGGTCTCTTCTCCCCTTCAAATGTGTTCACAAACACTTCTCCATTGTCTTCAACTTTTCCCATGATATCAATCACAACCAGATCACCAGGTCTTGGTGAAGCACCACCACCAACTTTCAGTTCATAGTACCTGTAATTCAACACATCAGAAAATAAGGCCTATAACTGTATAAAATTACCACCTACCGTACAATAGAGTGTGAAAGATAGTGAACCTTATGCCATTAGGAAGTAGCACCTCTTCCACCTTCTCAACATTCCTATGCAAGACAAGAAGCTCATCAGTCATCACTAAAGAACCAACTAATATATATAAGCTTTGCTGCATAATTTTGGTGAATGTAAGAGAAGAGGGTTAATGTTGAAAAGTCATCTTGATTGCAATGAGTTCTAACCTGCCTTAAAAAGGTCTACTTGTAGAAGGGCTGGCCAAAAAGACTAAGTGAAACTAAAGTAGTGATTAAGGATATGACAAATGTAATTCTTGTAAGACTCGGACACTTTTTACATTACAGTACAAACCAAATCCTAAGATCTGTAAATTTAACACATTCATATTTTTCTATAGAAACTAGGAACACGGACCTTGTATTTGCCTCTTGCTGAGACACCTCAAGGCGAGTCTTGATTTGTTCTGAGATGACGCCAAATGCAAGAAAACCAACCCATGCAAGACCTGCTCCTAGCCCAAACCTTCTGGTCAAGGAAGTGGCTATCCAATCTGTGGATTCAACCTTAGTGGATGAAGTGACTGGTTTGATGGGCTTCTGTTGCTTAGCTTCATTGGACACCGGGGGCTGAGATTGTGGTGGAGGAATTGGTGGAGGAGTTGGTGGTGGAGTTCCTGTTGATGAAGAAATGTGATGAGTTCTTGGAAGGGGAAGGGAGAAAATTGGTGGGGAACCAAAGAAAGTAGCCATGTTGAGGATGAAGGAAAGTTGGTTTAGATAGAAAAGGTAAAAAGAAATATCTCACAAGGTCCAGTTAGGAGATTGTGGTCCCCACCTTATCCCTCTCAGGATCCATCTTAGCCTTTAGTTGCACAGATCACAGATGATAACATAAACTATAAAACCTTAGCTGTTACGTATAGATTATGCAGAACTGATTCTCTGCTTTTACAGTAAAACAAAAATAACACGTTTCTTTCTTTCTTTCTTTCTGTCTTAAAGGGGAAAAGGGAAAAGTTTCCCTGCCAATGCCAACTATATCTACATCATGGCTCTCAATCTTCCCAATCTATTATATATCTTAACCTACCCTGCAGAAAATTTAAAGAGAACAATATTTATTTGTGGAATATGAAGCATTGTAATTGTTGCCTAATATGTCAATAGTCTTTTAAAATCTGAGGTAAATTTCTTTTGATCCTCAAATTTGAAATTAATCTTTTCAATCTTTTAAAATGAAAATACTTATTTTAATATTTTTATTCTAAATACCGCTACAAACTTTATTTATATAATTAGCAATTACTAGTCGTTTCCTTAATAATGTGTTTTGTCTGATCATCAGATATTAAATCAAATGTTTGCTTACATTTTAGTATGAAACACTTGGATAGATGAACTAAAACTTAATCTGAGTTTAACTGATTAAAAATATATTTAAACTTATTTACTTAATATAAATTATACTAGTTAATGTATCAACCAAGTGAGACCAACTCCACTCAAATACAAAACCTATGTTGTTGCTCAGTCTCTAGAAATACAAATAACTGAATAAATAACATTATTTTTCCTTTAACAGTATGCAAGTCCAAGAGAGAAATGCAAGGCTCACAGAGAACTTAGCAGATTTACCCAGTTAACATGGTCACTAATTACAGAAGCAAGCAACTTTCAATTATGTTAATCCTTTCTTCTATCCAAATTACAGTTGCAATTTTCCGTTGCTATTTATGAACAACAAAATTTAGACACTGATTACAACATGTTTCAAAGAATTTTGTACAAACAAATGGTACAACCTGACACTACACAGAAAAGACAAGAAAATGGAGGAAAACAAAGAAGGAGAAGGAACTAGAGGAGTGAAAACCTTGAATGAGAATGTAAGTTAGCTGAACCAATCACTTTTGTCAATCCCAAACGGTAAATACTCTACAATTTGCCCTCACATTTATAGCAGTAAAATGAAAAACAAAATGTTAGTGGTATAATTTTCTCCTATCCTGCGGGAAATTCAGCAACTCGTGATGACTGAGCACTTGATCTAGGCACTTGAGAAGCAGTAATTGGCCTCTGCAATGGCTTCAGAGCAGCCATGATTTCAGCAAATGTTGGCCTCAGCTTTGGATCTCTGTAATTCAGAAAAGTAGAATATCCAGTCATACATCTTATTGTAGAAAAGAAAAATATTCTATCATGTGCATAAATTTATTACATGCAATGACTGAGATATATTATTGCAACCTCATATCTACAACCTTAGAAACATGTTTATGCCCTTTAAAAGATCACATTCAAATAAGAAAACATATCATCTCCAACTGTTTCACCGTTTAAACTTAGAAATTCATCCATACAGTTGGAGAACGTCAAACAGTCTAAACAGAATGAGAAGAACAACTTCTCAGAGTGGTATGCCACAATTCTACATTGTTAAATAGAACAGTATAAACATATTTGAGTCATAGTTCAGAATGGAAGGACAAAATGATTAAAAGTACACTCACGTCTGCCAGCATTGTCTGATAATATCTGCAATGGCAGGGTCTACATCATCTGGAATGTCTAGACGGCGATGTTGGAAACCCACTGCACCAACAACTTGCATTGGATTCATTCCTCCCCAGGGTTGCTGCAATGTAGAGAGCTCCCACAATATGACGCCATAGCTGAAAACGTCGCACCTACAAAATGAGTAGCAACTTGTCGTCATAAAAGCGTTGAGTTTTAAGTGGCTGAGCCAACAAGAAAATTGGTTTGAGACAAGGCAACGATAGAACAGTTTTTAGTACTCTGAAAAGAAAAACCTTGTTCTGTTTTCCCAAAAATCGTAGATTCCAGAGGATTAAGCAATTTAACCAAGCTTATTTTTTTGTTGATAAAAGAATAATTTTAATTGCAAACAGAAAAAATGGATTATCACATTCCTCCTAGGAAAAAAATGTGGATGTTACCATCAAGAACCAACTCTCCCAAAATATTTAGTTTTTAGGTGCAAGCCCATGAATGTTCTTATTAATATTATCATTTCAGAAAAAATAAAAAGAGAATTGGACCACATTGGAGAAATCGACCTAGCTGCAGAATCCAACATCAACTGATGGTTCTGTTTCTCATCATCAGCCTGATGCTAACGATCTTAAGATTCCTCATTATCAAATTATATAAGACAAACATTTGATCTCCAGTCATGAAACTCAATCTGTGCAATACCCTATCGTGATTCATTGCTCCAACCTCAAATATGTTCTTCCTCAGTGTAAAGCCTTAAAAACCATACCTTCTGAACTGAAACATTGTAGAACCTTCCATATAGCATCTGTAGGTATTATCCAACTTTTTAATTACCGAGTTTGACATGCAGTTAGTTCCTGTTTGGTATAATTGGCTTACTTGGGATAGTATAAATTGTAGCAAATAATATTTTTTCCAAAAGCTCTTTCAGAAAGCTAACAAACATGAAAAATTACTTCTTCAAAATAAGCTGAATCAAACGTGCACTTAATATATATTCATAAATTTGGCTATTCATATTTAGAATAGGCTAAAAGAATCAGTCTGTCCAGCCTACTTGTTAAACTTATGAAATCTACATAAATATTTGCATGCACAATGTACTAGTCATTCATTTGTGGCAATGTTAAATAGAGGAAGAGTGGTCGGATTGGAAGGGTTTTCACAACACCTTCGTTTCCCTAAAGCAAAACAACAACTGCAAAGAATAACAGAGCTTACTTTTCATCTGAAAGTTCATTTCTCAACACTTCTGGAGCCATCCATTCAGCCTGAAACATATTATACACATAAGTATTTGCTTGTATATCCAATTCAAATAAGTTCTACTAGGTCGTCTTTCATCATTGCAGATAAAAGAATGATGATGCAAGAAAATAGATGTCCCAAACAATGCCCAAATTAGGAGCTTCAAAACGACAGAACCAAAGCATAACAGAAAAACGTAGTTTAAAAATTTACAGGGAAGAAAATCCTCAGCCTTCCAAAATTAGTTTTTTGGTAAAGGATATACCAAGTGTCTTTAATTTGTGTTCATAATATTATTTAATAAAGGGGACAGATTTTACAACAGCTATTGGACAAAGGAATCAAAATTATGATAGCTTACTGTTCCCGCAGTTGATCTGGAAGAAAGGAAGGTGCTATGCTTCATTCGTGATAAGCCAAAATCACATACCTATTCAACAGCAAAAAGAGTGATAACATATCAACAAATGAAGTCAATCACAACACTATAAGGAACACATATCACAAGATTAGTTATCAGAACCTTTACAACCCAGTTTTTGTCAACAAGAAGATTCGGGGACTTCAAATCACGATGCACTATCACTGGAGTACTGCTGTGCAGATAGTTCATTCCTCGGGCCTGAATAATCAAAAGAGACAGGTTATAAAACATGACATCTCTGGTTATTACAGCAATAATTTACTGAGTGAAACTGCATTCACTAAGAGACAACAAGATCCTACAGCATCAAGGGCCATCCGCAACCGCCTTCGCTCATCTAATTGATTGTTAGGTCGGTGAATTAATCTATACAAACTCCCTCTGCAAAAGATTATCTACATCTCAGTATTCGAAGAATCAAACTCAGAAAGATATTAATCAAGTATAATAAATACCCTTGAGTGTGGTTATCTATAATTTCTGACTTCTTACGTTACCAGCCTAACAAACATCAGTATAAAGTAATTTTAGAAAATAATTTTTGGAAGATGAAGCATTACTCTTGTCTCAGAACAATAACAATTATTTATCTATTTAATTGATTAAGCTGGTAGGACAAGCAAATATCGACTTCTAGAAAATTGAGAATCCACAATATCAGTCTCATTAAGCTCAGGAAATGAAGAAATTCAAGTTACCTAGGAAGAAATTCAGAAACAATTGAAAGATTTGGAGGCCGAGTTACTGCTCCCATGAAGAGAACAACATTTGGATGCCTCAGTCTTTTCATTATTTGGACCTATTGCAATTTACATAAATTAAACAAGCACTTCCATCATTCAACAGGGAACCAAATAAAGATGTAAATGAGATGGTGGCACAACAAAAACAACCAATATTACATAATAGCTGAAGAATTCACGCAAAATTACTTCACACAATATTTTGAAGTGGTAAATCTTACATTAGAAATATTAAAGAAACAACTCAACTAAACTATCTTCCATTTGATCCACTTATCTCACTAAAACTCTAAAGCCTCTATTGATCTTATCTATTGACCTTACCAAACATAAGTAGAAATGAAAAAAGAAGAAAACCGTAGGTAGGAAGGCCTTACCTCACTTTTGAACTCTTCAAGTAATTCACCAGAGATATCTTGATATAAGAACTTTTTTACGGCAACTTCCTGAAAAAAATAAGAGAGGGAACATACTGTAAATATATATACTATATATATATAATCTACACAGTGTAATAGGAAACAAGGCTATACATATATTGACAAGTGGTAACATAAATTAGGTAGGAAATACTGCAACAAAATCACATTTTCTAAATTGTTGTACTTGCATATACAAAGGTGCAGTTGCAGTAGTGAAGGCTCACATTTCAATCCAAACAATGATGGCTAGAAGACCAATAATAAAAGAAAGATGAAAAATGCGCTAAATAATCCAATTGATAAGGTTCATGATGGTATGATACTCACAGTTCCATGCCATTCACCACGGTAAACTTCCCCATATGATCCTGCATGTCAAACATAAGCCACGCAATAGCAAATTGAGTTTTTCTACAGAACAAGGACAACAACCAAGTGCTCCACTAAACACTAGCACTGTCAAACACAAAAAATGTACGACTAATATAGAACAATGCACAACCAATACCTAGTCCAATACGCTCTCCCATTTTGATTTCCTCCCATGGAATGTCATACTCGGCAACCTCATCCAGTGCAGAATCAGATTTGTTGCTGTCATTACTTACTGATCTGTCAGATTTTCTCTCACCTTCCGAGTTTTCTCCTAAAGGATTAGGCTCTCCATCACCACTACCCTTTGACTCAGAACCACCACCCTCTGTATCCCCATCACTTCGACTATCCTGCTCATACTTACTGACAGCAGCAGTGGTTGCTACAACAGCTGCAGCAGTAGCAGTAGCAGCTGCTGCTACAGGAATCTCAAGATTAGAGTCAGTGTTTGATTTTGCCGCTGCAACTACCATAGAAGATGCAACAACAGCAGCTGCAGCAGCTGCAGCCGCTGCCACTGGGACATTTTTCCCATACTTTACCCGAGCTGCTTCTGCCTGAGATGGTATGTTCTGTCCAGCAGTTTCCCCTGTATCAAGGGGAAGACCAATTCCTAAGCCATCTACAGGCTTAGAATCCAGATGACTGCCAGGAGTTGCTTTGCGAAGAATTTTGTGGTAAGGCAAAGGAGGCAAAAATCGAGCAGGAACTAGGTTGTCATCAGTCTTAATCTCTTGCTGCACACTTGGTTGTTTATTTTCATCTTTCTGTTCAGTTGGAAAATTGGTCCCAGTTGGAGTACCTAACTGCCCATGATACATTTCAGAAAATAAGTTTGGAGGTGCAACAACACCACTTTCAAGTAAAACGTCATGAAGTTTTTGAGCCAAGTTAGGATTCTCCTTAGCAGCATCAATCATGTATTGGGAAACATCTTTGACTTTCATTCTACGTGCTGCAGGGGAACTGATGCCCTCAGTCCAAGAAGGAGATCGTCCATGCGAGTATGGATAGTTAGTTCTGCCGGAAGAATCCTTCACTCTGATCTTCTCTGCATAGGGGGTACTTTTGGATTCATTTGATGGTTTCTTTAATTCTTCCTTGCCTGTAGCAAACCCACTCAAACCAGATTCTTTCCCTCCACAGTCTGAAGTTTCTTCAGATGAACTTCCAACCCCGCTACTGAATGATGCTACATTGGACGAATCTAGCTCTCTTGATGAAGGACTGGCCACAAAGGAAGATCCATCGCATTCAATGTGTGATGCAGTAGCATCAGATGGAATAAGTGCTCCAGGAGCTGCCATTAGGTCCACAATGTACTCCCTGAAATTCATATCAGTCATAACTTGCAGATACATGATAGCAAGGCTTTGCAACTTCTACTTAAGTAAGTTACAAAAAGAATGAGAGAACATTCAGCTCTAGGCAATATTAAAGGATTTATTAAAAACCTAACATGAACAAAGTAGACTATTAAATAGTATTAGAAATGGTAATATAACACATTTTCAAGTTAGGAACAATATATGACAAAGGAAGTATTATGAAACAAGATTTCATGCCCATTCCACTGAAATTTAGCATTGCCATTTAAGACAGGTAAAACTGTTGTACATGGGTATAGAAACCTTGTTTCAATGAGCATGACTCATTAGGGTCTAGAGAGGATAGACAGTTGTAAGCAGTCTTACCTTACCTCGGAGAACTATATATAAACAAATAATGCTGCTCACTTGGCTATACCACAAAATCCAACTTTTAGAGTGCTTACCTTCCATCATCAATCTTGACAAAGTTCATTGCCACATCATCGGAACCCATATACTGCAGTCCTTTCACCAATCGACACGGAATGCCCAAACTGTCAGCTAAAACCTACATTTAGTAAGATAAATATAATTTTATTAGATGAATCATGGAAGCTTCTAGAAGAGTATAACAAAAATTCATAGCAAATAGCGGTTCTAACTGCTCATTGAAATAATATTTTTTGGATTAAATGTAACCATAACCAATGTTACTGCAGGCTTTCTCAGTCAGACCATTCTTCATTGAATGTAAACCAGAAAGAAGAATATAGGGAAAAGCACCTTGAATAACAATGCACGATGCCGAGCCAATCCAATGGTCAGTGAACCCAGAGGCAAAACCATGCTGCCAAGGGTGGCTTTTAGACTGTAACTAAGACTCCTCCAGGCTCTAGACATGCTTTCAGGATCTTTAACTGATCCACCCATATAGTCAGCCACCATTATTGCAAGCTTGTGTACCAAATTGCTATTTACAACTACTTCAAAATCTTTTCCTGAACTGGCAGCCATCTTCATGGCTTCTTGTTCAAGTTTCAACAAGTTGGAATCAGCAGCCCTATTGACCAAGACTGCTTCCCAT
This sequence comes from Vigna radiata var. radiata, assembly GCF_000741045.1. Lineage (NCBI taxonomy): Eukaryota > Viridiplantae > Streptophyta > Magnoliopsida > Fabales > Fabaceae > Vigna > Vigna radiata. The sequence continues at coordinate 4,686,198 of NC_028351.1, read as the reverse complement.
GTGACATCAACTGAGGTTGATTTTCCTTGCAGATCTACCAGAGAAGGCATTCTTGCAGAGGTTGACTCAGTCAAGATCCCATACAGATCATAGAAACCATCTGAGATCTTGTCATCATAACCAAGAGCATTGTAATTCTGTGAAGCACGGATAAATCTACGATATGAGATAAGTCAGAAAGGAATATAAAGTAGGACATATTACAGTTAAGGAATTAAGTGGCATAAAGAAAGAAGTTAGCTTTCATCAGTTCATGCATCGACATCCTGATCAATTCAGCATCATTAACTCTAAATTTACTATCCCAAGATGTCAGCAAACCGTTACTAATATAAATCGTTTGATGTCCAGGAAATATGTCGTATAAGTCCCAATTGAGATTTCTTATTGCATCTCAAGCACAACTTCATTATCCTTTTTCAATGTATATGATATGGATGAAATAGTAACCATTATGAAACTCCAACTTCTAAGAGAAAATATGCAGAGTGATATTGGATGTTCCAGCCCTACAGCACTGTTCAGAGAGCTATTGATATATTTAATGATGGAAAAATTCTTCCAACAAGTTATGAAAATGAAGCAAAATCTCTGAATTGCACATCTCGGTTTGTAATAGATGATACTTTTGGTCTTGTGGCACCCTCATAAGTACAACTAGAAGAATGTGACATTAGCCTTGAAGTCAATGGACTAACAAAATGACTTACCCAATACCGGTAGGCCACAACTTCAGCTGGTGTATTATCAGGGTCACAAGATCCCAAACTGATCTGCTTAACAGCTTCAATCTGTACAGCCTCAGGATCCTCTTTTGCACTCAGCTCCAAAGCCAGTTGTATCTGATATTCCTCTTCCACTTCAGGATCCCTAGACGCGCTAGACTCCGAATCACGCCTTGCTGAATCAGACACAACATCCAAACCACCACTGCTCACTGAATCAGATGGGTCCATTCTTTCTCCTCTGGCTAGATTAGGAGACGGAGGACTGGGACTCTGCCTATTAGAAACTGAATGCAACCAATTCGAAAGCTTCTTAGGGGTAGTGGAAGATGAACCGTCACTGGACTTGGTGCTCTTTGATGAAGTAGCCCCCTGTCCATCATCTGATTGGTTAGACATGATATGAAGCTTCTTAAGAATGTTCTTCATATCTATTCCCAAGAGTAATGAATGCTAAAGAAGTGGAAACCTCTCCATTTTGTTCTCTGACCAAGCATGAATCTCTCTGAGTCGAAGTATGGTCTCCGGTATCTAGAAAACTATCCAAAGAACCCCTTTTTGTGAAACAGCTCCCGAACCAAGACAATCAAATCCAAACAACAGTCCCCAAGCAACAGGCCTTGCAAGCTTCCAAGTGAGGCGATCCAGATGGTTTAATTGAGCTGGAGCAGTCTCCTATTCAGCAGACAAGACTGAAATATTCCAAAAGAAACACAAACAGATGTTTGATACCATTCACCACCTTTAGGAAGCAGGGAAACCAAAATCACTTAGCCCCTATATGGAGAAAGAATGGATCTTTGTTTCTGTTTGTGGAAGGAATAAGAGCACAAAAATGGAAGAGACAAGAGAGTCGCGAAGACAACATTAAAGGGCAGAGGCTAAGACAGCAGAGACTAGGAGCAAGTGGGAGAAGGTAGGGGCCACAAAGCATGACCCACTTGAGAAGATAGAGGGTCACAAGTACTTCACAGTCCCAGAGAGAAAATTAAAGGGAAACTTGGTGGTGGGACTGGGAAACAAACACACACACACAAACAACAAATTTGCTTTCTTTTTGTTCTTCCTCCTTCTCCTCCTCTCCTCCTTATCTCTGTGTGTTTGTGTGTTTAGTGGAGCCCCAAATGAAAGTGGTGATGGTGGTGGCATGAGTTGGGTGCTTGTGGTGAACTACTCAGAATTGGCATAGAGAATGAACAAGTTGGAAAATAAAAATGGTTGCTTTGAGTCTTCAACTTTTGCTATTTCAAGCAAACCCAATCTTTGTCCTTAGTGATATGCAAGTATAGGACAAAGGGCATTTCATTGAAGTGGAAGTGGCTAAAAAACTCACTTTCATGTGCACCCTCATCTCATCTCATCTCTTCTACTTGAGTAGCCCGCACTCTGCTCCCACCTTTTCAATGCTCTCTTCAATTCTGTTCGGTTCTATGCTACTCGCGGATAACGGTACCCATTATTACCCCTTTCCTTTTTCCTTTTTCAACTAAATCTAGTCTGTGCTACACTCCTAGTGCTTCCTACACAGTATTACACCATAAAAAATTCCATCCCACCATTCTCCATAATTTATATATGGTGGAGAGTCTACTAGACTTCGTACTACATTTCACCTTTACCTATTAGCCTCCACCATTTCTACTTTTCCACAATATCATTTCTCTTTTCCTTTTCTCAATACTCTTCTTCTTCTCCAATCATTCACCAACTCACTCTACACATCCCTTCACTTTATTACTGTCCATGGAGGCCACTTATAACATCTATATTTCAAATCTCATCAAACATTAAACATGTTTTAACACAAACTTTACTCACATCTCCTGTTACATTTAACCTCTTTAGTCAATTTTACTTCCTTAAATCCTTTGTTGTCAGGTTTCTTTCACAAAATGAAATGCTGATAAAGCAGTGAAGCATTACCCTCTCTCTTTTCACATGTAATGGTGATAAGCATTCAGTTTAGCCCTTTTATAAAATTAAAATTTTACTTAAAAAAGTTAGCTTTTTTTACCAAATTCATTTGGGTTTTTAAGAAATTCTGCGGTTTTATTTAACATTTAAAAAATATCCCTTTTAAAACAAGTCTCGGATTCTTCATGAAATTATAAAGTAGGGCAACTTAAATATATTAATTTTACTTCCAAACAAATTATTAAATTTAAATCTGTATATAACAACATATTTAAACACTTATATAGATTGACAGCCTATAATTTAAAAACAATGCAGTATAATCTATATAATGTATTCTTTTTTTATGTTTTATCCGAAACTCTTTTACAGTATAAAATTAATATTGTGAAGTGTATCTATATCTATAGGTGTTTATTTATTATTGTAAACTTTATTTATACTAAAATAAACATCAGTCATAAGCATAGCAACAAAATAACTGCAAAATTATATTTCTTTTTAAAATACTTATTACTGTAATTACTATAAATAAAATAATGAAAGAGAAGAAGAGGCATTGACTAATTAGTTTTGGTTGGTAAATAGCGGTGCTGACAGTACATTTGGTTTGATTGAGTTTTGAAAACAACAATATTTAATTTCATAAAGAAAATACAATTTGATATAGTAATTTAAAATAACTTTGATTTATATTACATTAAATTTTAATTTTAACGTATATGTATATAACTTTGATTTATATTATTAGATTAAATTAATTTTGAAATTAGATCTGAAATTAAATTGAATGAAATATTTTCAATTTAATTTCTTTTCAATTTTTTTCCTCTTGGATTTTGACAAATTAGATTCAATATTATAAATAAATAAATACATTAAAGAAACGAAAAAGTGACGTGAGCTAATACTTATTGCTGTTTTATTATTGACCACTAATTTTATTGGTCACAAATTTCTTAGATGCATAACCCCAAAGTCGTTGCCTATGAAGAACAGTGACTTATGAATAAATGATAACGGTTGTTTATGTTTATTTAAATTTTATTTTCTAATATTTATTTTATTTGATTTAATAGACATATAAAAAGTATAAGTATGATTTGATAAAATCTTTTAAATTTTTTTATTAAAAAATAATTTAAATATATATTTATTTGTAAGTAACACACTGACAAATTTATGAAATTTATAAAAATTAAAAGTTAGATGATAATTTTTATGTTTGAGATTAAATACGAAAATCTTAGAAGGGTGAAAAGTGGGTGACGTGGATCGGAGTGGCTGTGTCGTTCTCTGGGTGCCCTAATTAACAGGACATTCTCGTCATCCTCTCTGTCAAACTACTTTTAAAATAGAACTTTCTGGAATACAAAATTCAAAATATTTTCTATTAAAAATTATAATTAAAATATTATCATTTAAGTAATTAATAAGTTAAGTCATAAAAAAATTACAAATTAATTTGAGATACAAAAATAATTATATAAAATAATTTATTTCTAATACAAATATAAGGGTAAGAGTTTTTAGTTTGTACATAAAAGTCTTCATCTAATTTATATGAAAGTGAGTTAGTTTGGGTTTTGTCAAATTATAAATAAAAATTAACCTAATTAATTCGATTACATTAAATTAGGAGTAACCCAATCAAATTAATATCCCTAAATTTTGGTTAATTTGTCCTAAATTCAAAGAAAAAACATTTGGTAGTGTACTGAAAATTTTTACAACGAAAGGTTTTTATTTTTATCACCAATTTTTGAAAATAAAAAATAAATAAATTCAAATATATAAGTATGATAAGAAAGTATTTAAAAGTGTTTTTCTAGTTAAGAAAACTAATTATGGATTAACATGTATCGTTAAACTTGTATTAGTAAGTTTTTAAGATATTGCTAAACTATATTTTAACTTTGTTTTGTTAAGTTTCATGATTTGTTGTTTGTATATATTTGAAGATATATATAGTAAATATTTTACATTTGATTTAAACATAGTTTTTTTTTGTGATTATGTTGAATTAAAGAAGAACGATTTTGACTGGTTAAACTTACATTACTAGTTTATAATAGTTGAGTGGAGTGATTAACTAGTTGAAATACAATTAATTCAATATTAAGCAATATAGTTACTATAAAAATAGGACAAGAAGTTGGAGAAAAATGTAGAAGTTTCTTATAGAAGAAATTAATAAAGTAGAAGAATTCCATTGGATTTGTTCAAAGTGACATGACTCAGTGCAAATCAGAAATCGTAAAATTTAATAAATAATAAATAAAATAAAAAAGAAAGAGATAAGAACATTAATGAAAAAGGGAAAGCAATGATATGATAATAAATGCTTAAAGGATGCGAATTAGAAAAACAAGAGAAATGATAATGCAAGGGCGGCGTTTTTTGTCCTTAACTCACTTTTTTTATTATTCTCATCAATTATTCTAATTTTACTTCACTATGTCCATGGTTTTTTTTATTTGTTCTATATGCATTAAATATATTTTCGTTTTTTAGTTTTGTAAATATTAAATTTTACTTTTTATAAAAATTCTAATTACACTTTATATAAGAAAATTATAATTTAAACGTTTAAAATATAGTGTCAAAACTAATTTGTCATGTTTAATTATTTATTTCATTTTTCTTTATAAATAATGAAAATATTATTTTAAAGTAAATTTTAAATTTAATTCAATTTTATAAAATTAATTTGTGAAATAAAATCTACATCTATATATAACATAGATTTATTTTATGTTTAACTAACATAGGATCTTTAAAACACTTCTATGATATAAAATATAAATATTAATAAATAGTCAACGAAAAACATAATAAACTGAATAAAAAACAAAAGTTCTAATAACGAATAATATAATAAACTTAATAAATAATAAATATTGCTTAAATAACTTCAAATACCTTGATACAATATTAAAAAATAGATTATAAATTTAATTCAATTTAAAAATGTATGTTATATTTATTTTGTCTTTAGTTAATATAAAATCTCCAACCTATAATTTTTTATATTTAAAAATAAAGTATATGATGGTTGCTTCTATTGAAAATTATAAAGATGTGCGTTTTGCGTTAATAATATGGGAAGATGGTTTTAAAAATCATTGATTTGGAATATTTTTATTAAGTACCTTATATAAGGATCAAAGAATAAAATGTTGGTTATTTCGTTTAAAATAAATAAGTAAAAAAATAAAATATAGAAATATGGAAGGAATATATTCAATATTATTGAAAAAAAAATTATTATAACATATTCAATATAACATGCTGTTAGACGTTATTTCAAGATGACACTGTCAATTAAATTACAGGAATATATAAGTGTACGATTAATCAATTAAATTGTTTTGTCAGTGAGTTATCGATTAAAATAAATAAAACCAGTGTAAATTGCTAAATAATATATTAATACACATACATATAATTAAGAATTGTAAGTAATTTTTAATCAGCTTTAAGGTTTTATCAAATTTAAAAAATATGTGAATAATTTATTGAAAAATAGAATAATCTATTAGTTGGTTAAAAAAAAAGAATCAATTACTTTTCTGTTTTTTTTTTCAATAATTATATATAATGAATTATGAGAATGTGATAGTTGATTGGAATTGACTTTTAATTGATTAAGCAGAATGCATAATTGATTATTTGGTAGATAGTGTGATTGTTTAAGTCTCACCAATCATATAATTGATTATTTTGGAGGTACCCAAAGAGCACTCACATGACATCAAATAAAAGTTAAGAAGCAGAACGCTGAATTTGTCGTCTAACGCGCTTTTTAACTTTGTTTATAACAACAAACAATGTCATTGCATATTCTCATCATTTGACACAAACACAGATAACAGATATTACGTTTCATACGTTAATAATACTTTCGCTTAAACCTCTTCACAAAACCAAATATTGAAAAATTCCAAATTTGCTTCTCAAAAACTGTATAATCAGCTATTCTTATTCATCGTTTGGCTAATATTTCATTCTAGCTAGTTCCTTAAATGATTATGGAGTATTCCTTCCTACTGAATAATTACTAAAATTTTCGTTTTAAATTGTTAAAATAACAGGATTATATAATTGTTGTGCTATTCAGGAAAGGTCTCGTACTAAATTAATTACATTATATTTTTTAAAAATGATTATCTTTCACTTTTATACTAGGTTTACTCTATCTATAAATTAGATTGTCTTTATGTTATAATTCTACTAAGTATCTCACACATACCTATAATAGATTATAATTTATATATGTTAATTTCACCATAACATGATCTTTCAACGTACATACAAAGCAAAGTAACCAATTACTATTATTAACAAAATAAGATACAGAAAATAGTGTAGTTCAAAGTTTAAAAGCCCGTTTCCATCGTTAGACCCTATTATTGTGTTTTCTTCTTTCATTCCTTTCTTAGTCTTACACATAATTACCACAACTACAGCAATACACTAACATCTTTCCTTTTTTTTCTTGTTATTGTTTTGCAATACTTATGGCGAGATGTCTTTGTGGATCTCCTTGCTTCTCATTTTCAATTGGCACAATGTTTATCTATGCATATAGTAAGCATTCATCATGTTCGTGGTTGATAATTTCAATGAATGATGAACTATGCTATTAATGTGATCTTTAAAACTATTCATTGCCCATGTTCATATTGAATAAATGTGTATAATCATCCTTCTTTGCCTTTGAGGTGTTTGTACAATTTCCCTCATTCCATTGCAAATTTAACAATGGTTATGATTGTGTTAAATAGAGGAGGGCACAGCTGTGTGAAGTGCTGAAATAGTGGTGAATAATGGCTGAGAGAAATGGGCCTTCTTCGATCAAGGTTGGTTTTAGAAAGTCATTGTTTTGCTTCTTTACAATGGCATCGCTTCTGTTCTTCTTGTCCTGGTTATTTGTTATGCAATCCACGTATCGTCCTAATCCTATGGAGTACAATTTGATACCTAATTCAGAGCATTTATCTGCATTAGATGATTCAAAGTATCAGATACTGAAGCAAAATGTTGAATCCTCATTTGCGAACAGAAAACTAGTGAAACATGATGGAGGGAAATGTCACCAAAATGATGAACTTGTTGTCAAGATTTACATGTATGATTTACCACCAGAGTTCCATTTTGGACTCTTGAATTGGAAACCAGGTGGGAGTAGTGTCTGGCCTGATGTTAGGAATAATATACCTGGTTACCCTGGGGGCTTGAATTTGCAACATAGTATCGAGTTTTGGCTTACATTGGATATTCTTGCATCAGAATTTCCTCAAGCTCCTAAGGCTAGGACTGTAATCAGAGTTCAAAACTCCAGTGAAGCTGATATTATATATGTACCATTCTTCTCATCTTTGAGCTATAATCGCTACTCTAAGGGTAAGAAGAATGAAAAGAAAAATGGGAACAAGATACTGCAGGAAAAGTTAGTGAAACATTTGACAACTCAAGAGCAATGGAAAAGATCAGGAGGAAAGGACCATTTGATTTTAGCACACCATCCCAACAGTATGTTAGACGCAAGAATGAAGTTGTGGCCTGCTACATTCATTCTTTCAGACTTTGGGAGATATCCTCCAAATATAGCCAATGTTGAAAAGGATGTGATAGCACCTTATAAACATTTAATCCCTTCCTATTTAAATGACAACTCCACCTTTGATAGTCGTCCAACATTACTGTACTTCCAAGGAGCAATATATAGAAAAGATGTATGGCCTTCTTGCTCTTTAATATATTGGTTGTTCTGGCCTTTTTTTGCTGCTCAGAGAAGATAGTTTTGCATTGACATCAATAATTCATGTGAGTTAGGAAACACTTTGCTTTTCAACTATAGTTAAACAATGTTCAAGGGGGATAACGGAATCCCTCTTTTGTAAGAGTCACTGGATAGGAATCTTATGAGTCATCTAAATAATGAAAGAAGCTGACAGTGGCTAAAGTAGAGCCTTCCTGTGGTTCCATGATTATGCATTTGGTGCAATTTGAACCCTTGGAAGTTAGGCTTTTTGTTGGTTCAACCAAGTTCTAGTCACGCAGTATATTATAATAAAAATATAGAGAATCTCATGCAGAAAGAGTTCCTTACATGGAATGAACATCACTTTTATAATCATGCATGTCTGATAAAAGAAGTTAAACATTTTGCTAATTCACCATTATTTCCTTCTCTTACTATTGCATTATAAGTATATTTGGTTCGAGATTAATTCTGACTATCTTGAATACCTTTTCCTTATGATCAGGGAGGTTTAGCACGACAAGAGCTATTCTATCTTCTGAAAAATGAAAAGGATGTGCATTTTTCCTTTGGAAGTATTCAGAAAGATGGAATTAAGAAAGCAACAGAAGGCATGCGTGCTTCCAAGTTCTGCCTTAACATAGCTGGTGACACCCCTTCATCAAACCGTTTGTTTGATGCCATTGCTAGTCACTGTGTCCCTGTCATCATCAGTGATGCAATTGAGCTACCATATGAAGACGTGATTGATTACTCTGAGTTCTGCATATTTGTCCGTACTGTTGATGCCATCAAAGAAAATTTTCTTATAAACTTCATCCGGGGTATTAGCAAAGAAGAGTGGACTCGAATGTGGAACAAGTTGAAAGAGATTGAACATTTCTTTGAATTTCACTTCCCATCCAAGGAAAACGATGCTGTTCAAATGATTTGGCAGGCTGTGGCACGCAAGGTTCCTGCCATCAGATTAAAGCTAAATCGGCATGGAAGGTTTTCTAGGTCCCCTCCGAGTACAGAAAAAGGACTTAAGTCAATACAATTACCAAGAAATTTTTGGTGATGAAATTAACATTGAACAAGTTATGAAAAACGTGGTAGTTATATTTAGGCTTATAATATTTTTTATTCTTATATTTATAGTAATGAAGTAATGATTTTCCTCTGTTTACTTTTGACTTAATGTGATTTATATATATATTTTTTAAAAGATATAATGTTGTGCCTCCTATATTTTGTTTATGGAATGTAAAAAGAGTAGATGATTGTATTAGCTGATACATACAGCTCATCATATTCTAAACAATATAAATATTGATTTAACACAAGCAATCATATTAATTCTTATTAATGTTACCCAGAGTAAATATTAAATAGAGAAAAAATTATTAAATTATTATTATAACAAACCGAGAATGTGTCTTGTATTGAAACAAGACATGTATTTTTCAACTTCATGGAGTGTCCAACTAGCAATGGAAGGTTCCAACGAATCGTCTCACTTATTTGTTGCATCAATTTTTATTTCTAGAAGGAAAATGATATTTTAATACCATTTTTTGACACCATTTTGATATTGTATATGTGTCAAAATGTGGTTGGACGATTTCAATTTAAAAAAAAAAACTTTAGTTTTTCTCTTCCAAATATGTCCTTACTTCAATTTTTTTAATTTGAAATCGTCCAATCACATTTTAACACGTATACAGTGTCAAAATGGTGTTAAAAAATGATGTTAAAATATCATTTTCCTTTCTAGAATGACTTCCTCATCACCCTGAGACCTTATTTCTATTTACAATGGTCATCTCATTACCTAATTTTGCTTCTCACTCGATTGACACCAATGATGAAGAAGAAGCGTTATCTGCATACCTTTGATCTCTCCTCCGTACGAAGACTCATAGACAACCGACATTATTACTTGAAAGCAAGAGAAATGTGGACGCTAAGTTCTTGGAGAAAGATAGAGAATAGTGGAGAAAATGACATCAAGGTTCATCCTCTTTATAATAAAAAGGATATCCTAACGAGTCATTCTTAACCATCGAACCGAGTGGGATCTAACTATTCACAACATGTAACTTTTTGTTTTCTAGAATACACAAAGATCAATATGTCACGTGTCTTTATCTCAACAGTCTATAATATATATTTGAGATAAAAGAAAAAGTAAATAATGACATTTAATTATCATTAATAGTTTGACTTGAATTGTCAAATCTTTACTATCTTATACAAAAATAATCTCCAAATATAACGGACAAACAATAAGAATGAATGATAACGAAAAACTAACATTTGAATCACTAACAACTCGTTCGACAATAAACGGTTAATCTCGACTCTCACATCTAAAACAAGACTAGGGTAGCTATCCACCTTTATGAAAAACTCACGTTGGAGGGTCATTCGATTTGAATCTTTCATTAGGTCTATCCATCAGTGTTAAGAGACAATAATAACTGCTAAAAGTTCACACAACATAGGTACTCAATAATGAGAAATAGCAAGCACCGAAGCAGTAGATAGGGAGAATAAGCAATTAAAAGGCGTCAACACACAAATTAATGTGACCAAGTGAAACTGTAAAAGTCGAAAAACAACAAGTTTAAATAACAACAGAATCATCAGCAGTACCCGCTGCTAGTTATGCTTCATAGGTCAAACTAGAGAAAACAAACTAAAATGGACAGTCATTCCAGTCTCAGAGAAATCAGTTTTTCTGCTACTTCCTACACCCTTTACACGTCTTTTACGTCTTGTGCCTAGTTAAAAACACTTGTACAAGTTCTCCATCAAATTCAAGCCTAGCTTTGAGCTGATGTATGTGTCTGAAAAAATTCCTGCAGCTGTGGCTGTTGCGGCACCTGTGGGGGATATTGCTGTTCATACACCTGTGTCTGCGGCAGTGGCTCTGGCTGTTGCTGAGTCTCATCCCTCAATGCTGCCTTAAGATCCAGAGTTGACAGCACTTCCAGCTCTTGAATTGCTGCAATTGCAGTGACTGGACTTTCATGGTTGAAGTACGGTTTAAGCATGCCAAGAGACTCCTTCACTTTGGTTTGCTGTAAATTAAACACCAGAGAGAGAGGTATAAAATATAATTCCTATCAAAATATGATAAACAATTCAACATTGAAGTAGAAGACAATTTCAACTTATTTCAACTCACAAAGTGTTCAAGCTTCTTCCTTAGATCTTCATTAGCAGCCTTATGTGCACTGATTGCAGCAGCAGTTGATCCCTGTTTCACAGGCAATGAAGCAACTCAAGAACAATTTTCACTATTAGGTATAGCTGATCTAAGCGACAAAAGATATGTAACTTAAATTCAAAAAGAGAAATATTTTTTCAGAATATTAAGAACAAAAGATGCTTAAAAATCACAAACATATTCCTATGTTCTATATTAAATAATCCAGATATATTCAATCTCCAATCCAAAGTCCACCTCCCCCATAAACAAATAAAATAGAAGAATGATACTGAAATGTTATATCAATCCACAAAGGCTTCATTCAACTAGTATTTTAGAAAAACTAGTTTTAGAAGATTTACTGTTAAAAGAATTTATTCACATAATTATATTTTGAAAAGCAATATTTTAAAAATTCACTGGAATAACTAATTTTGTTCTAAAAATAAAATAAAATCAATTTCTACTATAACACTAATAAGTGTCTTTGTTTATCATGAAAATCAATTTCAACTCTAATTAAAGTACACGTGTCAATCATATCCAAAAGTTTAAAATTAACTTAACCAAAATCTAAAATAAATAGTCAACAAAAGTAACATGCACATTCTCCATTTAGTGCAGAAGGCAATTCTGATGGGAATAAAAAGCTTCAAATATCACTTCAGAAAGAGATGTCATTATAGTAAAAGAAAATTCCCTTTTCTGCACCGCAATTCTAATAAAATCAAAACAAAGGACATCGAAACTTGTACGGACCACTTACAGGACAAGATTAGAAGACCGCATTACAAGACAAACATGCTCACATATGATACTCCTAATCTATTTCGTACACGCGCAACCTCAAACAACAATAAAAAAAAAAAAAACAAATATAATCCTATATGAATTGTGAAAAAGGAAAACATTTTTTATATTCAAATGGTTACCAGTTAGGCGGAAAAAGGATAAAATTCAAAGCAATAGAGATAATTTTTTCCTCTCTGCTTGATTAATATAAGATGCATATACAGAAATAACCCAGAATCTTTGTTGCAAAATCACACACTAAAACAACATATTTTCTTCTACATTTTCACTGACAAGTAATTGTTTACAAAAATAGTTATTTCAATTAACTTAAGGCATTCAATATTCAATCTAGTCAGTACTTAATGTATCACACACCCCAAAATAATCATAACTATAAATAAGCTGTAAATGCATCTATGCTTCTCTTGGAAAGATGAGCAAATCATACATGTGTCATGCCATACAAAAAACAAGAACTTCAAGAGCAGATATTAAGAAACAAGAATGATATTACTTTAGGGCGGCCCACTGGCCTTCTTGCAGGATTCTTAGCCCTTCCAACTGCGAGCTTCTGGAGCCGACCCGACCTAACCACAGAAAAGACTGAGCGTGGTCGTCCACGGCCACGGGCTGCACCACCGTCGGCATTGAGAGTGAGCAGTGGAGCACCACCAGCAGGAACAATCTTTCTGGGACGTCCTCTGGGCCTGGGGGACCCATTGGGCAAAGAAGGGGCTGGAATGATGGGCTGTATAGTGGGCTGACCAGGAGCAACCGGAGCTGCAAAGGGAATTACGGAGAGGTTTGATTTGGCTTTAGGGGGTCGGCCCCGTCGTTTGAGCCCGCTGGAGATCCCAGAGACAGATTTGGGCTTGGGCGGACGCCCTACCCTCCTTGACACTTTAGATTTTCCAGAAGAGCCTGGTGGACGGCCCCTTCGAGCTGGGACTGCCGAGCCCGGGCTCACACCTAGAATCTTTCTGGGACGACCCGGACCTCTTTTCTGGGATTGAGGAGTAGAGGCAGGAGTAGGGTCATCCGAAAGGCCAAGAGAAGCCCAGACAGGGTCGGCAGTGGGCTGGGGTTTCAGTTTGGGAGGTCTGCCACGGGTCTTTTGGACTTGAGAGGGAGGAGACGGTGGAGTATTATCAGATCCAGGGAGCTTATAAGATTTTTTGACCATGACTAGAAGGTTAACTGATCTCAAACGGTTGAGGTGGTGAGTGAGAAGAGCAGAGTGAGTGGTTGGAAGGTTCTTGTACACTTGCTGGATGTACTTTCCTATGGCACGCTTGCTCGACCCATTTTTCTCCTTGAGAGCTCCGATAGCTGTGTATATCATCTGACACAACATCACACAGTTGTGAGTCTCATGTTAGTGTCTGTCAATTTCTCCAAAACAAATAAACAAATTCAGATTAACCGGTAAAGGTACCTCGTCATACGGCGGGTGGCTGGGAATGGAGTTAACTTCAGTCGTGGAGGAGACGTGGTTGTTGAGCTCCGCCGTGAAAGGGACGGCAGTGGGCGGAGGCGGAGTGTCGGAAGTTGGGTCCATGGAGGGAAGGGATGGGGAAATAGATTTATGAGAGAGAAAGATATATGAGAAATGAGAGGAGTTAGGTCATTTGATAGATGCTTCTTTGTGAAACAGAGACTCACTGGCTCAATTCTGTTTGCATAAAGTCCTAAACGACCTTATGTCAACATTCGAGCATTCTCCACCCTTGATTTTTTTAGATCGCCATTCTTCTATCCGTTGATTTCTTCTGCAAGCTTTTAAATTCGTTTCTTACAGCACCTTTTACTTCCACTTTAGATCTGCTGAGTGATATTGGTCCAGTCCTGAATTTATCAATTTAATGATGTGTTCTACCCTGTTTATCTAATTATTTTTTAAATAGAATTGATTAGAAATAAATAATATATTACCATTAATTTATCCTTTTTCTTATTATAAACCTGGTTGTAGGGCAAATGTTTTTATTATCAAAAGACAAGATTTTTCAAGATTTCATACAATTTTCTAAGTTAAGTTATCTTTACAGATGTACATAAGTTATATATCTATTATATTATAATGTAGTTAAATATTTTCAGAGGTAGGTGGATATTAATAACAATCTTATATTATTATTTATTGTTTTTATTTTCAACTTTAGTTAAGTTTTTATTTTGTTATCTTATATCTAAGAATGTGTATCATTTTCAGAGTAAGACTAAGTTTAATTCTTAGAAGAATAATTGTTTAAATAAAAAGATAATTGTAAGGTGGAAATTAAGTTAGCAGAGTCATTATTAATGAATTTGTTTATTAATGAGTTTGCCTTTTAGTGAGATAGTTGTTGAAAGAGAGATTATTACATGCAATATCAATTGTTCCTTAAAAAACACCAAATAAATAAAATTAAACATAGTGTTTGCATTATTGTGTTATTAAGTACAAAAAATTACACCCTCAATATTAGTTATAATTTTTTACATAGCAGTAAATGTGAAAGACAAAAGTACCAAACCTGACTGGTTAAAGTGTGAAATTATACCAAAAATGAAAATTTCAACTATACACATTAATAAAGAATGTAAATACTAGCTAAATTTACACCATTTTTTAAAAATTATAACTTGTAAAGTGTGTAATCTTCTCAGCACAAAAACTTCTACACACAAATAAAATTATAAAAATTTGTTTGAATGTGATTTTACAACGTTTTTTCTCTATTTATAATCAATATGATTGTGAATTATGTAGTATTTATGTGAACAAAAACTCTATAAAGAAATATTCATTAGAGTGTAAATTTACACTGAATTATTTTTTCAATTTACAATCAATGTAATTATAAATTGTGTAATATTTCTGTGCAACCAATGACAGAATATTTGTTGCATAAATAACATGACACATGATACAACGTTATAAACAACAAAAACATATGACCCATACGACAAACAAGAAAAAAAAAGTTATTGGTAAGATTGACCATTATAATAATTGGAATACTACAATTATTTGTTTTTTTTTCTCTAATATTCCTATATCTTAGTTGTATAATTTCTATTTCCTAGCTATGATTTTTCCTAATGCAATTTTTGACATCCTACTTCAACCTTAATCCAAATTATACATCATGGTTTTGACCAGTTTTATTCACTTGTTGAATGTCTTTTCCTATCTTATCACTCACAATCCAATTTTCCTCATCCCAATCTCACTCGTAATCAACTCTATGATTTATAATCTCAAACTCAAAATTTTCAAACTAATAATTTTGATCTTTATTACTAATATACTTATATGATTAAAATATTATAAAATGTGAACAACTTTTTCCTTTTTCCCCATGATATTAAAGTAACAATTGTTTTTAAATTTAAATTTGGTTATCATAAAAATTTTTCATCTTTAGCTTATTAGTTTATTACTTTTTTATACATGGGTGAGGTGACAGCATTCACAAATCATACTATTTTAGTCATTGTTTAGCATTTTCTTTCAATTCATAATGGATAAATTTGATTAAAAGTTGATATTTGGACTTCATTTGGGCTTTTTTTTCTTGTATTTCCTATATTTTTGGTTTGTGTATTTAAGAAAATTGAAATTAAAATTATTTTGCTGGCTTAGAACAAGTTTAATATTGGGCTGAAGAATTGTACAGGGGTGGAGATGGAAGATATGAGGTGTGCAAAAAAACTTTTACAAGTTAATTTTCGTAATTTTCAGAATTCTCCTAACATATAAAAGTTAATTTTACAATAATAAAATCATTTTTTAATAACTTTTACAAAAATATTAGGTAAGATAATCATTCATCATCTACATCTAGAATAAATAACATAAAACCTTAATTTATTTGAAAAAAAATCACTTTTTCTCAGTTTCACGTGGATTAGTGTGCATTATGAATCTTTATGGCAATTCGTTTCAAAATTGGATTGGACTTATCAGAAATGTGTTCAATAAAATAACTTCATTTATTCAATTTTTATACCAAACACTACCTGTCAATCATGTTATATGGTCACCTAATGCATTTCTTTTATTATTTAAATTTTATTCTCTCTTTGACATTCTTTTTGTTTAAATTTAATATATATTCTAGCTGTGATTTAGTGTATATATATATTTACAGCATGCAATTTATTTATATTTTAATATACTAGGAATAATTATGTGAATTAAAATGATCAGTGTTCACCTCATCAGATCCCCTTTTGCATTAAATAGCAGTGGATTTTACAGCCAAATTATGAAAAAAATTAATAATAATCACATGATAGAAAGAAGAAAATAATAGCAAAGTGAAATGGAAAGATTAAATGTATGATTAAATTCAACAAATGAATAGTTAAATTCATTTAGTTTAATGATTGTAACTGTGTCATAAGTGCAAAAGATATTTATCCCCAATAATTTTTTATTAGAAAACTTTAATTAATACTTTAAATCAAGTTTTAATAATGATAAATTATTTGGTCACAGTTGAAGATTAATTTGAAAATTAAATGTATGACAGGGAGGGATTATTGTTTACACATTAATTTGAATATTTTAAATGAAAAAATAATTCAAAGTGCTTTAAATAAACAAAATAAAAGTGAATAAAAGCATCACATAGTACTTCATGACAAAATGGAGCTATAATCTATATCATTATATAAAATAAAATAATATTGTGTTCGGTTAGGGATTTTAAGAATTCTAATAAAATGGAAATATATATTACTTAAATGATTTATTTTAGATTTTATTTTGTTTTTTAGATAGTTTATCTGGATAGAAGAATTTGAAATTTCAATATTTTTCATAAAGAAAAATAATTTATCTTTTAAGATAAATTTTATCTAAAAAATCTTGATTTAATTTTTGAGTTATATTGATTTGAATAATCTTTTAGTTTGAGTTATTTTGTTTAAATTTTTAATTTAAACCAACTCATTTAATTCTCAATCATGGTCGATTTCACTAGTTTTCAATCATAGGTTAAAACAACAAAAGATTTAATTATATTGATTCGAACCAGGTTTATTAGAATGAGAGTCAAGCCAAATCGATTCGATTAAAAGGTCTGTCCAAACCTATATCGACTAAAAATTAATACTAGTTAGTTCTGATCAAAGATTGAAACTAATCGATCCTAGTAAGAAGGAAAAACCGGTTGCTCTAATTAAAGATCGACAATAATTAACTTTGATTAAAGGTTGAGACAATTTGATTTTGTTTAAAGATTAAAACAACTCAACTATGAAGATGAGTCGATTTAGGACGAAGGTCAAGAAAAGTTGACTAGTACGTATAATTTAAAGGTTAATCCTCAAGCTGAGAAAAAAATGACTCAAGTGGAAGAACTAACTGAGTTGGCTTGATCAAAGGTTGAGACAAGTTAATTTTAACCAGAGTTTGAGACAAGTCAGTCGAGGACGAAGGTTGTGACGAATTGATTTTGATCGATATTGAAAACAGGTCGACATAGGTCATAAGTCAATATGAGACAATTATGATTGAAACTTAGAATGAATTGAAATAGACTAAAACTTAGACCGAAACCAAAAATCCAGTGATTAAATCTAATATAATAATGAACTTAAATTCATAATTAATCTAAATCACTTGAGTCGAAAATCATATCAATTTATAAAATAAAAAATAACCGCCTTAAATCAAATAAAAAATCCACCTAAAATAAAAAAATCAAATTAAATCGACTCACACAAAGTTCAAAACACTTTAATTTGAGTTAAATGTCTAGACAAAGCACAATAGTTTTATTAAAAGAAAACAAGTAGTATAAAATGTTTAATATTAGTAGCATATTTTTATTATAATTCGAAACATTCCATTATTTCAGTACTTATTATCTTCTTAATTACGAGAATGTAAAAGAAATTTTTGGCTAACAATGATTAAGAAAGATCCGAGTACGCAATAATCAATTTGTGAACAAAATCCAGTCCTAATCCCAATCCTTTGTCCCTAACACCTCATTCACACGTCACGTCATTGCAACATTCAACCTTGTTCTCAAAGGCAAGTAAGCAATTACCACGTTAACACACATGCCAAAACCATGTAAGACACTCCTATGATCTCTGTCTCTCGAAGACAGCATACGTTTAATTATCTCACATCTCTGTCCGAAGCAAAAGCTGCGATCTTTCTCTCTGTTAGGTATTACACCGGCCAATCATGGTGTGTGTGTGAACGGTGATGGATTGAAAAAGAGAGAAAAAAGATAAATTAATAAATAATAATAATAAAAAAGTGTATTTTCGTAAAAAAGAGGAGGGGGAGAAACCGAAAAGGAAAGCAGGGGCGTTGAAGAATAAGATTAAAAAACGTAACAGAGATAACAAAAAAAATAATAAATAAAAGGGGGTTGGTTTGGTCGGAAGCAGAGAGAAGGAGAAACCCACAGAGGAGAGTGTGTGGGGCGTTGCATTGAGTCAAAGGCGATCAAAGAAAGAGTGAAGCGGTAATAATCTATGTACTGATATACATGGGTGGTGGAGGAACGCTCGTGGAAGGGATTCGAAGATTGTTTCAACGACGCGCTTCGAGCTCTGCTGAAAACCAAAACAATGCCAACAATAGCCGCGTCTACGTGAGAGATTTGCGCGCGCAGTTGGCTTCCATTCCCAACCACGAACACCTTCTTGACCCTGATTTCGATTTCTCTACCTTGAAGCCCATCAAAGTTCCCGCACAAATCCCCTTCAGACCATCTTCTATGGATCATCACAAAAAGGTTCTCTTTTTCATCGCCCCCATCTCCTCTTTTTTCTTAGTGCCATCTTTTTTCTCTTGTCTTTTCATTTTCTGTTTCACTTCTTTTATTGGGTATTGCTCAAGTTTCGCTTTTTATTTTTTTCCAATCCACCCGTTTTATCTTCTTGTGTGATTGCTGTTTTTGTCTTAACGTTTGCCGGATCAATTTGGTCGTACCCTTTTGTCTCTCTCTCTCTCTCTCTCTCTCTCTCTCTCTCTCTGTGACAAGATTTCAGTAATTACCTGATGCAAAAGAGAAGAGGCATAGTTTGGCATGATATTGATTAATTCCTTTCCCGGCCTCTTTTCTTAAAGTACTGGTTAGATGAGGGTGTACGAACCAAAAATGATTGATTTCTTGGATCAAGATGAGACAAGATTTGAATCCCTGTTGAGAAAGAAATATACACGTTTAACATGTGATATCATCGGGACAAGATTTCCTGGATGCAGGAAACCCGTTAGAAATAAAAAAAAAAAAAATAGTTGTATGGGTTGTGTTCTGCTTATGGAGATAAAGTACCGAATTTCATGACATTGTTAGTTTGTGTGAATATTGTGTTCTTTCCTGATATTTTTTTTTTCTGTATTTCGCACGTTTAATAAGTTATAGTCTTCAAGTTATGCTTCTTATGGTTTATGGTTATCAATCAGGGTGCTCAAGAGTCAGAGTTTTTTACTGAGTATGGAGAGGCGAGTCAATACCAGATCCAAGAGGTTGTTGGAAAAGGAAGTTATGGTGTTGTGGGTTCTGCCGTTGATACTCACACGGGTGAAAGGGTTGCAATCAAGAAAATTAGTGATGTTTTTGAGCATGTATCCGATGCCACACGGATCCTTAGAGAAATTAAGCTCTTGCGGTTGCTTAGACATCCTGATATTGTGGAAATTAAGCATATTATGCTTCCTCCTTCCCGGAGAGAGTTCAGGGATATCTATGTAGTGTTTGAGTTGATGGAATCTGATCTCCATCAAGTAATCAAGGCCAATGATGATCTTACCCCCGAGCACCATCAATTTTTCTTGTACCAACTTCTAAGGGGCCTGAAATATATTCATACAGGTATCATATCCTTGTTAGAACTAGCTTACTTACTTCTTTCGGATAGTGGTTTTAAACTAGTGTAGCGTTTTCTTGCAGCGAACGTGTTTCACCGTGATCTGAAGCCAAAAAATATTCTTGCTAACGCTGACTGCAAACTAAAAATATGCGATTTTGGGCTTGCTCGAGTTTCATTCAATGATGCTCCATCAGCTATATTCTGGACTGTGAGTAGCAAACTATTGTGTGGCCATGTTGAACTGTTACATTTATCAATTATGTTCTTTCTGACTTTTAAGAGTGGTGGAAACTGTAAATTGCAATTTAGGTTTATCCCCAAACCTGTGGCTGACTTTTTTTTTTCTACTTTGAATAAGGATTATGTTGCAACTCGGTGGTACCGTGCACCTGAATTATGTGGTTCTTTTTTTTCCAAGGTAAGCTTCTAATTTTCTTTTAACAACATATTTTCTTGGGTGGTATACAATATAAGCTATTGAACATGCTTGGTGTGTTGAAATAAGCTTCCAATTATAAAATCCTTGTCTTTTGCAGTACACTCCTGCAATTGATATATGGAGCATTGGATGCATATTTGCAGAAATGCTCACTGGGAAGCCATTGTTTCCTGGAAAAAATGTTGTGCACCAATTGGATCTCATGACTGATTTGCTTGGCACTCCTCCTCCAGAGTCCATTGCAAGGGTTAGTATATAAAAATCTAATTTGAAGTTTTCTGAAATCAGTAGGGCAGGCTTGTGTTGTGACATGGTTTATGGCTTTCTCCATTGTATACAATATCCTTTAAGTATATAAACTTTTAATCTTAATTTTGCAGATTCGAAATGAAAAGGCCAAAAGGTATCTCAACAGCATGAGAAAAAAGCAACCAATTCCACTATCCCACAAATTTCCAAATGCAGATCCATTGGCTCTCCGGCTACTGGAACGGCTACTTGCATTTGATCCTAAAGACCGTCCATCAGCTGAAGAGGTTGGTATCCTATCCCAAAGGGGAAATTTCATTGATAATCACCTATGACGATATTTCATTATTTCTCTATGCTTGTGATACCAGGCACTAGCTGATCCTTACTTCATTGGTTTGGCGAACATAGACCGTGAACCATGCACTCAACCCATTTCAAAACTTGAGTTTGAATTTGAGAGAAGAAAATTGACCAAAGATGATGTCAGAGAGTTGATTTATCGAGAGGTATGATCGTAGAACATTTATATAACTCCTGCTTCAATCAATTGTGTTCTACTCTTTTTTTTGTCCTGTGATAATAATTCTTTAAATTTTTCAACAGATTTTGGAGTATCATCCCCAAATGCTGCAAGAACATCTTCGTGGTGGAGATCAAACTAGCTTCATGTATCCAAGGTAGATGTGCTACAATTAATATCCAAAGCACTGTTTATAGTTCTGTCACAAGGGACAAACAGTAGTTCTTCGATACTAAATAAGATACTAAGCAAACTTTTACTGTATAACGTGTAGTGACACCTAATTTTATAACTGTTGACAGGAACCCCTCCTTGTATTGTTGTTGTTGCTGCGATGTTATTTTTTACTTTTTGTCAAATACTTCCAAAATCTCATTTCCTTTTGAATATAATGTTGTTGATGCTAATTCTTAGAGTTAAATTTTATGCTGAATACAGCATTTCTGACGTCTAATTTTCCATTTACGTTCTGTATGTCATCTAAGAACTCTAACATGGAATGTGAGGTTCTTTGAAATTTAAGCTGTCATTGTTTTGGTTATTAGTTGGTAATTCTATGTTATATTTTTGCATAGTGGGGTTGATCGGTTCAAGAGACAGTTTGCACATCTTGAGGAGCATTATGGGAATGGTGAACGAAGCTCTCCATTGCAGAGACAGCATGCCTCCTTACCTAGGTTAGTCTTGGTTAAATATTTGGTTCAAACTTGTCCAACATGTTCAAATACTGGATTGTCAACTTGCACGACAAACAGTCTATGTCTTGTTCTTTTGGAGATTTCATTGGTTTCATATTTGTTATTACTCATGGATTTTAATCTTGGGTCCAGTTTATTAGTGTCTGTTCTAAGATGAGTTTGGCAGACAAGTCTGTGAACCTTTTCTATGGTACTGTGAGAGTTATATGCAATTTCACTTTATGCAGAGAGAGAGTTTGTGCTCCCAAGGATATTGAAAAGAAACAAGACAACGATATTGAAAATCCAAGTGGATCAAATCTACAGAGTCCTCCAGGGTCTGATGTGACAGGTTCTCAAAATGGAACCTCCAGATCGAACTACAGTGCGCGTAGCTTGTTAAAAAGTGCGAGCATTAGTGCTTCTAAGTGTGTAGTTGTGAAACAAAATAAAGATCCAGAGGTAGTTTCTTACTCTATCTTTTCACAAGTGCATGGCTTTATTAAAAGAGAAATTGTTATATGGTTTAAAAACATGAGATTCTAACCATTCTTTAGTAACCACACACATGTGAACAAATTCTTCACTTTAGAATTGGAACCTCATGGTTTTGGACTTCAATGGTTTCCTCATAGTTAGAGATTTTGAAATATATGGAATAATTGGTTGCAATTTGTGTTGTTAATAAAATATATTGATGTAATTGTGTATTTGTTTTGCATTAGCAAGAGGCAATTAAGGAGATAAATGATGAGACGATGGATGATGTGACAGATGTTGCTGCCCTCCACGCTTGATTTTGATTTTGGTGTTGCTTCTTACCTTCTTCCATGCTCTGATTCTTTGCACAATGAGAGAGAGGTGGTGATGGTGGTTTGAAGCACTGTTAGTGCTAGAAGAAGCTCGCTTTAGGACTCAGCTCGTTAGTCATCAAATGCCATTTTGTTTGTGTTACTGTTGTAACCATTTATTTATTGTGTACGGCAAACGCAGTGTATACTACTCACTCATGTTTTATGCCTATTAATTTGAAACAGATCGAAAGCAAATAATGTTAGAGAAAAAGAAAACTCTGCAGTTTACTGTAGGGTGTGCAGTTGAAGTTTGTTAACTTTGATTAAAGATATTAACTGTTTGCCTAATAATTTAGGCCTATTGCTTGCACTTTATTGGGCTAACATGTCAAGTGGCAGCAAGTAATGTAGGTCCACTGTAATAATTAGAGTAAAATAGATTACATTACATCCATTGTCAACCATTGCGATGTTTCTTCATCAAGGGTCAAATCACCACTTGGGATTGAAAGGGAAGACAAGCAACCGAAGGATGCACTTCATCTAACAATGGTCTAGATAGGCATGCAATTTATCATTATTAACTATTCGTGAAATTCTGTGATAAATAAATATTAAAATTAGTCATTGACCAATTAAAATGGACCATGATTGGTTGAAAACTCAAGTAGATCACGCTATAAGATTCCATTCAAAGCATGCTGATAATATTTCAATAATTCTACTTTAACAAAAAAACTTTCAACATTTGAATAATTTATCATCAGATTTTATAATAAGTGCATGAAAAGCAAGTCCAAAAGAGTATAACAAAAATTAATTGTATACTTAAAAATTGTATTGTACAAATAAATACAAATAAGAATTGAGTAGTGTTTTGAGGATAGATTGAAAGTTAACTTATTATCACTCTTCCTTCATGTCCCACCTCTTAACTCCTTAGCAGCCATGAGGTGACGTCAATAAGGTCAAGAAAATACTGTGAACAGCATTCAGCGTACGTCAATAATGTCAGTTGGTAGCTGATATCATGCTAGTTGGGGGTTGAGATTTATCGGGTACCAGTTCATCCCCACGTTGCCAAATAATTCTGTGAACTGCATTCAGAATTATTTGATTAACTTTTCTTTGCATTTATTCTTTGCATGTCATGCAATTTGATTAACTTTTCTGGGATATAATTCTAACTTCCACATTCCAACTTCCATCAGATGATCATACTTTGTGATTCTGAGTAAGGCCCTTGTAATTCAGATTATCTGATCACCCTTGTTGTCAGTTTTATGCATTCGAGTGGATCAAGACAGACATAAATGTGCTTCACATTGCTTCAGCACTTCTTCAATCACAAAAATACGTCCAAAGAGTGTCTATTCTTTAAGTTAATTTTCACCATATCTGTCCATTTTTACCAATAATCCCCACAGGAACAAATACCATCATTGAAGTGGTGAAACCGGTTAGAATCCCTTAAAATAATCAATCTTCCAACGATCTTGGATATGTGCTTGATGGCATTGTGACAGTCTTGACAAACTCGTAAGTTTTTTATGACTCGTATTGGTCTGCCAGCAGGAATAGTCAGGATTCCAAATGCTACAGCCAATTTCTCACTATGATATCTGAGCATGTGCTCCTTTTCTTCCTCTTCCACATCATGCAAAACCAATTTTGTTGAAGAAACATACCCCTCGCGCTTCATTTCCAAATCTAGCTCTTCTAAGAAGGCATATATTCTATCCTTTTCTGGGTGGAAACAATCCCCAACTGCGAACGTATGAATCTTGTTTTGTACCTCAACCCAACTATACCCAGTTACCTTCTGCACGCCAACTTCCTTCATTCTTGATCTCATCTTGCCAACATCAACCCACCTACCAGAAGCCGCATATAGATTTGAAAGAAGGACATACATCCCTGAGTTGTGAGGTTCCATCTTAAAAACCATCTCAGCAGCCTTCTCACCTAGTTCAATATTACCATGAATCCGGCTTGCCCCTAATAGAGCTCCCCATGATGCAGCACCGGGCTCAAAAGGCATTTTTCTCATTAAGTTCTCTGCTTCTTCCAGGCGGCCAGCTCTTCCAAGAAGATCAATCATGCAAGTATAATGTTTTGAACTTGGTGTTACACTGTAATCCCTATTCATTGTATAAAAGTATTCAGTTCCCCTGTCTATCAAGCCAGAATGACTACATGCAGATAAAACACCCACCTGAAACATAATTAGAAGAAGAATAAACGGAAAAGGGTTAGCGAAGGCATGACATTACTGATTTATAGAAACAAACAAGATTATTTCCGTATCAAGAGAGATAGCAGGTTCTGGAGTATGAGAGATGAGTACAAGCAAATAGAAAAACGAAAGGTCCAAGGGAATTCGAAATCTTCCCAATGCCCAATCTAATTCCGGCCTAAACCTTTCCGATTCAAACTTTCCAAGCTTATACCTCCTAGAAACCAAACTGGATAAAATATTAAGTACTGACGGTACCCGTTCAAATTTCTACCCAACTGGATAAATTGACAGAAACAGATGCAAACAACAAGCTGTAAATGAAAAATCTAAATGCTTATGGAATGTATAGAATGTATACCATTGTAATCTCATCAGGTTTAACACCTGTTTTCTTCATTGATTCGAATAATATTAAAGCCTGTCCACCAAATCCATGCCTAGCATAACCGGCTATCATTGTGTTCCAAGAGACGACATCTTTCTCCTCTATTCCTTCAAACACATTATTAGCTTCATCTGTGCTGCCACATTTAAAATACATCCCAAGAAGCGCATTTCCCACAAAACACCCAGTCTCAAATCCTGCCTTCACCACCTGCCCGTGAACTTGTTTCCCTAACTCCAAGGCAGCAATATCAGCACATGTGCTCAAAGCACAACTAAAGGTAGACCTATTGGAATTTTCCCCATCTCGTTTCATCTCCACAAACATGTTAAGAGCCTCCTCAAAGTGTTCATTCTGAGCATAGCCAGTAATGATAGCAGCCCAAGATACACAATCACGCTGAGGCATCACGTCAAACAACTTTTTAGCTTGAGTTATACCACCATTCTGACAATAGCCAGTAATCATGGTATTCCATGAACTTATATTGCGACAAGGCATTGCCTCAAACAACTGCCTTGCAATGTCCATTTTCTTGTCTTGCACATATCCCGCAAGCATAGCATTGTATGAAATTTCATTTTTTACAGGCATCTCATCAAAATACTTTCTTGCTTCATCCAACATTCCGTTCTGCACATATCCAGAAACCATTGCCGTCCACGTGAACACGTCCCGCACCGGAGATGCATGGAACAACCTCTTAGCCTGAGACAAATCTCCAACCTGGGCATAACCAGAAATCATAGTATTCCAGGAGATGGCATCCCTAACAGGCATTCGGTCAAAAATCAGCCTAGCATCACCCAACAAGTTTCTCTTCACATACCCACCCATCAAACAATTCCAAGAAATCAATTCCCAGTTCGATTGGGACTCAAACAATTTCCGTGCCTCCTCAAGTCTCCCGTTGTGAACATAAGCGGCAAGCAGCCCATTCCAGGAGATTGAATTCCTATGAGGCATCCTATTAAAAACCTCCCTTGCCTCATCAACAAACCCATTCTGGGCATACCCAGACAACATGGCATTCCAGGAACAAACATCCTTTTCAGGCATAAGGTCAAACAACTTGCGAGCTTCTCCGAGCCTGCGGTTCCTGACATATCCAGTGAGCATAACATTCCAGGAAAACAAGTCCCTCTCAGGCATTTTATCAAACAGTTCTCTTGCGAGGGAGAACTTTGCGTTCCTCAAGTACCCAGATATCATGGCGTTGTAGGAGACAGAGCTGCGGCAAGGCATGGAGTTGAAGACTCGGAGAGCAGAGTCGCAGCGACCATTGCGCATGTGGGAAGATATGGCCTTGTTCCATGTCAAAATGTCAGGGTCTTTGACTTTGACGGAGTTGGTGGTGATTGATGAAGACTTGCTGCTTCTGCTTCGTCTTTTACTCCAAAAACTATTCGTAGAAAGATAACGTGAATTACACATACGCAAGTGCCTCACAACATAGGTATAGTTGGTGTGCATTGTATTGAAAGTCTTCATGAGCTACCATACTAACTACCCAGTCCAGCTATTATGCTTCGTCTTCACCATGCATCAACTTGTTCAAACATCAACATACCGATCACTTATCTGTTCAGAACTTTTCTGTTTTCCAACTCAAAAAATTGATAAAAGTTAGAAAACAAGAGTTGGATCATCCAGTTCTTCGATCGAACTTTTCCACGGTATATACATAATTCTTTTAAATTTCTACATTAAAAGAAAACCTGTTATATTAGCAAAAATATCTGAATAATGATAATATATGTTGAGATTAAGTAGTGAGTGTATTTGAAATTTCTCTGATGAAATAATGTATTTATAAAAATTTTATAGCATGATTATTCATATATATTTAAATATATTATATTACTGGAATATAATCAAATATAACATTTTGATGTATTAGAAAATCAATAATTATATCATAATATCTTAATATATAATAATAAATTATTATATCATGATATATTAATTATATATATGTTGGAAATATTTTATATTTATTCAATTCAAGGGAGGCTACAATTTATACTTATAATTAGGTTAATTTTCGTCATATTTCACACTGTCACCAATAATCCCCACAAGAACAATTACCCACACTGAAGTGGTGAAATCGATGAGAATCCCTTACGATTATCAACCTTCCAACAATCTTGGATATGTGTTTGATGGCATTATGGCAGTCTTCACAGACTCGCAAGTTTTTCATGACACGTATTGGTCTACCAGCCGGAATAGTCAGAATTCCAAATGCTACAGCTAATTTCTCACTGTGATACTTTAGCATATGCTTCTTCTCCTCCTCTTCCACATTGTGCAAGACCAATTTTGTTGCAGGAACATACCCTTCTTGTTTCATTTTTAAATCTAACTCTTCTAAGAAGGCATATATTCTACGCTTCTCTGGGTGAAAACAATCCCCAGCTGTGAATGTATGAATCTTGTTATGTATCTCAACCCAACTATACCCTGGTGTTTTATGAACACCAACTTCCCTCATTTTCATTCTAATTTTCCTAACATCGACCCATCTTTTTGAAGCTGCATATAAATTTGAAAGAAGAACATACGTGGCCGAGTTATTAGGTTCCATCTTGAAAACCATCTCAGCAGCCTTCTCACTCAGTTCCATATTGCCACGAATTCGGCTTGCACCTAATAGAGCTCCCCAGATTGCAACATCTGGCTCGAAAGGCATGTTTCTGATTAAGTTCTGTGCTTCTTCCAGACGACCTGCTCTACCAAGAAGATCGATCATGCAAGTATAATGTTTTGAATTTGGTGTTACACCATAATCCTTATCCATAGAATGAAAATATTCAATACCCCTGTCTGTCAAGCCATTATGACTGCAAGCTGACAGCACGCCAACCTGTAATATTATTAGAAGAAACGAAATGATTTTTCTTGTAGAATAGGGTCAAAAGGCAAGCTAAGGCATTATAGATAAAACACTAAAATTAATGACTCATTCATAATTGGTTTGCTAGTTCTTTATGATTATGATAATCGTCTTTGTATACAAAACAAGAAGCAACCCAAGCAACTATTAATTAGCTGAAACTGTATTAAGTATTAAACCCTAAAAATTTATCAGAAAATTTATTTATAAACCTGTGTAAGTTAAAAATAATTAAGTGAAAAGTAAGCAGTAATGACAAGTTTTTGCAAAAAACAATTAGATAAGGGACAATTATCCATGCATAAGAAGTTCATAAAATATGTTTACCATGGTAATCTCATCAGGTTTAACCCCTGCTGTGATCATCGACTCAAATACTCTTAAAGCCAGCCTGCCAAATCCATGCCTAGCATAACCAGATAACATTGTGTTCCATGAGACGATATCTTTATGTTGTATTCCTTGAAACACTTCATAAGCTTCATCTATGCAGCCACATTTACAATACATTCCAACAAGTGCATTCCCCACTAAACAGCCGTTCTCATACCCTGTCTTCACCAACTGCCCATGAACTTGTTTCCCTAACTCCAAAGCAGCTATATCAGCACATGTGCTCAGCGCACAACAAAAGGTAGATCTATTTAAACCTTCTCCATCTCGTTTCATCTCCACAAGCATGTTCATAGCTTCTTCATGGTGACCATTCTGAGCATAACCAGCAATAATAGCTGCCCAAGATACAGAATCATGCTCAGGCATCCCATCAAACAAGTTCCTTGCCTGTGCTACATCACCCTCCTGACAATAACAGCTTATCATGATATTCCATGAACCTATATTTGGAAAAGGCATCGCCTCAAACAATTTTCTTGCCATGTCCATTCTCTTGTATTGTACATAACCAGCAATCATTGTATTGTACGACATCTCTGTTCTCTGTGGCATTTCATCGAAAACTGTCCTCGCTTCATCCAACATTCCATTCTGCACATAGGCATACACCATTGCCGCCCACGTGAAAACATCCCTTACTGGAGACTCCGCAAACAATCTCCTAGCCTGCGACAAATCTCCATCCTGTGCATAACCTGAAATCATGGTATTCCAGGAAACTACGTCCCTAATAGGCATTTGATCAAAAAGAAGCCTAGCTTCGCCTAACATGTTTCTCTTCACATACCCACCCATCAAACAATTCCAAGAAATCAATTCCCAGTCTGACTTGGACTCAAACAAGTTACTGGCCTCTTCGAGTCTCCCACTCCGAACATATGCTGCAAGCAACCCATTCCACGAGATGGAATTCTTGTGAGGCATCTCATCAAAAACTTCCCTTGCCTCATCAGCGTGCCCACTCCGGACATACCCAGACAGCATGGCATTCCAGGAAACAACATCCTTTTCGGGCATTGAATCAAACAACACGCGAGCATCACGGAGTCTGCGGTTCCTGACGTAGCCAGTAAGCATTAGATTCCAGGAAAACAGGTCTTTGTGGGGCATTCTATCAAACAGGTTCCTTGCAAGTGAGAACTCTGCGTTCCTCAAGTACCCCGATATCATGGCGTTGTAGGAGACAGAGTTTCGAATCGGCATGGAGTTGAAGACTCGGAGAGCCAAGTCGCAGTGGCCATTGCGCATGTGGGTAGAGATGGCTTTGGTGCATTTCACGGTGTGGGAGTCCTTCTCTTTCAAATGGGGTTTCGGAAAATTAGAGGGTCGTTGAAGTTGAAAGTTGCTGCTGTGTAACTGTCTCAAGTTAAACTTCCCGCGCATTGTTTTTGTGTCATACTATATAGTGATTGTATTTTAAATAACCAGGAATCATATATTTTGGATTTTAAGGTTGTTTTCTAGTTTAACGTTGTTATGTTTGAGGAAAATTTATGACAGCTTTTAGCGTATGAATGAGACATAAGTCCTTATTTGATTATTATTTCAGGACCATGATGCGTTATTTTACATAACTTACTCTTTAATTTGCGTTTGCAGGGTCTGTGTAGCCCATCCATGTTATGTTTTAATAGATTATGTTCGTGTGTTTGAGTAATTCAATCATAAATTCGATATTTATTTTGTATAAATTAAATCTGATTTTGAAAAAAGTAATTTTATTAATTTTATATTTTCTATTGTATAGATCATCTAAGAGGTATTTGAATGATTATAGGTAGATCACTTTTGACTGGTTATTCTGATCAATCGATTTTAAAATAAACGTTAGATTAACACTTAGTCAATGATAATTAATCGACTTTAAAATACGTTAGATTAACACTTAGTCAATGATAATTATGAATCAACAAACTAATAACGGTTATAATATGATTTAGTCGTGATTAGATCAACATAAAAGTAAAAGCTCACAACGACTACATATGCATCATTGTATTTAATATCATTTTGTTCAGTTGCCGTTATTTTAGCATCAAAATATCTCCTCTAAGTATCATCCAAATAGTATTTGACGAATGAGAGACCCTGGAGTCAAAATAGATAAAAGTGACGTAAAACAAAACTAATCAAGAATCGACAACACTTAATTAGGTCATACCGAAACATTTTTACATCTATCGTAAAACAAAACAAACATTTATTTTAACCCTATAATAACCATAAAGAATATGACAAATAATATATTAGTAAAGACATTAGTCAACATCATATCAACCATTTAATTAACCATTCAGTCTCATTCATTCGGTTGATTATTTGATATCAACATCTTAACTTAAATTTTTATATCGACATTTTAGTCTTAATATTATAATTCGGTTATTTGACCTTAATTAGTCTAATTGTTTAGTAATTGACCTCAACCAGCATAAATTTGATATTTATTTTGTATAAATTAAATTTGATTATGAAAAAAAATAATTTTACTTAAGTTTATATTCTCTATTTCATTCCCAAGAAATGAAATGATTCATTTAAAAATCTATGGTAAGGAGAAGAAGAATGATAAGAAAAATATGATGGAGGGAACGAGGAGTTTAAATAAGAAAAGCTCCTTTTCCCATGTCATGCCATCAAATTTTTAGCGCTCGAGTTCGGTGGGACCCACGGCATTTGAAAATTGAATCCACAGAGTAAGAAACGAAATTGAAGAAAAGCACACAAAATTTAATGCTCAAAAGAATAAACAATCATCACTGCAAAACGGAGAAACTATACTAACATTTCTTTTTCTTCACTTTCTTCAGTTTCAGTTCATTCCACCAAAATTCAAAAACCTCAGACAGAAGAGAGAGAGAGAGAGAGTGATGGGTTGCGTTTCTTCCAATCTTCTCAACCAAGACGAAGAATTCACCCAACTGGGTTCCTCCGCCTTGGGCCACCACATCGTCTCCCTCACCTCCACCACCTACGGCCTTCTCACCCTCGACCCACCGCACACCACCACCCCTTCTACGCCTCCTTCACGTTTCACCCTAGCCTCTCTTTTCCCCTCCGAACCAAACTCCGAACCCAAGTCCCTTTGGTCCGAACCAAGACCCTTCCGATCCGAACCCGAGATCATCAACTCATGGGAACTCATGTCCGGTCTCGACACCGAAAGCTTCCGCTTTTCCAAAGAAAACTCCAACCCTAACATCCCCACTCCCACCAAACCCGCTCCAACGCCATCGAACCGGTTCGAGCGAATATGTCCCCCGAGCGGGGAAAACCGCGTGGTGATCTACACGACGACGTTGCGCGGCGTGCGGAAAACGTTCGAGGCGTGCAACTCGGTGCGCGCGGCGTTCGAGGCCCTGGGCGTGGCTATCTGCGAGCGTGACGTGTCGATGGACAGCGGGTTCCGGGAGGAGCTGAGAGGGTTGCTGAAGGGGAAGCAGAGAGAAGCGATGGTTCCTCCGAGAGTGTTCGTGAAGGGCCTCTACATCGGTGGCGCCGAGGAAATGCTGAAGGTCGCCGAAGATGGTCTTCTCGGAGAACTGCTTAAGGGGTTGCCGAAGAAGAAGGTTGGTGCTGTTTGTGAGGGTTGCGGGGACATGAGGTTCTTGCCTTGCTTCAACTGTAATGGCAGTTGCAAGAGTGTTGTTAAGGAAGGGGGAAGAGTATTTGTTGTTAAGTGTCTCCATTGCAATGAAAATGGCTTGATCTTGTGCCCTGTTTGTTCTTGATGACTTTCCTACCATAATAATATTACTCTCAGTCACTTTCTTCATGTAATCATTGTCTTCTGATCCTGCTTATCTTGTTGCTTCCTCCAGTAACAATTTTCTGAAATCATCTACAACCAAATCAAAATGGAATTGCAAATGTGAAAAAGGAAAAAAAGGTATTCACATTCTTGCAATCCATATATGTATCTATGAAAAAACTACATTGTTTTTATGACTTATATGTGTGATGAACAGGTATCTCAGGTTATATAACACGTTTTTTTTAATGTTAATCAAATTACAGATCTAACAAGTTATAGGAATGAATAATTCAAAAAGTTGTGGTAGAAAACCTCGTATGAGTTCTTCTCTGACAGTCCTATTATAAAACAGAAAATAAGATTTATTTATGTTCTGTTTTCATTGCTCTGTTTAGGAATTACCAGTTATATGTGCAATTTCTTCATCCTTGATTCATGTGTTAAGCTTTGCAGCTTCTGGATTTGTATTTATAATTTCACTGTTTGTGCACTTTCATATCTGTTTGGTCTTGAATTCCAATAAAAGCGATAATAAATGAAAGAATTAAAAATTCATCTATCTATCATTATTTTGTATTCTCACTGTTGTGTCTATCATTCGTACTGTTATTGGACAATGTACTTCAACTTTTTTTTCCCCTTTTTATTTAAATTTGATGTATGAGAAAGTTTCTAATAATGGTCTTTGGATGGAGGGGTTAGGTGTTGAAATTCTAGAAAATTGATAGAACTGAGTAGTCAGATTAAAAGGTTATGAAGTTATGGTACTGATAATCTTACAAAAAGAAATACATTATGTTAGTTTTTATTCTTGTACCAAAAGTTGGAATGAAATTTGATACAGCAAATATGACCTATAACTTCTACAACTTTATGTTTGTAGAGTAGGCTTTAAAGTAAAGACTGAAAATATTCTTTCATTAAATTTTGCTTTAGCACACTTAGCTTCATTCTAGTTCTTGTTTCAATGCTGCAATTTCTTACAAGAGAATCTTTTTAATCAATTTTAAAAGATATACTTCTGAATTAGGAAGTAATTTCCAACTCTGGAATTATTTTATATTTTAAAATGACTATTTTAAAAAATATTTCCAGAGTCGAAAATACATTTTAAACTCAAAATTATATTAAAATATACAAGAAAGTTTTTTCAAAATATGTATTTTAGAAGTCATTTCTATATCTGAAAATATATTCTAAAACACTTGTTTCAGACTGCAAATCTACGTTGTCCAGTCCAGAACTATAATTAGAGCACAAAATCTTTCACTTTATTCTATTAATTGCAACAGGTGTATATTGGAATTTAAAAAATATAGAGGTAGGTGTAAGAAGAAAACATGGGAGTGCAGAAAGAAATTCCCTACATAACCCATTGTAATTCTTAGACTACCACATAACACATCAACTAATAAACTTAAAGCGAATGTTGGTTTTCGTGGAACATAGTTTTTTTAATTTGACATTCGTTCTTAACTTTTGCTGTTGAAATAAATAAATAAATATATAGATATATATATTATTTGGAATTCCATTTTTTCATAGAATTCCTCTTTTAAATTGACTAACCCTAATTGGTCCATAAATTATGACAATTTGTCTTTAACTAACCCATCAAGAGAGCTTTGGAAAGCACATATATACATGTGGTAAATGTTAATTCTGAAAGTATTTAATCTAATCAAAAATAAAAAAATTTAACTCCACAACATAAAGCAGCTGATAAACTAAAATTAACTTTATACAAAATATATATTCTTCTTTAAGTGAATCGCAATTTTAATAATTATTTTAAATGATGTAATTTAAATCTACTTCCCAACACATACAACTGTAAAAATAGAAAGCTTAATTACGGATATCATATTGCCGACATGATATTTATAACGAGTGTACGATATTGTTTTGGACTCCGTTGTTTATTTCGTAGGACAAAAATACCCTTCACCTTTATGCCAATACCTCGACATTATGCTGAAAGACCTCAATTACATAAATTATGCATTTTGAAATCAAGATAAGATTTTTCATGAACTTGAAATAGTATTTTCTAAAATGTTTAATATTTTTAAATATGATTTTTTATCTTTATTAAATTAAATCTGTGCATGGTTATTTATCCCTGGTATAATCGAGACAAGAAAGCAGAGAGAATTGACAAGAGATGAAGATGGTGATGGAATGATAAATCGCCCGTGAAGCATACATACAACTGTCTAAAAATAATGCCACCGCAACACCCAATGCAGCTACATCCATTTTTGTCCCTCCAAAACCAACCACAGGTCGCTATTAGCACATGCCAATCCAGTCCCACCAACATCAAATCATCTCAATTTTCTATCAAACACATCAACCCAATTGAAAAAAAATTACACTCCTAAGCACAGAGCACGGATCCAGATTTACAAATGCCATGTACACTGAAATAATGCACTCCAAGGAGTAACAAAGAGAGAAAAATCGGTGCTTGGAGGTAGCTTGATGGAGATTCATCTGACATTTCAGATGAATCAACGGCAAGAGGCATTCCATCACTGTTTAGAGTGCATGATTGTGGGTCAGACCCTTCGTTGCTCAACATCAGAGCTCGAAGAACCCCAGAAACTGTGTGAATGTAAGCTGTTCGATTCTTTGCCAGAAGCCATGTTAGACCCATTAGTTCACAGTCTTTGTTATGGATCTTGGTGGTCCTATCTTCTGACTTGCTTGAATTTGAAGACTTCTTTCTAAGCTGCGTACAACCAAAGGCTTGTTAAGTTATACACTCTTTTATTATATTGGTGTAACATCCACTCCTAAAACAAAGGTCAAAGCTGCACATCAATGCTAGCTATCCATTACAAAAATAGCTCATGGTAGAAGTATCAACCAACTTATTGTTTAGCTTAGAAAGGTGTGGTTTTGAAACATGGGATTCTGTTTGAAGATTATAATGGTGGGACATTGTGCTATGATTCATTTGTTTTTAGGGAAGCAACAACACTGAACAATATTCAGAACTTCTTAAATGAAGGCCAAGTTTTTTAAAGGATGAATTTAAGATTCGGAAGCAATGCATGGATTTTTATACGTGGAAAAATAGGCACAAAGAGACATCATTTTAGCAGACTGCTAAATCAAATCAGAAGCAGGAACGATAAGTCCAAATATGGCTGCAGATATTATTATATCAGCTAATGCCAATATCTATGAATTAAGCAGAAAATGTGTCAGGCAATTTGTGAAAGCTTCAGAAGAATCAGCTGGAGAATCAGATCTCAGTTTTACTCATCGCAGTCAATTTACTAGGTAGCCGCATGTGACGGGAAAAAAAATAATGAACTGAACGTACAACCGTGTCTCTACGCTTAAAACATCATTAATGGTCCGTGACAAGAACAAGAACACTAAATTCATTGCAATGGGTCTTGCTTTTAAGAAATAACACTTTTCTCGTGAACAAGAACTTGTTTTACACGACATAACTAGTTTTAATGCTAAATGCTAGTAGAACAAATGTCTTGACAGCAAGAATGTAAAAACTTCTGTTCATTTTGAAGACAATATAGGGACATCACATGTGCTTAATCCATTATGGGTACACATGATTTCAAGACATTCGAATCATTTGACCAAAATTCATATCAGTAACTCTCAAATTACTAAAGTGGACACAGTGCACTAATAATGTTTCTGTAAACTTTCGTGAGCTACACTGATCGAAAGGCGCGTAAAGCAGAGTGCCAATAATCACTATCCGAAGTAAAGGAAGGCAAAAAAAGAAAAACACTTTCCCAATCATCGAGCCTGAAGATGAAAGAGTTAAGTGAGATGAAACCTTGATAGGTTTCATCATATTCAGAGATGTAAGATCTATCCATCGCTTCTAAAACAAACAATGCTAAAGAAAGAACACTGGCCAAAACAAAATACGAAGGAAGAAGCTGAAAACTTACCGAATAGAGACTATGCAAGCACTTGGAGCATCCTCCTAGGCCTGGAAACTTATTGACATTGTTGCTGCTACTCAAGCAATCCCTTTCCAATCTTCTAACACTTCCATCCACCACAAGACTCCCACTTGGAGTAACTGAAAAAGATTCGGTGCAGGTTAAAGGATGGAGCCTAATGCCGCAGTAGCAATACACCACATCACAAGTCTCGTTAGGCTGGACAAGCTGGATTCCTCTAACTTTCAAGGCCTTCCCCAGATCGCTCACACATGTTTCTGAATCATCAGGCAACAAGGGCATGTCATAGGATGTGGTATGGCTTTGTGAGGCACGTTCGTGTTGCATTCCACCACCAAGGGCAGTGACCGAGTAAGCAGAATAGAGCCAGGCAGCAAGCACCGGACAGCATCTGCTACGGTGGAGGTCCTTATCTGCAGCATTTTTGCTGGAGCCGCATGCACTCTTTATCCCTTCATAGTGTTCATCAGAGAGGTTAAGAGGGCACCCTTCAACATCAGCTTGTTCCGGGAATGCAGGGATTGTTCCTGTTGATGAAGGGTGTGGTGTGATAGGCTGAAGTGATGCTGAAGCAGCAGCATCAGGATCAGGGAGAGCAAGGTAGCTAGGGAAGAGAGTGAGGAGGAAGAAAAGGGTCTTTAAAAATGGCGATTTTGGAGGAGGTAGTGTCAGTGTCATAGTGAGTTTAAGAGGGTCTAACACACTGAATGGCTAAGAGAAAGGGGAAAGAAGGGTGTGGAGTGAATGTAGATGTGGTTGGTCTCTTGTTTCTCTTCTCTCACCATAAAGAAGAGAATATTGGGATGTTATGGACGTGGTGGTCTCTGTTGGGTCAGAACTCACAAGCTAGGAAAGGTAAAGGGAATTAAAGGGAGCAAAAAGGATGGTAGGGTCGACCTAAGTTTTGGCACTATGCTACCTCATTTAGATCTCATACCAACTTAGTCTGCCAATTTACCACATTTACCTCTATAAAGTTTCTCATAGGGATTAGCATATAGCTCCATGATGACATCGTTTGTAGGAAAAATGAGTTTGATTGAGATTTAGGTGTAGGTTGGTGTTTCATCGTTTTAGAATTTTCACTCTGGTAATTTTCTATTTTCCTGTCACTTTCCTAATCTATCAGTTTCCTTGCAAGTGTCTGTCTTCACAGAAAGATACATCTGTCAAGATAAAATTACAATTAACAGCAAACAAAACACTGCTTGATTTCAAATCTGTCATGTTTGTTGTATTCAGATATCTTACTATGATTATATGAACATAAATATGCCGACACTGACGGTAATACATGGCATTGTGTCTACGTGGGAGGGGTTAGTATAGAGAGTAACACAGAACAGAACTGCCCATGGTTTAATCAGCAGTTGTTGTGATATTATATTTCTCAAACATCTTTATCTAAATTCCTAAACCTAATTATGGAAAAGAATTATATTGTGCCCTGACTAACCATCTACCCAATTTTTTTGTTAGTATGCATGAGCTGAAGCCAAAATTTGAATTTTTTTTTATTGGTGAATTTTAAATTTAACTCAATTCACATTATAAAATAAGATTTATATTTTATTTATATATATTATAAATTGATTTTATTCGTATGGATGCTTTGTGTTTCCTGGGATATTATTGGATGGGCAAAGCTAAATAATT
The DNA here is from genome assembly GCF_000741045.1 of Vigna radiata var. radiata. Taxonomy (NCBI): domain Eukaryota; kingdom Viridiplantae; phylum Streptophyta; class Magnoliopsida; order Fabales; family Fabaceae; genus Vigna; species Vigna radiata. The sequence goes on along the minus strand of NC_028351.1, from coordinate 4,648,007 downwards.
TCCTTTTCGGTGCTGGATTAGATGATGATTGATGAAGTAATGAACTATTTGTTTGGAAGTGTTTTAAAAGTGAAAAGAATCCTCAGGGATAAGTCTTACATTATTTAGAACCAGATTTCAACATGTTTTTATCTTTTGCGTTTCTTCAAATTGCCCAAACCTTATCCGTAATGAATAAGGATAACCTTGGACGCATTTTACACTAAATTACAAAGCCTGCCCGGTTTAATTTTACTAATTTTTTTAATCTTATAATATCCATTAAAAATAAGATTAAAATAAAATTATAAATTCATATTCAATGTTAATCCCATCATTTGGAATCCAATTATAAATTTACGGGGTCAAAATAAAATTTACTACATGATTGTCCTAAAAAGTGATTTCAAAGAGGGGACATCATGTCCTTAAAGTAATAGGCTTTTTTTTTTTTTCTAACCGATATGTTTTTGTAAGAAAATTGTGGCTACGGTAGCACATCACATCACATGGCCTCATCGCCTATTTTATATTGCAAAGTTTCATTTTTAACTAAATTGTGCTCCATTCTTGTGAATAACAAAACAAAAACATACAAAAGTTAAAGTTGTACACTAGTAAGTGGTTTAACCCAAAACATTACATTAGTTATCATAGCAATAATTAAGTTATTAGCTACATTAGACGTGTTGGAATATTATACACCCATAACACATAAAACAAGAATGTACTTACAAAACACTTCCTAAACTATCTCATTTTAAATTATTCAAACAAATTGCGGGTCATAAATTCATTAGTAATTTGATAATGTGACTAGTGCTAAGAAGATCACTCCGACTAAATAGGATTTATTGTAACAAGCTCGAGCAACAAATTTGAAAAAGAGATTATAAATTTTGTAATATATTTATGACACAGTATTTATAACAATACCTCGCATATTGTAAAAATAAGATAAAAAGAATGAAAGAAAAAAATTAAGTCTTATATAAATTATATGAACTAGTCTTATATTAAAAAACTTAACACGCAGTATAATTGGTATGACAAATTATATGAATCAAATACATTTTATATGTATAGCGATTTATTAATCATATTCCATCCCACAATATTTGTTGTTATCCTTGTGTTGTGCTTACTAAACACGCAGTGTAATTGATATGACACACTATATGAATCAAATACATTTTATATGTGTTAACGATTTATCAATCATATTCCATCCCACAATATTTGTTGTTATCCTTGTGTTGTGCTTACTAAGCTATGTGTATGTTAGGTATTCATGAGTGCTTTAGAAATTATGTCAATAGACTATACAAATCGTCTCACTCGATACTTATATAATTGATTTCATCAAAGTGTATCTTGCAAATCATACATAACAAATATAAAAATCTTGAAAACTTTATCAAACTAAAATTTTTATATCACTTAAAATTTTAATTACAAAGTTTAATCACTCAATAATATAGTCTCTCACACTTTCAAGTAATTTATTATAATTTTTATCTATGCATAAAAAGATATATTTTATTAGAATTTGGGAGAAATTAAAGAGACATTTAAAATATTTTTAAACTTAATATTTGTTTTCCTTTTATAATTTTTTTAAAATATTTTTTAATTTTATCAACTTTTATTTCATTAACATTTATAAAATTAATAAATATTTTTATTGTCACGAAATTTTATTTAATATTCTAATTTGACATTGTGTGATTATTATTATTATTATTATTATTATTATTATTATTATTATTATTATTATTATTATTATTATTATTATTATTATTATTTTCGAACTGTTTGATGTAGGAAAAACAAAAATATGTGTTTTTATATTGAATATCATTTATTACGATATTGAATATTTTTCATAAAAGTTAATTAATTAATATTGAAATAATAATAAAGTAAGTAGAAATACATATTCAGTGTATTCCTTATTCAATTAAGAAGGAGACGAGACAAACATCTATTAGGTATAAGTATATAGATATAAATGAGTTTTTTTTTTTTCTTTTGAAATATTATTAGATAATGAAACTTGTTTTCGTCCTATCTCTTGCCATTTTAGTAGAGTCAAAACAAAAAAAAATATATAACATTATTAAATATTTAGAAAACAATCACAGTTATATAACTATCAAATAATATAAAAAAATAAAAAAATATGTCTTAGAAAATATAAAACTAAAAGAAAATATATATATAAATTTATTACATTATCTATAAAGTAAATATATTTTAAAAATTTGAAATAAAATTAATATAAAAACAAAAGCATATATTGAATTAGTATAAAACGGATAGATAAGTATTATTTTGTTTCATATTCAATTAAAAATTCAAAATATTACTCATATCTACAAAATTTTGTTCATTAAAATTGAAAGAGGCTTGAACAATAGTCCCAAAGAAGAATTCATTTGTCATCCATGTCCAATCCTTCTAAATTATTTGGTGGGACATACTATAAATATCTTATCTCAAATTATACAAATTTTTTAGAAAAACGTATTCACACAACGCGGTCCAAAGCGAAGAAGATGTGACTCTTTTTGGGCCGAAATTGGGCCGAAATTACATTCAATTTTATTTTATTGGAATCTTTTCCTAACCCTCCATATGGTAAGACAAAAATGTTGTTAAGCTCCCTAATTAACCCATGCAACTTTAATAAATCTTGATTATATAGAAACTACATTTTTTCACCGTGATTTTTTTTTTTTACAATAATTGGTTGATTTTATCATTAAATTTCAAATAAGTAGATATTATTTAAAGTGCTATATATTTTAAAAATGGAATACCGTGATTTATTTTCTAAATAAATAAACCACTTGTTTATTTAAACATTTACTTCACTTTAATTTACCTTTGCAATATCAAATTTTTTAAAGACTGATAAGATTTATGTACCGTATACGACGGACGGTCAGTAAGAAACGTTCGGCTGAACGAAAGTGACTAATTCCAGACCAGTGAATAACCGAACGTCTCTACCGTCAGGATGAAGTTGACTAACACTAATTCGGAATTAAGACAAAAACATAATTAAGGACATTGAGTCAATGATTGAGTCGTGATTAAGGTTGTTAATCATAGGTCTATGACAAAAATTATAAATAGATGTCAAAGGTAAGAATTAATAGGTTACATTAATTGTGTATTTATTTCAGTTTCCACTTTCTCTTTCTATCTCTACCTAAATTGTGGAGGTGAAAACCGAACCGACATCACAACCGGAATAATTTATATGTAATTTTTTTTAAATGAAACAAAAATTAAGAAATAAAAGTAAAAAATCACAAACTGATAAAAAGAAAATTAATTTTCCTTTCCGATTTTGTTTGTTTTTCTTTCTGTTTTCATATGTCTGTGCTGTCAATTTCTCGTATTATTTTATGAAAAGAAACAAAATTTTGTATTATAATATCCTTTTCATTGTTGAATATCAGATTAGATCAATTGAAGAGAAAAAACAGTGGAAAAAGTAATATTAAAGGAAAAGCGTTTTCAACAATACACAGTGTAAAAGAATTAGAACTTTACTCATATTTTATTACATGGCACATTCTCTTTTTTATTATCAAACTTTTGTGAATAAAGACAATTATTTGACAGACTTAGAATTTTACGTTGATTTGATATTACTTTTAGTTACTTTTTAATTTTTTAATTTTTTGAAATAATATAAAAGTTTAAATTTATATTATCATTTTATTTTTATAGTATTTGTTAAATGAATATAAAAGTGTTTGTGATATCATTATTTAATTTTTATTTCATCAAACACTGGAGGCTATTTCATGTGATATTTACTGTGTTTAGTATTTTTGAAGTTGAATGAGAGTTTTACATTTTGTGAAAGATGAAAAGATTGATGTAACGTGAAGATACTTTTTATGAAAGGAACAAGGCATAACGTGAATGACGATGTTGTGATTCCAAATGACAGAAGGAAACATAAGAGTGTCACTTTTAGACAACTCAATGCCACTCTCTGTAGCAAAATTGTTGTCTTCGTTGCACAATTATTTATTAACTTTTATCGGCTTTCCAAATATTAGCATGAAGGTTAAGTTGGAGGCAAATTTGGACTATATTTCCTACTTTTCCCACATTTTAACATCGCATATTATTCAGTTTATACTTTTCTCTGTAAATACTTTCCTTTAACTTTTGCATGCCTTCTACTTTCAACACTTTGTAAATTCTACTTTTTTGTTTATCCGGGCAGCAATATCCGGTTGCGGTGGAGAGACTTTTGCTAAATGTTATCAAGCGGGAGTTGAGAATTGTTGGGATAAATATGTTGATGTTTACAGATTTAAGTACTTGAAGGGCTATGTTGAAAAGCGTAAGGCCTTGGAAGTCATAAGTAAAGAAAAAGCCGTCAAACTTGAAAAAGCCCTTAATAGGGAAAAGTTCGCCGAACTTGAAAAAGCCTTTAATAAGGAAAAAACCGTCATGCCTGAAGAAAAAACCTCCGATGAGGAAAAAAAATCTTCCAGGAAACAGTGGACCGTTGAGATGCAATCACAATTCGAGCAGGCTATTGAAACTTTTGGAATAGGTATGTATATTTGTTAGAATCTTTTTATTTTTATTAAAGTCTTTGCTTTTATTAATTATATTTCTTCCTTATTTAGGAGATTTTAATTATCAGGTATGATTAGGATATCCCTGAAATATTGGGATTCTTTCTTTAGGAGCTATTATTATACTTCCTAAAATAGCTTTCTAACATTGTGATAGACTGCTGTTAGTCTACAGGAGGAGAAAGAGAGTTAGTTGACTTAACTGCCACAGTTAAGTAGTTGTGGGTTTGAGGCGGGAAAGGTTGGGTTTATAAATATCAGTCGTTTAGTTGTAGTGGGGGATTTTTTGGGTGAATTGTAGAATACCTAACGGGTTCTTGAAACTCTGTTGAGAGAGGTTATGCTCTCGGATATTCATTTGTACATTGAGAATACTTGTGAATATAGACTTCTTTCATTCTTTCTGGTGTTTGGTGTGAGTGAGTGCTCTGCAATTGGGTTGGGTTTTCTAATTAGGAGAGAGGTTATGCTCTCGGATATTCATTTGTACATTGAGAATACTTGTGAATATACAACATTCTTTCATTCTTTCTGGTGTTTGGTGTGAGTGAGTGCTCTGCAATTGGGTTGGGTTTTCTAATTAGGAGAGAGGTTATGCTCTCGGATATTCATTTGTACATTGAGAATACTTGTGAATATANAACATTCTTTCANTCTTTCTGGNGTTTGGTGTGNGTGAGTGCTCTGCAATTGGGTTTTCTAATTAGGAACCTAACAATTTTGGTCCGACCTGCCGGATCCTTGAACGAGGGGGCGCGGGATATTCATGGAGGGAAAAACTGACGGAAGATTTAACGTGATGGAGGGACGGATGGAAACAATGGAGATTGCGGTCGATGGGATCAAGGCAGAGACTGAAGCGTTGTGCCAAGATACGTTGGCAATACGTAAAGAATTGAAGGAAATTGCAAAAGCTTTGGGGGAAATAGGACGACGACGAGACGAACCCCAGTCGGAGGATGGTGAGGCGTCGGTGAACGGGAATATTAAGAAATCAGGGGAGGACGACGACGGTGGAGGGAGTGGTCGAACAGATAGTGTGATCAATTGGAGGAAGAAAGTGGAATTACCCACTTTCGAAGGGTTAGACCCTCTTATCTGGATCCATCGGGCAGACAGGTTCTTTGACCTGCAAGGAGTGACGGAGGATGAAGAAAAGGTGAGGCTAGCATACGTGAGCATGGAGGGCAGTGCAGGGTACTGGTTCAGGTTCTGGAAGGAGAAAGCACAGAACCAATCATGGGCGGGGTTGAAGGAAGCAATCATCGCAAGATTTGGGGAAAGAAGTCGGGGAACGGTTTTCGAAAGGCTGACCACCACCAAACAAATAGGATCGGTAGATGACTTCATCAGAGAATTTGAGATCTTGGTAGCCCATACTTCGAAGGTATCGGAGGAGATACTCTCGGGGTATTTCATGGGGGGACTACAAGAACCGATATGCAGCCAAGTGCGCTTATTAGATCCTAAAGAGTTGATGGACGCGATGCGCATGGCGCGAGACGGGGAGGCCTTGCATGGAGGGGTGAAGACTGGAGGAACGAGCAGAAGCACATCGAACTGGAGTAAACCGATGGGGTCGGTGTCGCGAGTCGAACCCATACGGCAGCATCCCGAGCGAGTAGGATCGGCGGGGAATGGTGGTTCGGTACAGAGGGAACTATCTCAGGTGAGTGGGACGACATCAAACAACCCGAAAAACAGAGGGCGAAGTTTTCACAACTTGCCTTATACGGAGTATGTGAAACGCAGAGAAGAGGGCAAATGTTTTCGGTGTGGGGGACTGTTTGGACCAGGGCATCAATGTCAAGAAAGGGGTTTAAGGTTGTTACTCCTGGCGGAGGGCGACGAGGAGGACGGGGTCGAATTAGAGACGGAGGCGACCCAATTACAGATGGAGTTATCGGCATGTTCTGCCGGGGGCTTAACGCTGGCCAAAACGATGAAGATGCAAGGGGAGATTGCAGGGAGACGGGTGATCGTGTTGATTGACAGTGGCGCGAGCCACAATTTCATTGATAAGGAGTTAGTGGAGGAACTGGGGTTGACCACGACAGACACCAACCTTACATGGTTAGTCTAGGTGATGGGTGGAGAAAGGAGACCCGAGGGTGCTGCGAAGGGGTGCAAGTCCGCATTGAAGATGTTCAGATTTCAACGCGATTACATTTATTTGAACTAGGAGGGGTGGACGTGATCATGGGGGTGGAATGGTTGGCTACCCTGGGGAAGGTGACTCTGGACTGGAGCAATTTAACAATGACCTATATCCATGAGGGAAAGGAAGTGACAATCAGGGGGGATCCCGGACTGTCCAGAAGTTTGGTGACCCTAGAGGCGTTGATGAAAATTAAGGAGGTTGAGGCGTGGATGTTGGTGTGGGAGCTGGGCAAGATGGAGAAACAGGAGGATGACGTGGGGAAACAGGGGATAACAGAGAACCAGAGAAAGGAGATGGAGGACGTGCTGCAGCAATATGCAAGGGTATTTCGTGAATCAAAAGGGTTGCCACCCGAGAGGCATATGGCACACCAGATTCCCTTGAAGGAGGGGGTAGACCCCATAAATGTGAGACCCTATCGCTACCTGCATGTCCTGAAGAACGAGATAGAAAAACAGGTGGCCGACATGCTGCAAACCGGAGTGATTCGACCCAGTACCAGTCCGTATTCCAGTCCGGTTATACTGGTAAAGAAGAAGGATGGCTCTTGGAGATTTTGTGTGGATTACAGAGCCTTGAATCGTGCCACTATTCCCGACAAGTTCCCGATTCCCGTTATAGAATAGTTGCTAGACGAGTTGAGAGGGGCAAGGTTCTTCTCGAAGGTGGACCTGAAATCTGGATATCACCAGATACGCATGGGGGAGAAGGACATACCAAAGACGACCTTCCGAACACATTTGGGGCATTATGAGTTTGTGGTCATGTCGTTCGGCTTGACTAATGCTCCATCGACCTTCCAAAGTGCGATGAATGAGTTGTTGCAACCTTATCTAAGGAGGTTTGTCTTGGTTTTCTTCGACGATACTTTGATTTATAGCCAAACATGGGCTGAGCATTTGAAACACGTAGGGATGTTACTGTGGAGGTTGGAGGAGAACGACTGGGTTGCTAACCGAAAGAAATGCGAATTCGGGAAACTTCAGATTGGATACCTGGGCCACCTGATATCGGAGAAGGGGGTGGAGATGGACCCAGGGAAAGTCAAAGCTGTGATTGAATGGGAAAAACCGAGGATTGTGAAGGTGCTGAGGGGGTTCCTTGGGCTGACCGGGTATTACCGTCGCTTCGTCAAAGATTATGGCAAGGTGGCGAAGCCCTTAACATAATTATTGAAAAAAAGGGAGTACAAATGGAGCGAGAAGGCGGAAGAAGCTATGAGAAGATTGAAGAAAGCGGTGACCACTGCACCTGTTCTGACGTTACCCGATTTTGAGAAGCCTTTCCACATCGAATGCGATGCCTCGGGGGAAGGAGTTGGAGCGGTTCTGACACAGGACAGGAAGCCCATAACATACTTCAGCAAAGCATTATCTGCTGGATCATTAAATAAATCTATCTACGAGAAAGAGCTTATGGCCTTAGTGATTGCCATACAACACTGGCGACCTTACTTACTTGGCCAGCGATTTATTGTGCACACAGACCAAAAAAGCCTGTGGCATTTGCTGGAGCAGAGAATCACGACCCAAAACCAGCAGAATTGGCTGGCCAAACTCCTTGGGTACGACTTTGAAATAGTATATAAAGCGGGCAAGAATAACAGAGTAGCCGACGCTTTGTCCACGAGAATGGAGGAGTCAAAGGGAGAAGGGAAGGAACTGACAGAGCTTTGAAGAGGTAATGAAGGAGGTAGAGGAGGATGCTTATCTGAAGAAAATAATGGAAGAAATCGGGAAGAACCCAGATTCGCACCTTCCTTTCACGTTAGAAAATGGGAAGCTTCATTACAAGGGGCGACTGGTTATCTCTGCCCAGTCCACGTGGATTCCAAAACTGCTGGCCGAATTCCATCTAACCCAGACTGGGGGCCATTCTGGGGTATACAGGACATATCGGAGAGTGGCCCAGTCACTTTATTGGGTGGGAATGAAGAAGACGGTGACAAAGTATGTGGCGAGATGCTTGGTCTGTCAACAACATAAATACCTCACGTCTTCTCCACAGGGTTTGCTGCAACCGCTACCCATCCCGAATGCTGTGTGGGAAGAAATCAGCATGGACTTCATCGTTAAACTACCAAAGTCAAATGGATTTGATGCAGTGATGGTGGTCGTTGATAGGCTCAGCAAATACGGTCATTTTGTGCCACTAAAGCACCCATATTCAGCACGCACCATAGCTGATGTATTCATCCGTGAAGTGGTAAGATTACATGGGATACCAGCTTCGGTGGTAAGTGACCGTGACCCTCTATTTCTGAGCATTTTCTGGAAAGAATTGTTCAAGAGGCAAGGAACCCAGCTGCAGATGAGCACAACATACCATCTTGAAACGGATGGACAGACGGAAGTGTTGAATAGAGTCTTGGAGGGTTACTTGCGTTGTTTCTGCTCGGAACAGCCAAAGGGGTGGAGTGGGGTTTTACCATGGGCGGAATACTGGTATAACACCAGTTTCCAGGGAGCTACAAAGTGTACCCCCTTTGAGGTGGTGTATGGACGACAACCCCCTTCACTACACCGGTTTATCCCAGGAGAAACGGCGGTGGAGGCGGTTGCCCAAGAATTACAAACACGAGATGAAGCTCTAAAACAATTGAAGTTCCATTTGGTGAGAGCACAGGAACTAATGGTTAGTCAAGCCAATAGGAAGAGGAGGGCAATAAATATTGAGGAAGGAGATTGGGTATATCTCAAGATTAGACCCCACCGACAAACATCGATGCCATCAAAACTGCACCCCAAGCTGGCAGCACGGTACTATGGCCCTTATCAGGTTGAACAGAGAGTGGGAAAAGTGGCTTATAAACTCCAGCTACCCACATCAGCTCGTATCCACCCGGTTATTCACGCTTCTCAATTAAAAAAGGCAGTGGGCGATAGGATTGTGGAGAAGGAGCTGCCAGAAGATTTACAGGGAGAAGGGTCGTCTTATTGGCCTACGAAGGTGCTGGACCAAAGGCAAATCAGAAGAGGAGAAGGAGAAGTTTCCCAAATACTGGTTGAGTGGCAAGAAGGAGGAGGCGATGGAGCCACTTGGGAAGATGTTATTACCATGCGTGATCAATACCCAGAATTTAACCTTGGGGACAAGGTTGAACTTGGGATGGAGGGTAATGATAGACTGTTGTTAGTCTACAGGAGGAGGAAGAGAGTTAGTTGACTTAACTGCCACAGTTAAGTAGTTGTGGGTTTGAGGCGGAAAAGGCTGGGTTTATAAATATCAGTCGTTTAGTTGTAGTGGGGGATTTTTTGGGTGAATTGTAGAATACCTAACGGGTTCTTGAAACTCTGTNGAGAGAGGTTATGCTCTCGGATATTCATTTGTACATTGAGAATACTTGTGAATATACAACATTCTTTCATTCTTTCTGGTGTTTGGTGTGAGTGAGTGCTCTGCAATTGGGTTGGGTTTTCTAATTAGGAACCTAACACATTGTATATATGGATTTGTAATCTCAGCATAATAAAGTGTGCGTTTTTACCCTAAATTATGAGAATAATATTATTTATTTTTCATTAATATTGCTTTTGTTTAAGTGATCTAACTGTCTTATTTTCAATTATTTTTAAATTCTACCCCTACCAGGATCATGAAAGTAATGAATAATCCACATGTGCAACTTAGCCAAGTGCAACATCGAGTGAAGGTTTGTTTCATGTATATTTGATTTTTTTTAATATCTTAATATCTGAATTATTATTAACAAATGTAATTGACAGACTCTCAGAAGTAAGGAGAGGAAAAAACAGCAGCGGTTAGAAAAGCAGCTGCAACAGCAGTTTGAAGAGCAGCTGCAACAGCGGTTTGAAGAGCAGCTGCAACAGCGGTTTGAAGAGCAGATGCAGTCGGAGCCAGAATAAATATAAAATTTGTATTCCTATACAGTGATTCTGTTAATAGAATTCAGTGAGTTCTCTGTGTCTCCACACTATAGTTTAACTTGCTCGTGACGCTGTAGGTGGTAAACTAGAAAGTCTATCGATCGGAAAACCTGTGGTTTAGAACTTTGGTCCAAACTACACTTTCGCGTGTAAAGTTAAAACTTTCTGCAGAAGAATATGCTCGCACTCCACAATCTGTAAAATTGTATTGGCGACAAAATTGAGAGTGTTGTGGGTGTATCTTAAAGCACTTTTGATACACAGGGCGACANAAGACTTTTGCTACACTATCTTCATTACTTCATTACTTCATTGTCAGTGGTTCACTTTTTTTATGTTCTGAGTATATAATGATACAACTGTCTTCATAGAACAAGTTAGGGTCGTGGCTTCT
>NC_028351.1:4346917-4634292 GCF_000741045.1 Vigna radiata var. radiata | reverse complement strand
GAGAAACTGAAACATACATAAAACTTCTGGTTATTCGAGAGAACCAGACTCTCCACTTCCTAACTTTTCAGAACTTCCAAAAACCACAAAAAAAAACTAGAAACTGTCTGTCATACAAAAACTGACAAACAACTACCTTACAGACAGTTAAAACTGTCTGTCATACAAAAACTGACTCGAGCAGTTTTTCTTCTGCTGTAAACTTTCCGCTACGGGTATTTAGTATCCGCGGGTATTTAGTACCCGCGGGTAGCAGGTAGCGGGTATTTTAAAACCCGCTTGTTAACGGGTCGGGTTCGGGTATCACCCTATCCGTACCCGCGGGTACCCGCTACCCGTTTGAGAGGTGAAATTACACTTTTATCCTGTTAGATTTTCTTACTTTCGAACCTTTCAAACCTTAACTTCCTCTAAATTCCTGAATGTTGTTGAGCTTACCTTTCTCTTCTCACCAAATCCACATACCTTAACTTTCTTTTTCACTGTTGCCGCTGGTTTGCTGGTTTTCTTGTGCAAATAGGAACTAGATCCAGTTGTTGTTTTGCTTGTGCAAAGAGGAGCTTAGATCCATCTGCTGGTTTTCTTTCTCACCAAATACAGCTGAGGTTTTCTTTTCTTTCCTTTTTTTCAAACAGATTTTTTAAGGTGCTTTTTTTCTTCTCATTTCCTTCATCCTTTTTTTTCTTTTTTATCAGGATGTTTGATGGCAACCCCTTTAGGGACTTTCCATCTAAAGAAGTATCAACTACACCAAGACTATGAAAGGGAATTGAATAAAAACTTAATATTTTCTTTCTAAGTCTTAGCATATTCTTCTAAAAAGCTAAATAATCTTTACATTGTTTTGTAGGGTATCAATAAAGGTGGCAGACCTTGGGTAAGCACCTAAACAAGCTTGATTAGCCATTGAAAGCTAGAAAGGTAAATAGGAGTGTGTTGAAAGGCTTTTAGGTCGCACTAAAAGTCAACAAAACCTAATCCCCACTAATGTAATATAGGGATGACTAGGGATCAATCCGTGGACTTGGCAAAGTTAAGTTTTAAAATGTAGAGTTAAAGTCTTATTATTTACTAATTATTTACTAATAAACCAGGTGGGGAAATTTTTAAAAAAATGGAACTAAAAAGGAAAAATCTAGTCTAAACTAAAATCTATTTTAAAAAAAGTAAGAAAATGGATTGCAAAAGAGAAATTAAAATAACTAAGACCGAGATCAAAGTATGGAAGAGCTAGAATCTATTTATACCTAAAACAGGACCTCAACTGGATGTATTATGCAAAAGAAAACAAAGGATTGAATCTGAAAAATAAAACCAAAGCATCCTAATTACTAAATGCATAAAATCGGCAAAGAATAACCAAAAGAGTCAAATCCAAAAATAGAATGGAAACAACAGATAAAGATAGCCGAGAATTGTAAATTGCACCAATTCAAATCTCTAAAGCATTACAAATTGAAATAAACTTCAACTAACCTGTCCGAAACAATTAACAAGTTCAAATCACGAATGAATCAAAAGAAAACTTTAAAATTTCATCAAACCTAAAGTAAAACCGCAAAATACTAGTGTTGAAATCCAAAACCTAAGTACAATCACAACAGTAATTATAATGCAGATTTTACACTTCCAGAGAAAGTAAACCATCACCAACAATTAAATCGATCCTAATCCAGATATCATCAGAAAGCAATTGAAAGCTAAAAACATTGCAATTGAATAAAAAAAAAAAACAAGTAAAATGCGTTGAATCAAATTCAAAATCATAAAATGCACATGAAACAGAGACAATCAGCGTAAATGAAATTGTATGGTAAAGAAAAGAAAGATTACAAGAACAAACTCCAAAAGAGGCACGATCAAAGCCACCGCGGGCTGTCACCACCGCGAGTGGTCAATCCAAATCCAGAATCTATACTACGAAAGCGAGTAAAATCCCTAAGAAAATCAAAATCTCTCACAAAGAACTCTCGAGCGAAGTCTGTAACGCCCCAACAACTTACAGGGACTGTTGACTGCCCCCACACATCACCACGAGGCTTTCCAGTGTGCTTTGTCCTCACTCGCACACTTTCCGGGAAAACTTCCCAGAAGGTCACCCATCCCAGAATTACTCCAGGCTAAGCACGCTTAACCATGAAGTTCTTATGGGTTAGGCTACCGAAAAGTAAATGCATTTTGGTGATATGGGTAGCCAAATCAATTCCTTTAAGCTATCCTTCAACTGTATAGTCCCATACCTATACAGTCTCCAGATCTCTCTCATTCTGGTGTATGATCGATTCGTCCATGTGCCCTTTCCACTCGAGGCCTGCCAGGAGCCGCTCCTTGTCNGTGCCCCCTGCACCATGCCTCTTGCACCGGCGATCACTCCCGCCCTCGTCAGTGCCCGGGTGTCACATGCCCACCAGCTTCCGTCTGGTTCGTCCTCGAACCACACCGTACTGGGAGAGGCTAGGCTCTAATACCATTTGTAACGCCCCGACAACTTATAGGGACTTTCGGTAGCCTAACCCATAAGAACTCCATGGTTAAGCGTGCTTAGCCTGGAGTAATTCTAGGATGGGTGACCTTCTGGGAAGTTTTCCCGGAAAGTGTGCGAGTGAGGACAAAGCACACTGGAAAGCCTCGTGGTGATGTGTGGGGGCAGTCAACAGTCCTTGTAAGTTGCCGGGGCGTTACAAAGTCTGTCACGGAAATTCCCACCCCCCGTATTCCCCACTGTTTACAAGGAAAACCCTTTTTATAGGGTCAGAGAACGAAAATGAAAATCAATGGAAGAGGGGAACCTGGACGCTTCAATCTTCGCCCTCCACTTGGCAACGCCGGTCAGCTCCTCTTCTTCTCCGGGCAGGATGAGGTCAGGGCACACAAGTCTCAGGTAAGTGATTAGCTCCCTCAGATTCTCCAATCACTCCGGTCAAGACATACGAACTCTGCCCTAGCTCTGGAACTTTCTCCTTCTCGCTCGTCTTACTCTCTCTTCGCTCGTGTTGCAATTGTCTCCCAATGAAGTGATGGAATGCAGACCTTAAAAGAATGAAACACCAAAACGGTGATGTTCCACTAAAAGGCAAATCCACTTCAGCATTGCCAATCCACTCAGCCCAATTCTTCAGAGTCTGCACCGTCAAACCAAACGCAGCGTTTCAATGTGGCAAGTGTCGAATATCCAACAACAGCCCAAATGTGTGTGCAACCAGTTGTCCATTTCTTCAATCAACATCAGCGTTCTTTTCTGCTCTCATAATCAGCCCAATTCATCTCAGTTTCTCTTGCATTGCAACAGGCCAAACAACATAACAGCCACTTAATCAGCCCAATTAATTTTCTACACCAATTCTCTCCATATGTAGCAGCCACGACCCAAGTCAGCCAGTGCAATTTCAATTTCTCAATTTCAGAGGTCCAATCTGCAAAGGAAAAAAATGAATTTAAAGAAGGGTAAAAAAAAATGAAATGAAAGGAAGATATTGTATTCTAGAAATATTTTTATTTCGTTTTCTAAAATTTTCTTCCAAAAAGTAAAAAGAAAATATAATTCTTTCAAAACTAAATTTATTTATCTAAAAAGAAGAAATTAACTCTATTTTTATTTAAAAACTATTTTTACCTTATTACACTAAAAAAATCTATTTCTAAAGAATTAAATACTAAAGAAGCTTAAGAAAAGAATTTTAACAAAGAAAAATATGTAAATAATTATTAGAGTTCACCATACCTCACTATCATAACTCTGATATGTCAAAGCAGATATTAACTTTGACACATCACAAAATTTCTCAAAATTCTCTTAACAACTTCACAAATCATATTCTCCATCCATAGAAACAAGATCACACATATCAAGCATGCATAAGCACCATAATCCATCTCAATTCTATAATAATCATGCAATTGAATCTAAAATAAACCACTTCAAGCAGACAAAAGAAAAAATCACAAAAAACAACATTGGCACTCAGACTGACGCTCAACATAAAACCCCTTGTAACAGGGTGCGCTCAACATCAGAGCTCTCACAATCCCTCTCGCTCAGCGAGACACACTTACCACTCAACAAAAAAGTGAGAAAATAACTTCAGTCTTGCAATGTTAACTGACACTCAATGGTACCTTGTCATCGTTCAACGCCAAACCATTTACATTTTGGTCGTTGAGTGTCATACCAAAAACCTGTAACTTTGAAACTATGATTTGATGAATTAGAAACCTATTCAGATGATCAAATTAATATTCCTAACTTGGTGGTTGGTCCAAAAATATGTTTCAATGTCAGAATGAATATCAATTAGCTCAAATGACTAGATACTCAGTTTATCAACTTAATATCAATTCCAAACAATTTTAAATAACGCTTAAACATGTTATAAAATCAAAATTTGCATGCAGATATGAAGATCTCGTCTTAATAATAACTAAACAATATCTGATATTAAAACAATGAAAGAAAATGAAATGATATATTTTCAAATAATAAAACTTTTCATAAGAAAATTATTTATAATAAAACATTTTAATATTAAATCACTATTGAAAATATCATTTTCTAATTATTTACTATATATAATAAATATATTGACCTACTTTAAAATAAACATCTGAACTTTAGATAGTATTATTTTATCTTTTCTTGTCAAATTTAAATCAATTAAATAATATTTTGTTTTGAAGATCTATAGTTTTTGTTTTCTTCTAATGATATATACGATTCACTTAAAATAATATTTTTAAAAGTAAAATAATAATGTTTCTTTTTATTTGAAAAAAGTAATAAGTATAATATATATATATATATATATATATATATATATAGTTAATGCTTAAATGCATGAAGTCACCTTCTACACAGTGACATAAACATTTTATTTATCTCTTTATGAGTGTTAACTCCATTGAAGAATCTTCCACGTCATCTATGACACTGCTCTTTATCAAAACCTTTAAAGAGCTCAGACCCCACCCCACTATAGACAAACCAAAGAAAAAAATGAAGGATTTATGTTCCCATGCTTGTCCATCTACCATAACGCAACTTGCACCCTCATCCTTCGTCACCGATTCACCCGAGGACTGCACAAATCACACATTTCAACCATGACAGTTACATAGTAAATTCAAAATGTACAATGATTATGCCAGCTGTCGCAAAACGCAGAAGATGACTGTTTTTTATGACTGTGGACTCCTCAAACGTGTCATCCATTGCATGCCTCTGGTTTTGAGATGGTCCATGCATGGATTCACGGCTTTATTATTAACTCAGAAAGTTACAAAATAGAGGTGCCTCATTTTTACCTTAGCTTTTCATTTCAATGTAAAAAAATTCCTATATAAACCCTACAGCTTCAGAGCAATATCACCAACTCTCTCTACCTTCTACCATAAGCTCTTTCTTTTTGTTTCTCAGTTTCTTCTTTTGCATTTCCTTTGCTGCCATGGCTGTATCTGTCGACCCTCTTGTTGTTGGTCGGGTAATAGGTGATGTGGTCGATATGTTCGTTCCGTCAGTCAACATGTCCGTTTATTACGGTCCTAAACATGTCACAAATGGATGTGACATTAAGCCATCCGTTGCAGTCAACCCTCCTAAGCTCACTCTTACTGGAAAGAAAGAAAGCCTTTACACTCTGGTAAGAACCCTAAGATCAAACCATGGCTATTTTTTTTTTCTCTGAAAACCTTTTTCTGTTGGTAGATCTCACATGCAATGGATTTTTCAACTTGCATGCAGATTATGACAGATCCTGATGCACCAAGCCCCAGTGAACCAACCATGAGGGAATGGGTCCACTGGTGTGTGAATTTCTTTTCATTATTTTCTTTGTTCTCAGATTTTGTAAACTTTTTTCTGAATTAAGACGAATTTCCTGTTGTAATTTTCAGGGTTGTGGTGGACATACCTGGTGGCACAAATCCCTTTCGTGGTATACAAGAATTTTTCTTAGATCCACATTTTCTTAACATTTTTGTTGCATGCACCAGCTGCTTTTCAGTTCTATTTTTTCTACAGAAATTAAATTTTATCTTTTGATCTGCAAAGTTTGATTATCTTGCATGCAAGAACAATGGGTTCACCTTTTTCTGCAAAGAAAATAAATTTATATTTTGATTTTGATCTTCTTCTATCTCTTTACTTTCTCATAAAACAAAACAGTTCGATTATGTCACATGCATGTGTTTTTTTTTTTTTTTTTAAGAAAATAAACTCGTGTTTTTTTTTTCTTTTAAGAAAATAAACTCGTGCTTGAATAACACAACAAATAGGTGTTGCTGCTCATGTTCTTTTTTTCTTTTAAGAATTTTTTGCTTTTAAGAAAAATAACACAAATAGGTGTTGCTCCATTTTTTTTTCTTCTAAGAAAGATAAACTTCGTGTAACTCGTGCTTGAATAACACAAATAGGTGTCGTTTGATTTCTGAACATTTTGTTTTCTGGTCAGATCGGTCTCATAACATTTATGTTTATTGGTTACAAAAATCTTACACTCGGTCCTGCCAAAAATTAACATGCCTCTAGTTATTTAGGCCTCTTGCATCTCTCATTTCTCAGTTTTTTTTTTCTGAAAAAATCACAGAATTTCAAATCATCAAATGGTTTTTCTACACTTAGGCCTGCATGTGTCTGCTGTGAGCATGAGTCCCACTAAATAAGATCTAAATTTTGAAATAATCACAACATAATCTGAAATAATTACAATTTAATTTTAAGAAACAAACTGACAAAATCATTAACTTTTCATTTATCTTTTATCAAGGCATGCACAGATACAGCTAACAGGTGTTGGTCAGAGAATCTTATGTTATTAGCTCTTCACACGTGCCCTTGCATGTCACAAGAATGCACTGTTTTTGTTTCAGAAATTCAGCCCTCCAAAGAAAAAAACAATAACTCCCTTATAACATGCAATTAAGATTGTTTTGTAGCAGACATGCAAAAGAAAGAAAGTAATAATAGAGTGATCGTGTTGCGTGCAGGAAAAGAAATCCTAGCTTACACTGGACCAAAGCCACCTGTGGGAATCCATCGCTATATCTTTGTGCTCTTTGAACAGAAAGGGCCAATGGGTCCGGTGGAGCAACCAGAAAGCAGAGGAAACTTCAACACTAGGAATTTTGCTAAGGATTTGGACTTGGGTCTCCCTGTGGCCACAACCTATTTCAATGCTCAGAAGGAACCTGCTTCCAGGAGGCGTACTTGAAATCTCTATCTGAAATCTTGAAAATCTGAAATCTTGAAATCTCTATCTGAAATAATCTTTGAGTGTGTCTAGTTACATAGTTGGCTTTGGCTAGGGTTTTGGGTGCTGCACTTCATTTCACTACCTTTGCCAACTTTTTCTTTTATCTATATCTATGCTTTTCAAAAATAATGCTGTATCTCTTTTCTTTTATATAATAAACTAAATTATTAGTGTTTTAATTATATTTATATTTGTATTTTTGTGCAATTTATCATTATATCACTTCAATCATATTGTTAACAGAGGAAAAAAAATCAACAATAAAACAAGTAAATAAACAAATATATAAAGAATATATAAACATATATGAAGAAGTTATAAGTATACATCTAATCTACTCAACTTATTAGATTATTTTGGAAATGAAATTTAAAAGGAGAAAGTATTCTAGTTTTTTTTTTTGGGAGATACTAATCAATTTATAATAATTTATATTTTTTATATTGTTGTATTTTTATTCATATAGACTTTTTACACTTATTTATATTTGTTTGTGAAAAAATATATTTTATTTTCATATTAACTTCAATAACATTCTGGCACTATATAAGTAAATATTTATGTACATTTAGATATAAACACTAAGATAATTAATGGGCTTGGGCCTAGTTTAAAGGATTAAGTTTTGTGATAGGTTTATTTATAATATAACATATTCCTAGTAAAATATCATAAATAGTAATAGAACACAACTTTTGTTCAACAAATACTCTTTATATTTAACTAAAGATGAAAATATACATTCATAGTGTACATAAATACACTGAGGTATTTGTGAATTTATTTGCTTTTGTAATAATTATCTTAAAAGGCCAAATTAACAATAGTTTGTATTAAATTGTTGTTTGGATCAATATAAATTATTTTAATCCCACATTCTTTTATACAAACAAAAATTAATACATAAATAAGAATATTATTTTTTTAATCTTACTAAATTTTGTATATTTAACCTTCTTAAATTTATATACACTTATAAAAAAAGTTGACACTCTCAAAATACTTTTTTAAAAATCCATCACTGATTACATTACCATACCTTTAACAAAGTAATCTGTCATGATTTATAATTTAATTAAGTTTAAAAGTTCATGTTAACTTCATATTTACTTTTAAAAGTATATTATATTATGTTCTAAAATGCACCATTTTCTTAAACCCAAACCAAAATTAAAGTTCTAATAAATTGCAGTTAATAAATGTCAATCTACTCTATCATCAATTCTAAAAGATAGACATATAAGAACAATTTCAGCAATATATACTACTGGGAAGATATTTTATAATATAATACCTTCATACATTTCATTCAAATTTTAAATCATAAAATTCTAAATTAATACTAATAAAGGCCCAAAATTCACTCAATTCAAATAAGTCTTATTAGTTTAACAATATCATCAATTTGATTCTTAAAGATTATGTGACCATTCCTATCCCTATCTAGGATAACCTCATTTATTCATCTCCCACAACTTAGTCTATAAAAAATATTAATAACTAAATTTAATGAAAACTGTAACTGCAAAATAAAGATAGATAATCATGATTAGGTGAAATGTTCATTTTCCAACTCAAAGATGGGTTTATCTGTATTTTTTAAGGTAAAATCATGCTTTCAATTAAAATATATATGTATAGAATTCCTACAGTATTTTTAAAATGTCTCCTAAAAAATAAACCATATAATTTCATTCAAAACATCAGCAAAATTAGTCCTAAATTAGACAGTAACACAGACATATAAAAAATAATTAACTTCTTTTTAAGTTTTTTCCAAACATGGAGGAAGAGTATTTGGTTCCGAAAGACATGCACAATAAAAAAAACATATAAAGTATATACCAACGTTTTTTTTTTCATAATAAGCATTCTATGACGAGTACAATAGATTTTCATTTTCATGCTAAACATTATTAAGCAAACAAGTTTTGCTAGAAACTTAATTTCGTTGTGTTTTCGATATTGAGAACATATTATTATTTGACATGTTGTAAAGTGAGAAGAGAGAGATTAATTTTAATAATTCTAAAATAATTCCTATAACTTTAATACCTTATATTTTAATAATTACCACATTAAAATTTTTAATTTAAAGTTATATTTTAAATTACATGAATCAATGTTAAGTATTAATATAATTTAATAGTTCATAGGTGTTCTTAGGATTTTCGTAAGATGAAACCAATTTCTAGAGGTTGTGGGAATTGTCCGGTTATGTTAAAAGGTAAGGAAAGATAGTTAATTTAATTGATGAATTTACTATGAATGTGAATGTTGTTTTGAAGTTGCATGTGTATGAATTGAGATGATTGTGTGTTCGGCAATGGCTGTGATTATGTTGAATTGTTCTGCATATTTTTTCTTGTACTGTTTTAAAGTAAATTTGAGAAAGTGGAGTAGTAAAAATAGGGAATTAGGGTTAGATGTGCAATTCTTCAGTGGGAGAGCTTAGAGGAGTTAATTAGGATCTATTAGAATCCCTAAGTCATTCAAACTGTGCTAAAAACCAAAAGAATTGCATTTTGGGTTCTTAAATTGATAATGATGCTATTTTGGATCATGAATATGGTAACAGACCCTTAAGAAAATGTATAAGAAGGTTTTAACACCCTTAGAATAATGTAATTTGGTATATGATACAAATCAGAAAGATTAGAAGTTGGAAAAAATGTTAGGAATTGGTAAAAAATAGACGTAGTTCATAATTCGGCAATGACATTGAAGAATTATACAATTCGCGTAGCGGAAGTTAACCGTTCGATCTTTCTCAAATGTTTGGTCCTAACTGTTCGACCTCTGTTGAGTCTTAATAGTTAAAGTTAATGACCGTCTGGTCTCATGCTAGTGTTAGGTCTTACACTAGCACTCGGTCTTGTACTGACACGCAGTCTTAGTAGTATTCGGTTATGTAATAACACTCGGTCCTAGTAATGCTCGATCTTGTACTACATTTGAAAATTAAAAAACTACATTTTGATTGAAGTTAAAAAAATATTATTAAAAGTATCAGTACAAATTATTCATAATTTACCAAACATTTTCCAACCTTAATGTTCTGATTTTGTTTTTTTAACACCATACAATTTTAACACACATAGAAGCAGATCTTCATATTATTGAGACGAATATTTTCTTAACTAAATATCAAAAAGTTGGTTATGATATCAATGGAATAAGTATTAGATTCTGTTATGTAAAATATTTGCTTTGTAAATAGAGATACTGTACACATCTAAAATAACTATGAATAATATTTAATTTTTTTAATTGGTTAAATTAATAAAGTTATTATATATATATATATATATATATATATATATATATATATATATATAAATTTTACTCTTTGGTTTCATACTCTTTCGTTTTTTTTTTCTTTTCTGACTCACTTTTTCTTCTTATTTTTTAATTGTTTGAATTGTTTTATATTTATAAAATTCACTCATAAAGTATTTTCTTTCCCTACGCTTTAATATATAAAAATTATATTTTATCCTTATATTACACATTTTAAATTATAATACAATGTTATTTAATAACTAATGATAATTAAACAAATATTATTTAGATTATGTATTAAATATAAAAAGATTGAAATGGATAAATAAATATTAATTATAGTAAATAAAAGTATCAGTACAAATTATTCATAATTTACCAAACATTTTCCAATCTTAATGTTCTGATTTTGTTTTTTTAACACCATACAATTTTAACATATATAAAAGCAGATTTTCATATTATTGAGACGAATATTTTCTTAACTAAATATCAAAAAGTTGGTTCTGATATTAATCGAATAAGTATCAGATTCTGTTATATAAAATATTTGCTTTGTAAATAAAGATTCTATACACATCTAAAATAACTATGAATAATATTTAATTTTTTTAATCGGTTATATATATCACAAAGTCTCCATGAAGTAGGTTAGGATAGTTAGAACTTCTATTATTTCTGCAAGTCTTTCCTTGTCACATAACCTTTGCATTCGTGCCACCGTCTGGCGGCGATAGAGTGGTAGAAGAGGAGAATCGGAATACTTCCGATCGACGAGGTTAGTGTTCATTTGAAAAAAATCGAAATTTCATTTAGTTATGACCAATTGAGACACTTACATAATAATTGAGACAAATTCTTGATGCCATTTATTATTATTATTCTCTGTATGCCAGCAGCTACATTAGGGTTTGGTAGAGTCAGAAATCCAGAAGGTTTGCCTCTCTTCATATTGATTTATCTTGTTTCATTTTTCATTTTAAATTTAATAGGCTTGATGAGAAATTGAGGGAAGAACGTTGCATTACTATTCCTGGTTGTTTGAGTCTTATTTAGTATGATTAGTTGTGGTAGAATGATGTAATATATGCTTTATTCTTTTAATTTGATTTAGTTTGAGCTGTGACATTTGTCTACCATTTACGTTTGTTGAAATTTGCTGGATATTTGCTTTTTGCTGTTTCAACCTTGGATCAGTTTAGCAGGGGATTTGGATTTTGTTAAACCATGCCATATGTATTTATTTCTTTCAATTGCTTTCTCCATGACAGTGGAGAGTGATGGCCGGAATTTCTAAAAGAAACATCTATGATCAATGTTCATCTGATCAATGTCCATCCAATCTTAATATCCTTGTCATTGATACTGACATCAAAGTTCTTGAATTAATCGAGAAAACACACAAGGATTCTCATCAAGGTTAGATATATACAATATTTTATTAGTAATCATTCTTTTAAGAGAAATATTTGTTTTATTACGCTTTTGAGTTGTGTGCAGTTATAATATGTACTGAAACTTCAAGAGCTGTCGATCTTTTACTGAGAAAAGAAATAGACATTCATTTGATTATCATGGAGCTTCATATGCCAATGATGGATGGCTATGAATTCTTGCAATTTCTCAATAAAGAAGAAATCTATGTTGCTTTCATCCGTAAGTAACTAGACTTTTACATTTTTCTCTCATAAGTAAGTGAGTCTTTTACATTTTTATGAGTTTTCAACTTCTGACTGTTTAACAATCTGCAGTCATGTTTTTTGGCGATACCGTGCCTAGCCCACAGAAGGCTTTTGAACTTGGAGCTTGGTATTATTGGCTTAAACCCTTGGACGACTTTTACGTCAAGACCTTTTGGCCGTTTTTGGTGCGGCATTACCAAAAGGAGCTCAAAAAGAAAAATATTAATGGCTTGAAATTTGATAAAAGAAGTGACACAAGTGGTAGTAGTTCTGAATGTTTTTCTGATATGGAAGTCATAAGGAAAAATATGAATGGCTTGAAACTTGATGAAATAAGTGACACAAGTGGTAGTTCTGAATGTTTTTCTGATACGGAAGTCGTTGCCGGAATTTCTGAAGAAAACATCTGTGATCAATGTCCATCCAATCTTAATATCCTTGTCATTGATACTGACATCNAAGTTCTTGAATTAATCGAGAAAACACACAAGGATTCTCATCAAGGTTAGATATATACAATATTTTATTAGTAATCATTCTTTTAAGAGAAATATTTGTTTTATTACGTTTTTGAATTGTGTGCAGTTATAATATGTACTGAAACTTCAAGAGCTGTCGAAATTTTACTGAGAAAAGAAATAGACTTTCATTTGATTATCATGGAGCTTCATATGCCAATGATGGATGGCTATGAATTCTTGCAATTTCTCAATAAAGAAGAAATCTATGTTGCTGTCATCCGTAAGTAACTAGACTTTTACATTTTTCTCTCATAAGTAAGTGAGTCTTACATTTTTCAACTTCTGACTGTTTAACAATCTGCAGTCATGTTTTTTGGCGATACCGTGCCTAGCCCACAGAAGGCTTTTGAACTTGGAGCTTGNTA
The DNA here is from genome assembly GCF_000741045.1 of Vigna radiata var. radiata. Classification (NCBI taxonomy): domain Eukaryota; kingdom Viridiplantae; phylum Streptophyta; class Magnoliopsida; order Fabales; family Fabaceae; genus Vigna; species Vigna radiata. The sequence goes on along the minus strand of NC_028351.1, from coordinate 4,621,198 downwards.
TTATTGGCTTAAACCCTTGGACGACTTTTACGTCATTAACTTTTGGCCGTTTGTGGTGCGGCATTACGGGCTCATAACGAAAAATATTAATGGCTTGAAATTTGGTAAAAGAAGTGACACAAGTGGTAGTTCTGAATGTTTTTCTGATATGGAACTTGAAGAAATAAGTGACACAGGTGGTAGTTCTGAATGTTTTTCTGATATGGAAGACTTTGCCGATGATACCTTCCACATGAAAGATGATGATACCCTTCACAAGAAAGAATAGCCAGGATCAACAGACTACTGCAATAGCCAAACATAAGCCAAATGCTTATGTTTCAAGTTTATATAATTATTTTGTTAACTTTTGCTACTTAAAATGAACGCTTTTTTTTTTTTTAATTAAAAGTCATAATTAAGAAATATTTATGAATATATAATTCCTATTGCATTTACAGTATGTAACTTAGCTTATTATATAAGATAATTTTAAATGTTTCTTAAAATTCGCACATGTATATTGAAAGAACTATGATATTAAAAATGTTATTAATAACACAATTATTACCATAGGCTAACATAAAATTTTCATAATGAAGTCATTTTATCATGCAAAATTCTCAAATTTTCATTCTTTTTTTTTTCTAAAAGAAATCTTTAAATTAACCTGTCAAACCGTCTTGAATACCATTTCACCAAAAAAAATCAATCAAAATAATATATCTGACCTCAAATTGAAAAATATTAATTTTGTCATCTTCGAAATCTTAACTTCACACATTACAATTTTAAAAATTGCATCAAAGAAGAAGGTGAAGAGGTGGTTCTGTTGGTGGCTGTACACAGTGGAAGATCATTGTGATAAAATATGTTTTTGAAATTTTTATCTTGTGTCCTGCATGAGTGTGAAGTTTAATGCTTAATTTCTTTTTATTATAACTCTGTATGCTGATAAAATATATTTAAATGATTTGCTATTCACGTGTTTTATTTTGTTTTAACTTATCTAACTATTTGTTTTCCAAAATAGATCTTAGGAAATATATTTACATGTACATTAAAAAAAATTTATTAATAACTTTTATAAATGAATTATAAATTTTTATTTATCGACAAAAATATCTATTGACAATAAATCTTTTGACAAAATTTGTCAATTTTTTTATGACTGATGGATATTTTTGTTAATAAAATAAAAATAAAAGTTTTCGCTTTAGATTTTAATTATATTATAATAAAATTAATTCATAACTTTTTTTCTGAAATATGTTAATAAATTCATCATTAATTATAATTTTGGAAATTTGTTAACAAATCTCTTAATAAGATGAATACCAAAACTTTTACCAAATTTAACAAAATAATTATTATAAATAAAAATGAAACTTAGGTAAGAATAATAAAAATGTATAAAAAGAGAAAAGAAAAATACAATAACAATTAGTATGATTGAAACCATAATAGTAGTGGTGAAAAAGGAGAAAGAAATAAAAGTTTATTCATAAAATTTTACTAATCAAAAAAAGTCTAACAAATATTTATCGACAAATAAATACCAATAAATATTAGTATTTATTAACGAATTTTTAGTTGATAATTATTAATTGATTTTTTTAATCTGTTGGTAAAATTTATTACCAAATACTTTATCAATAAAATTTAAATTTATCAATAAAATTTTGATATTACTCACAAATTTTATCTATAATTAAATTAATTTTTAATTTTTAGTAATACAAATATATACATATTTGTCTGTATATATATAAATCACGTGTGTTATGTGATTAAATATATATTAATTGCGTAAAAATGCAATCTGATCATTGAAATTATTAATCAGTTTATGCATAGATATTAGAAAAGAAAAAGAAAATTCAATTTTATTATGATAAAATAAAATTTCGATGACTTAAACATTTAAAAAAAAAAAACAATGCAGTTTTGAAACTATATATACACTTTTCTGATAATTTAGACATTATAATTTACTTTCTTAAAAGATATTAACCCTCTGTGTTATTACTTTTAATTGTAATGTATTTATACAACCAATTGGTAAAGTAGAATATTCTTACACAAAAATAATTTAAATGATAAATAACTTTAAAGCCATCTTAAAATATGTATATATATGTTTCATAAAATAATATAAAATGAATAATATTTTTTAATTATAATAAAATAATAATAAAGTCTTCTTATACCCATTAAATTTAAGAAAACAATTTATATTGACTAATAAGGGAAAAAATAGTAACAAATTCTGGTGAGCCTCAATTATCAACCTGAATAGCTATAAAAAATGAACTACGAAATTAATATATTATATATGTCTATTGGTATTTTGTTTTTTTACTTATATACTTTGTCTATTTTTATTATTACTTTAGTTAAATACTTTTAAAGAAATTATTTTTCAAGTGTTCTTAATATAATTGGAAGAGTTATTATCATTAATCCTTATTGTGTACTTTGATATTTAAGAAAAATATTTTTGATAAATTATATGTTTTAGGAATAGTTAACACAAATTTTGTAAAAGATGCAAGTTAATGTTCGTGTTATATATCCATTTGAGAACAAGATTTACAAGATAGTAATTGAAAAAATATAGTTTATTTGCTTTACAGTAAATTATGATTAAGCACCAAATTATGTTGAAGAAATAATAAATTAATATATAAAACACTACGTTCTAAGATCTTAAATTTGGATTGATGAATAAATATTTATTTAATTGGTATAATTAAATAAATAAGAAGATGTTTAAAAGATGAGTGGGAACATCCTGGCATGTCTCAACTGTGTTGTTGAAACAGAGCTTGGTCGGTTGCCATATCGTGCTCTGCTTTTCACTGTGACTGAAGCCACAAAGTAATCTCTTTCAGAAGTGAAGATGAGCCACGAGCTGAAAGAGACGTACGCGTGCATGCCCACGACGGAGCGCGGCCGTGGGATTCTGATCTCCGGCGACGCCAAGTCCAACTCCATCGTCTACACCAACGCCAGATCGGTGGTCATCGTGAGCCTCGAGAATCCCCTTAACGTCTCTGTCTACGGGGAACATGCCTACCCGGCCACCGTCGCGCGTTTCTCCCCCAACGGCGAGTGGGTCGCCTCCGCCGACGCCTCCGGTACCGTCAGGATCTGGGGCACGCGAAACGACTTCGTTTTGAAGAAGGAGTTCAGAGTCCTCTCCGGGCGCATCGACGACCTTCAGTGGTCCCCCGACGGCCTCCGAATCGTTGCCTGCGGCGAAGGCAAAGGGAAGTCCTTCGTCCGCGCTTTCATGTTAGTTCTCCTGACAAACTTCTAGAACTTTCTCGAAGCTTCTCTGTGTGTGTGTGATCTATTATGTTTGACTTCGTTTGACTTTGAGATCTCTTTTGTTGATAATGTTGTATACTGTGCGATGAAGGTGGGATTCGGGGACTAATGTTGGAGAATTTGACGGTCACTCGCGCCGGGTTTTGAGTTGTGCATATAAACCCACGAGACCATTTCGTGTTGTTACCTGTGGAGAGGATTTTCTGGTTAACTTTTATGAGGGACCTCCCTTTAGATTTAAGCTATCTCACAGGTATGTGTTGTGTATTACTATGAGAAAATAAACTTTACAGAATGGTATTTTAGGCATCACTTACACTGTGCATATGTGTATGAGGCGGAAAAAGAATATGATCTTTTGATACAGCTGAGAATAGTGTTTCTCTGAAAGTAGCTTCTGTGCTCTAGTCCTTCTTTTGAAAAAGATGAAAACGTTTGGGATGTACACTGCTATTTTAAAGGGTTTTCATATGGAATCGAAACTGATGCATATTGCTATTATTTGTAAATGTATGATCATTTGGACCTCAGTTTCTCTGAGGATTTTCTTTTGTAAGATTTGTCGTGCGTCTGTTTGGTTTGTTCTTCTCTTTGGAACTGATATTGGGATAATGTGGTTATGTACAGGGATCATTCAAATTTTGTTAATTGTGTAAGATATTCTCCAGATGGCAGTAAATTTATAAGCGTAAGTTCTGACAAAAGTGGTTTCATATTCGATGGAAAAAGTGCTGAGAAGATTGGTGAGTTGTCTTCTGAAGGTGGGCATACTGGAAGTATTTATGCAGTTAGCTGGAGTCCTGATGGAAAACAGGTAAGTTAACCTCTGAATATATATGGCAATATACTTACACCCTAATGTACTTGGATAGAAACTTGGTGTCTTATTGACTAAAAATAGGGTAAACCTCAATTCCAAGATAGAAGGCTGCAGCACCTTCCAATTCTCTTTCAGATAAAAAGATAACTTTCTCTTAACCTCCCTTGTTATTTATAGGCAGCAAAACCTTGTTTCTTTAACCAACAAATCAAACAAACTGCTCTTTTTCTAACTAAGGGGTATCTATCATACTGACCCCATTTTCCCCGTTGATATGATGTCGCCTTTTCACCTCTCCCAAATACATAACGGTTGATCGCTTTATTTTCTTTATGAAATTAACTGAATGCAAAACTTCAAACTTTGCTATAACATTTTTGTGATAGTCGCTTCTTTTTAATATTATTAGTGAACTTATAAACATACCATAAAGTAAAACACTTGAAGTGACAAATGGAAAGTTAATTTTTTTTAACTTTTGGTAGCCAGATAGACATTTTAATTTTACCTGATGTTCCTCTCTAAGTGACATGAACGTTTTTAACTTTTCGTTATCGTTTATTTTGTTATCTCGTCTTTTTGTGAAAAAGATAATTGATTTTATGCAGAAGGATTTCATATGTATGAACGTTAAATTTTAGGTCTATGTTTGAACATATAAAAGCAATAAGTGTTTGCAATTTTACTTCTTGATGTTGTATTTTCATGCATGTTTTGATTGCCTGTGCCGGTGCTAGATATCTTAAGGCATGTTAGGTACAGTTTGCATAGTTCAATGTTGTGGTAGGTAATTTTGAGCACGTAGTTAAACAAACGTCTGTATTTGCAGAATTGTTATTTGTTTTTCCTCCATTTTTTTCTTACTTCTCTGTTTTTGTGCAAGTCTATTTTCTCCTTTTCACTGGAACTCTGCAATGCACATTTTGAGTAATAACAATCTGATCTACAGTTTTAATGCTGTCTGTAGGTGCTGACTGTGTCTGCCGACAAGTCTGCAAAAGTATGGGACATATCAGAAGACAATAACGGAAAGGTGAAGAAAACTTTGACTTGTCCTGGCACGGGTGGAGTTGAAGATATGCTAGTGGGGTGCCTATGGTTGAATGATTATCTTGTCACTGTTTCTCTGGGTGGGATAATATCTATATTTTTAGCAAGCGATCTTGATAAAGCCCCGACAGCATTTTCTGGACATATGAAAAATGTTTCCTCCTTATCTATTCTTAGAAGTAACCCTAAAGTGCTCTTGTCTAGCAGTTATGATGGCTTAATAGTTAAGTGGATTCAAGGGATTGGATATAGTGGAAAACTACAAAGGAAGGAAGGTTCTCAAATCAAATGCTTAGTGGCTCTAGAAGAAGAGATTGTTACTTCTGGATTTGATAATAAGGTGAATGTTTTGCTTATATTCTTTGGTAATATGATAATGATAATAATTATGCTACAGTTTTCTCAATTTCCATCTCCTCCCTTGGTTAAAAAATCAGTGATGCTTGTCATTTGCATTTAAATAATATATTTTTTATGGGTTGAAATAAATTATTCATATGGCATTATCCATATTGGTAGTGAAGTATCTGATAGGATATGGGGCTGGATCAGAAAATAGTTGGAATAGCATTTCGAGCAATAAAAGAATTTGATGCCAAGTATGAAGAAGCTTTTTGATTTGGGAAGTTTATCCCAACAAGGCAATAATTGGTAATAGAGAGGAGAATCAGTTACACTCTCTGACTTGGCAAATTGGTTGGGGCGAAGTAGCCGAAAATATAGGGAGGGAGACAAGGGTGGGAGAGGCTTGCTTGGATAATCACGTTACTTCTGGAGAATAGCTTTCTGTGAGGAGCCTTAGGCTGCTCTGGTTGAGTTCCTTTGTAAGAGCGTTGGCCCAGTTACTTCATCAGTTTGATACTCTGTTCTTAAATTGAAGGCTGTTGTGACTTCATTTTTTCTATCCAATGTATTTGTTTCTTATGATCCACTGATGATGCAAGGACCATTTTTTCCCCAATGTTGTCTATTGGACTTGGTAAATGGTAACATTAACAATTGCTTTACCAAGTGAGAGGTGTTATAGTTTTTCAATTAATGTTCTTGTAATGTTATTGTATCTGTCTTGGTATTACCTGGAACGGTGAATTTCTCTCACTGGCTATTATTTTTTGTGCTGTAAATTGTTCCTGCAAAGTGATTTAAGAAATCGTGGTTTAAGCTTTACATGATATCTTCATGCCTGCTTTAGTGTTGTTAGAAATCCCTGCAGCAATTGTGACATAGTTCTTCATTCATAGTACTTTCATGCTAAGATATGACAAATTAGTCTTTTTGGGGGTAGAAATTTCAAGGCATCTGCAATATATGAATATTATGTAGAAGTGAGGGTTTCTTACTCTGATCGCCCCTCTTTCTTTTTCTTTTGACAACCAGATAAGGCGAGTTTCTTTTCATGGGGATCAGTGTGGAGATGCCGAGGCCATTGATATAGGAAGTCAACCAAAGGACTTGAGTGTTGCACTTCTTTCACCTGAACTTGCTCTAGTTTCAATTGATTCTGGAGTTGTCATGCTGCGTGGCACAAAAATTGTGTCAACCATTAATCTGGGGTTTGTTGTGACTGCATCTGCTGTCTCACCTGATGGAAGTGAAGCCATTATCGGTGAACAGGATGGTAAATTACACATATATTCTATTTCTGGTGATACTCTTGTAGAAGAGGCTGTCCTTGAGAAACATAGGGGTGCTATTAGTGTGATACGTTATTCTCCAGACGTTTCAATGTTTGCATCAGGGGATGTCAATCGAGAAGCTATAGTGTGGGACCGTGCCTCCCATGAGGTAAGTGCAACTTTGATAGTCAAAGTATTACTTTTGATGCTTTCTCTCTAATGTGCATACTTTTCTTTTGGATGTGTAAGAAATAATTTTTTTGTGGCATTACTAATTTAACTGTTTCAACACATGTTTTCATTTCAGGTGAAGCTTAAGAACATGTTGTATCATACTGCTAGGATAAATTGTCTTGCATGGTCACCTGATAGCCGTAGGATTGCCACAGGGTCGCTTGACATGTGTGTCATCATATATGAAATTGATCAGCCTGCATCTAGTAGAATTACCATAAAGGGTGCTCATTTAGGTGGGGTTTATGGGTTAACATTCACTGACGAATATAGTTTGGTTAGCTCAGGTGAGGATGCTTTTATCCGTGTTTGGAAGATAACCCCTCCTTGACTGATCGAGTTCGATTTGGAAGATAAGTGAATGTGGCAAAATATTTGTTGGATTCCAAATTTCTTGCTTTAGAAGGCTTCTAAAATTCAAGACTGAAGAGGATATGCTTATCATCGTAAGTTGGTCTTATCACATTCCTCTTTCAAATTTCATTCAAGTCTCGGTTTGGCAGTCACCTGCTTGAACATTGCGGTTTAAAGTTGAGGCTATTTTCTTGTTGCCTTTTATGAGTAACTGCTTTGTATGAGTTTCAATCTCTAGACTTTGATGGTACCAGTGTACATCACTATTTGTCTTGGTTTGCTCTGGATAAAACCAATTTATGATACCAAAGATTTTAATGGTTGCGAAAACTGTCAAGAATCTTGTTGTGTACATTACTACAGGGAATCAATATTTATAGTGTGAGTTTGTGTTAAAAGTGTTGGTAGATCAGAGAGCAGAGTCAATTAATTTTCCCCATTTAAAACCTCACTTCTTTGGAGGATATACTCAAATGGGGTGCCCCTGTTTGAGGCCAGATTGGTTGTAATGTTTGTTTGTAGTTGGAATGCAGATTTGTATGTTTTGTTAATCTATCCATCCCTATATGCCAATGAAAGATCTAGCAAGTTAATATATTATGAAAGCTTAATTAAATTTGAAGTTCCTTATAAGGATTGGTATTTTCAATATAAATTTGAAGTTCCTTGTAAGGTTTGGTATTTTCAATATATATTTGAAGTTCCTTATAAGGTTTGGTATTTTCAGTTGATACTATATTTGCGTTGGTTTGGTATTTTCAATTGATATAAATTTGAAGTTCTTTACAAGATTTGGTATTTTTAATATTAGTGTTGATGTAAAAGTAACTTTATTTATTTGTGGAAAAAGTGTTAGATGACAATGTTATTGTTCAATAGCTTCCATATCATTATTAGTTATGAAGAGATTGTTATCGTCTATTAATGTAGATGAGAATGATAATATTCTGTTATTTAACGTATTTTTAGTGTGAAAATAATAGAAGTTACTTTTATTTTACATTAATTACAATATTATTTATATTATTTTATATAAATTACAAAAGTGAAGATAAGTTTAAGACAAGATCATAGTCACTTCATTTATTTTATAAGAAAAATTTTAACGATAAATATTCAATTGAAATTTTTGGAAAGATACTCAATTGAAAAACTTTTGATATTTGAAACTTAACTAAGTCTAGGTTAATAGATTTAATTATAACTCTACAATTTAATAATTATATCGTAATTTCATAATTTTACAATTCTGTTACTTTATAATTTTATAAAGATTAAATATGTTTTCAATTTAAACGTAAAATTGAAATTCGTTTATTTTTAAAACTAATAAAGTTATTATTATTAAGTTAATTTTTTAAGTTTAGAAAGTAAAGTGTATTATTATTTTTTTTTAAATAAGTTTTGCGCCTAAGTTTAGGGTGGAATGCCCCGTTTCAGTGCGCTATTAATTTGTTCGGTAAAATTTGTGAATTTCAATTTTGCAATTTTGATTTCATTGCTCACGAATAATTAAAAGTAAAAATGTTATTTATTTAAATAATTCAAAAGTAAGAAAACTATCGAAAATTTTAGATCAAAGTACACAACTTTGAAATAAGTTTTATCTCATTTAAATTCAAATACACATGAAAAAAAAAATATCATTTTCTAAAACAAAATCAAAACTTTTTACTTTCGTGCATCGAGATCAACATATGCAAAATGATAATAACATATTCACAATTATACTAATTCTCATAAGATCATAAAATAAATATCATGATTGACCACTATATCACACTAACTATAAATTAATAAAACAAAATAATCATAAACATAATCATAGATACAAAATCAGACATATCTCAATTAATCATACACATAACAGTGGGAGAACCAGTGTATGAACTAGTGTCAAGAGATTGTGCACCTATCATTTATAAATTTTTTCTAAAACCCAACTAAAATATATATGGATCATTCTTGATTCACATTAAATTACTTCTGCCAAAAGTCATAACCAAAAAATATATGGACCTCACCTAAACCACATTAAATTACTTCTACACTAAGAATCTATAACCAAAATATATATTGACTACACCCAATCCACGTTTCAATTACTTTTGCACCCAAAAGTTATAACCAAAATATATATGGACCGCACCCGATCCTTATTAGATGGTAGAGTAAATTCAAATCCTTCTCAAAGTGGTTGTTACCAACCCTCTAGATATAAACTTCCCTTAACTCACCAATCAGGATGGTCTCAAGCACACATGTATTGTAATTTATACACCACACCATGATTCTACATGTAAAAGTTTTTCTCTTACGAAAATACAATTTCAAAGTTTAGAACTAAATCACAAACTTAAGATCGTACTCTACTCATTCACTGATACACCAATCCAATAATATACTTAACTTATATCTAAACTAACCTATATCATTTAATTCAATGGAAACGTTTATCACACTTCATTTGTTTTCTATTAATTGCATCAAATTGATACAAATTATTTCTATCACCACAACTCCCAAAAATCATATTCTTCCATTAAAATTAAAGATCATGGAATTGATAATGCAATACAAAAGAATTAACTTAATTATGTAATAATGAAAAATGTTACGCCCAAAATAAGCAATAGAGGTCAAAGTTGTCAATCACATACACTGAGGGATTCTTATGCGAAAAATTGTTCCCATTATAGACCTCCAATTGAAGATCCAAGCAGTCAAAATAAAGAACCACTTGTCTAAGACTAGTTGTCAAACTTTCAACTCAATTTGAGGTTAATGAAGAGGGATCCTAAATTTTGTGAGATAACTCAGGACTGAAATTAATGTGTTACTTGAGCGAGAATGTTGTTGCTTGGCTAAAATTATCTTACTTTAATGAGAATTTAACAAAAAAAAAGGTTAAATTGTATGGTATTCTTGTTTAAGCGAGAATTTGACAAAAACTAAAGGCTTAATACCTCTTTTCGTCCCTCTTTTGGAGGTGAATGTTCAATTGCGTCCTACCTTTTTTCAAAAGTTCAATTTAGTCCCACCTTTTGAAAAAAGTGTGCAATCAAGTCCTTTTGGGTAACGGAGTTAAAAAAATAACGTTTGACCTGTGTTNTGTGCAACGTGGCAGTTTAGTGATCAGAACTTTGAAGGGTAAAGTTGGTATTTTTAGTAAATTGATTCAGTTAAAAAAAATTGACCTTGTTTAGATGTAAAAAAATCTGAGAGTTAGGGTTTGAAGAAAACGCGATTGGGGGTTCAACGATTTGGGGTTCAGCGATTTGGGGTTCAGCGATTTGGGGTTGCAAAAAACGCGATTTGCAGGATCGATCTTCCAATTTGGGTGATCTTGAAGGTGAAATCTTATTCCGCTTCACAGGTTAGGTTTTACGTTTGCTTATTTTGTGAAATTGAGGTATTGTATGTGTTTAGATGGTTGTCGGGTTTGATGGGGTTTATCTATGGGTGAAAATTTTTTGAGAAAAGTTGTCTTCTTTTGATGCATGACAGTGGTCCCATAGTTGTTACTTTAACTTAAATTAGTGGTCCCCATTTGCATTTGCAGGGTTCGGGTAGGGATGGGTGATGACAGGTTTCGGGTAGTGGTCCACCATGGTGGGACCTTGATCAAAGAAGTCCCTTTTAAATATATTGGAGGGGAAATAGTTTCTTGGGACGTAGACCCCGATATGTGGTGTTATTTTGGAGTATTAGGTTCACTTAAACACATGGGTTACATGCAAGTACAAGAATTATTTTACAATGTACAACATGTTTTACATAAGCTTGATGATGATAAAGGAGCTATGAACATGATGAATGTGGCTAAGTATTTGGGGAAAGTGAACCTNTATGTTGTGCATGGGGTGGACGAAGCAACTATATTAGAAAATGATGAGAATGAGATTATGTACCTATGTGAAGGTCCTGCCGAGAGTGGTGAGGGAAGTGGCCTTGCTGGAGAAGCACATGTTGAGGGTGGTGATGAAGGAATTAGTCATGTAGTGGAGGGTGCAGTGGAGGTTGAGGATGCACGGGATGATGAGAATGATGATGCATTGGAAGTTGAGAAGGAGGTTTTAGTGGATAATGAGGATGACAAGGAGGATGCAGAACATGTTGAGGTTGATGTGGAGATTGACAATGATGATGAAGTTGAGGATGTAAGTGAAGATTTAGTTGACGTGGAGATTGAGGATGCAGGGGAGGTTGATATTGAAGAAGAAGTGGAAGTGGAAGTGGATGTGGACAGTGATGATGAAGTAGGAATGGAAGGACTCAGTGGTGATGAATACGTGGATGATGACACTGAAAAAGAAACCCAAGAATGTAGGGGTTTGTCAGATGATGATTGGGAGTCTGATAAGCTTTTAACTCCTGAAAATAGTGAAAGTGAGGAGGATGACAACATTGACACAACCTCTGTAGGTCCTTACTCAAAATATGNNAAGGAGAAGTCCATGGCAGATTATAAGTGGGAAGTGGGGACTATTTTTACTGACAGGGAAGAGTTTAAGGATGCTATTAGAAGATATGCTGTTCATGCTGGGAGGGATCTAAAATTTATAAAAAATGATAACCGTAGGGTTAGGGTGGCATGCATGGGTGGGCAAGGGAAGTGTCCATGGATAGCTTATTGTGGTTATCTGCCTACACGCAAAATTTGGCAATNGAGGAAGATAATTGATACTCATAGTTGTAGTAGGCAACTTAATATTAAACTGATGAATGCTAAGTGGTTAAGTCAGGAAATAGATAGATCTATAGTTGACAATCCTAATTTAAAGGTGAATGATATTCGTACNAAAGCATTAAGAAAATGGAATACTAATGTGTCAATATCGAAGGCAAGAAGGGCAAAGTTAATTGCCACAAGACAAGTTGAAGGAGATTTCAAAGAACAGTACAAAAGGGTTTACGACTATGGACATGAGCTTTTAAGGTGTAACCCAGGGTCAACTGTGCAGATTAAAGTTGATTCTCATAATGGTGACCAAATCTTTCAAAGAATGTATATTTGTCTGAAAGCTTGTAAAGAAAGTTTCAAAAGTTGTAGGCGCATTATATGTCTAGATGGATGTTTCTTGAAAGGTGTTTACAAGGGGGAGTTGCTGACTGCTGTTGGTAGGGACCCAAACGAACAAATGTTACCCATTGCCTATGCAGTAGTAGAAGTAGAGAACAAAGACAGCTGGACATGGTTTTTGCAATTGTTAATTGAAGACCTCGGTGGCAGTGAAGTATGTAGAGGGTGCACATGGATGTCAGACCAGCANAAGGTATANTGAACTACTTNTATTTTAATGAACTACTTTTATATAGTGCTTTCATTATAATGAACTACTTTTAATTGTGCAGGGCTTGGTCCTAGCCATTGAGGAGCTTCTACCTCGGGCAGAACAAAGATTCTGTGTGAGACANCTTTATGCNAACTTTAGGAAAAAGTTTGGTGGGCAGGTATTAAAAAATCTGATGTGGAGGGCTGCAACCAGCACATACCCCCAGGCTTGGGAAAGAGAAATGCTCAAAATTAAAGAAGTGAATATTGAAGCCTATAAATACCTCATAGGCATTGAACCAAGGTAACCCCTTACCCATTATATCAGGTTTATTGTCACAGATGAATTGTAACCCATTTGAGAATTCTTTTGTGCAATAGGTTTTGGTCAAGATCATGCTTCACAGGTCAAGCATTGTGTGATACACTAGATAACAATATCACTGAAGCTTTTAATAGTGTTCTTATACATGCAAGAGGAAAACCATTAATCACAATGATGGAGGATATTAGAGTGTATGTCATGAAAAGGTGGGGCAACAACAGAACCAAGGTGGCATCTATGGACTTCACCATATGTCCAAAGATAAAGACCAGACTTCAGAAGGAAAGTAATATGTCTAGATTTTGGTTGCCAAGGTACATTGTTNATTTCATTTCATTTCTTTTTATATACATTGCATTCATTGGTTGGACTTCATTGTCTGTNCTTNNTTTCTTTCAGTTGGTCTGNTAGAAAGATTTTTGAAGTTAGGCACAGTTCANCCGTTGGGAANAAGTTCACACTGGACTTGGACACTAAAGAGTGCAGCTGCAGAAAGTGGACCATCACGGGCATCCCATGCTGTCATGCAATTGCAGCAATGAACTACTCCAATGTTGATCCAGACAGTTTTATACCCACTTGCTTCAGTAGATCCACCTATCAGGAGGTGTATGCGTCCATAATTTTCCCACTGAATGGTCCTCAACTATGGGAAACCACACCTTACAATGANGTNCTACCACCACTAATGAGGAAGATGCCTGGTAGGCCAAAGAAAAAAAGGAGGTTGGAAGCATGGGAGTTAACAAAGGACGACACTCAAATGTCTGTTGGAGGGCATAGGAAAAAGTGCACCATTTGCCGTCAGAGGGGGCACAACAGGAATAAGTGCCCTTCACGGCCCCAACCAACAGAAGCAACCCAGCCACCACCAACCCAGTCAGAAACAACACAACCAACCCAGTCAGCAGAAACAACACAACAAGCACCACCAACCGAGTCAGTNGAAACAACACAACCATCACAACCACCTCCATCTTCCCCAACCCCTCTACCATCACAGCCACCAAGTCCCCAATCATCCCGTCGAACAAAATTAAATGTCAGAAGAAGAGATGGATAGATTGATGACAAAGTGTCTTTAGTTAGTTGAAATTTGGATTATATGTAATGTCTTTTAATTTGGTCTGTACTGTGTTTAATTTGGTGAGAAAGTGAACTCATATCTACTGTCTTTTATTTTGGTGATAGATATGTATTGTCTTTTATTTTGGTGACAAGTGAAGTACTGTCTTCTATTTTGGTGAACAGATATGGACATCTTATGTATTGTCTGTCTTTAATGAATGAAACTTTGTACTTCCAAATTGAGAGTGAAGATTCCAAACTGTATAGAAAAAAGCTTATGCACTTATTCCAAATGGATCGTTGCATCTGTGATTGGAGCTCTTGTTTTTGCTATAGTTGTTATTCTTTTTTACAAGCTATCTCATTAGCTTATAAAATCATACAAGATATGACAGAATGGAAGCAATGTTTGATGCTTTTATGTACTTGGTTGTATATAGGAAACGTATGGACATAGGTGGCGTTATCATATATCCCTGCAATTATTTCGCCTCTGTTATTTTTAAGATTGAAAGTTTTCAATGATATACCTTGCTTTTTATGCTCTTAATTATGTTTTTCTTTTGAACTGTAAGAACAATTACTTAATGCAAGTAAGTCTGTTCGAGTATACTCTTTTTATGACATGATGTATTTGTAATAGCATATCTGAATTTCATGATTTCCAAATCTTTGTGCTAACTAATGCTGTGTGCGAGTTATAACTGATGGTATAACAACCAAAACATGTTCACGTTGCGAACCAACTTCTTTCATTCATCCAAATACATTACATTAGGTAAATCAACCTAAACACAACCTACCATATTCACGATCTAAATTCACGATCTAAGTAAATCAACCTAAACACAACCAGAATATGACAAGGACAACCACAATACACACACACAAAGCTACAACTAACATCTTCATCCTTTTCTGCATTTTCTGCAAATCCTTCACTGCATTTTCCAGCTCGCTTATCCTCTTCAGAATTGTGCAATCTTTTTCATCAACGTTGTCTTCACCTTCACAACACCACTTAAAATAGTTACAGCAGCTCCCAAATGAAGATCCACCCTGTTATCCACCATGTTATTCAACGATACCTACCATCAAGTCAAATGAAGAAAAGATCAGCTGAGAACTTCAAACCTTGTAACGAGGACAACCCCAAAAATTTCTCCCAGCATTCTTCGTAGTTCTGGCCACTTTGATTACTGCAACATCTCCACAATAACACGTTGGGATTAACCCACCTCCCCTACAAGCACCATGGGACGAACGAGAAGAACACCCTTTGGCCCAACTTTTGGAAACCGAAGAACACCCTTGGGAAGCCATTCCTATTTCTCGACACTTTCCAAATCTCAAAGACCAATTGGGTGGAAACCAAACCCTAACCCCTTTTACTTCTTAACCAAGTGAATTCTTCTAAAATCCCAACTTTACCCTTCAAAGTTCTGATCACTAAACTGCCACGTTGCACAGAACACAGGTCAAACGTTATTTTTTTAACTCCGTTACCCAAAAGGACTTGATTGCACACTTTTTTCAAAAGGTGGGACTAAATTGAACTTTTGAAAAAAGGTAGGACGCAATTGAACATTCACCTCCAAAAGAGGGACGAAAAGAGGTATTAAGCCAAAACTAAATTAAGTTGCAATAATATTCTGGTTTCAATGAGAATTTGACAAAAATACACAAAATTACGATCATATATCAATTTCAACTTAGACTCATACATAACTTAATTAAGATATAAAATCAATAAAAAAATTATTGAAGTGCACCAATTTCACAGCATAATAAGATTGAACTTAAAAAAAAATTACTTCCAATAAGAAACTTTGGTTGGACTTTTAATCGACGGAAATTGATCTTGATGTTTCCATTACTCAACAATGTGATCAGTTTCTATATTATATGTTTGATTGTAAAAATTAAGAAAAAATTATAATGAAAGAAGAGTAGGGAAATGAATTTTCTTGGAAAAGAAAAATAGTCTATAATGCAAAGTTCACTAAATGAAGTTTCTACATCCTTAAGTTTTGTGTTCTTTATTTTATTGTTATACTATTTGCTTTTTTAAAATTTGACATAAGATGATAACACGAGAAGAGTGACTTGTTAAAATACACGGAGAGAAATGAATATTTGGATCATGAGTTAAATTGGAGTTTTGACATATACAAATAATAAAAACAAACATTTGAAAATTGTGTGTTCCAAATTTGCTTTCAATAATTATCAACTTAGGCTATCATAAGTAATTTAAAAAAGAAATTTACTAATTTGATTTTACTTCTATGTATATTTCTTAGGTTACAATAAGCCATTTACAAAAGAAATTTACTGATCTTATTTTATTTCTAAGCATATTGAAATGGACACTTATGTATTGAAACATCGGTTACTTGAAACTACGCAGATAAAAAAATGCAAAATTATCAATAAATAAAACTTACATCCAACCAAAAAACTTACTCGAGGGTAATTGTCTTTAATTAAAAAGTTGATATGAAAATTTATAATTGAGAATAGAAAATAAGAAAAACAAATTGAACAAAAATACATATGCCTAATAAACTATCATCAGCCGTTTTATCGTAAAATATAATTACCATATCAAAGACTCGAATCTACAAAACAAACCAAAGCTCACAGATGGCACAACATAAAAACAAGTCATTGCCCAACCACAATCTAAAGAAACAAAAGCTCAAACAGCTTCCATTATGTTCGATATACTTTCATTACTACTACACTTAGAACTATCTCAGCTTTATTGAGAATATTGCTTAGCTTGACCAAGAAGGCAAATTAAGTTTGTATAACCTAATTTCCGTTTAAAGATTGAAAGATTGATCGCATGAATTGTAGAAAAACATATAAACTTAGAAGTTACAATCGGAAGTATAATAAACTGGTAGTGAATAAACAGTGGAGCCCCCTCTTTTAATTGGAATATCTCGAAAATTTTCTGAAGAGATAATATTGGTAGATGGAATCCAAGATTTTGAAATATCCATGTAAAGTAAAAACCAAAAACAACGTTTCAAAAATAAATAGAAGGCCTCAAAGCCACGGTCTTGAACATAAAAATCAATTCTACAGTAAAACAGTAACTTTGTCCCAAAACTCAAAGCTGATTTGCATCTTAAAACACTAAAAGCTTAACCTAATAACGTCCAATTGCCCAAACTCTGACCACGCCATCAGTATAACCACTAAACAAAGTGCTTCCATCTGCACTCCAGTTCAAACTCGTGCAATAGATAACCTGCAAAATATTCATACCAGTTAAAAACATTACAAAAGTCAAGCAGTTCACGAACAAACATCTTACAATATAAAGTCCAACAATTAAATGCAAACCTAATAGCTACAAACATAGCACTAACTGATATGAGAAGAACTTCTGAAATAGATTTTTTTTCCTAACTCCAGGTCAATTGAATATAGAATATTTCAGTATCAATGGCAATACAAACATATCTCCAGCTAAGAAATAAAATGATTAGCCAAACTTTCTCTGCAAAGACACTTGACCACACAACAAACAATTCCTTACTAAAGTAAATGCCAAACATTTAAACGGATAAAACATATGTAAACAAGCAAATTGTAAAGATACACTAAAATGCAGACTAATACTGAATAAATTGAAAATAAAATCAAGCAAAAAGAGCAAGAACCAATTCAAAGAAAAGACATAATATTACAATTCAATCCACCGCAGAAGATATGGTTATGTGATTTATTAAATTCAGCAATTATATATGTATGATGAGTATAATAAAAAACATTACACTAACTATCACTATAAAAATAAAAAACATATCCAAATTTACCTTCTTTTTGTTTGTGTTGCCACCGGTGGTACCATCAGCCTCAGTCTTGAGGTCCACCTTCAAATCCTCAACAATACTCTTACTCTCCAAATCCCAGATCTTGATGCTCTGCTCGGTGGCGGCGCACAGCCAGTACCTGTTGGGACTGAAGCAGAGGGCATGGATAATAGAGCCAGCATCGAGAGAGTACAGACGCTTACCCTCAGCCAAATCCCACAGCAAAATAACTCCATCTTTTCCACCACTGGCACACAGAGAACCATCGGGAGAAACAGCAACAGTGTTCACATACCCACTGTGTCCAGCAAGGGTATTTCTCAGCTTGCAGTTCGTGAGGTTCCACACCTTAACAGTGCGGTCCCAAGATGCAGACACAATAGTCGGCTGAAGCGTGCTAGGGCTGAAACGCACACAGCTAACCCAATCAGAATGAGCATCACTGTCTTGAATGGTGTACTTGCATTCACCAAGGGTATTCCACAGTTTGATTGTGCGGTCACGGGAGGCCGACACGATCTGACGGTTGTCAATAGAGAACGCCACAGAGAGGACGTCCTTGGTGTGTCCAACGAAACGGCGCGCGGAGGTGCCGGCTGCAAGGTCCCAGAGGCGGAGCTCACCGTCCCAGGAGCCGGAAAGCGCGAACTGACCGTCAGAAGATAGGACAACATCCTGAACAAAGTGGGAGTGACCGGTTAAACGGCGTCGTGCAACACCGTAGGTCTTGTCCTCCTTGGTGAGATGCCACAAGATGATGGATTTGTCGCGCGAAGCCGTGACTATCATGTCGGAGTTGTCAATGGGAGTGGCAATCGCCGTTACGACGTCAGTGTGGGCGCGCATGGTGCCGCGGAGAACGAGACCCTCTGCCATTTTTCTCTCACAGGAACACAAACACACAGCAATGAGATTACTAGGGTTTTCGAGTTCCCGTACTCTGTTTGAGGCTTTTGTGTTTCTAAGCCACGCTATGACTCTCGCGAAAGAATATATAGTGACTAGAAAACCTGATTAGGGTTTTCAGTTGGATACCAACTCAACACATTTTTTTTCTTTTTTTTTCAACTGCTACAGTTTCAGTTCACTTCAGGCCCAAACTTCTTTCAAGCCCAATAAATGTTTTTCTTTATAATTTTTAATTAGTTAGAATCTCTTGGTGTTGGTAAATTTTAAGTAATTCATAAATTTATATACTTTTAATTAAGTTTTTTATTAAATGTTTTAGTTTATCAAATATTTAAAAAATTTATATTTTTAGTTAAGTTTTTATTATTTAATTTTTTTCATGTGTTATCATTTTTAATTTGCTATCGTATTAAATTTTTATCTCAGGTTTTTTTTTGCGTTTTATTTTACGTCAAAAGAAAACATAAATATAAATTACTTATACTTTTAAATTAAAATTCGTTTCATCACATTTTAATTACATTTATTAGTAATATGAAAATTATGTATAATTATGAGTTTATCTTTAGGTTTTGTTTGTTTAGTAGAACGAATGTATGGATTTGAGAGTGAAAGAGAAATATTTTGGTATAGTTTGTTTTAAGGACTGAAAAGAAATAGATTTGAAGAAAAAATATATTTTTATTATTTAGCATTTTATTTTAATAATAATTATAAAAAATGATTTTAATTTTTTATTATTATAAAGTAAAAGCAGATACTTCACAGTAAACTATAATCTTTCTTATTGACATCTATGTGGATTAAGGGAGTGAAAAAAACTAAAAATTAAAAGTTTAAGTTTTTTAAATAGAGTAAACCAGAATAAAATTTGGAAAATAATAAAAAAAAACTGTAGTTGATTTGATTGATGGAAAAAAATAATTTATAAAATATTTTTAAGATTGTTATAATTGATTATTATTATTATTATTATTTATATAATAATTACAATATTAATTATGAGTCACCTTCACCTTGTTTTTTCATTGTTTTTATAGTGTTTCCTAAAAACTATACTGAAATTATTATAGAATAACTATGGTATAATACTCATTACTTGGTGCAGCAAAATGTTTTTTTTTTATATTTGAAAAAGGCATATAATCGATTTGTATACAGAGGAAATCGGTTTCCATTTTGACATAATCAAATCTGTTTTCATGGAATCGGTTATGCAAAAACGCTTTGGCTTTCCATTTTTATAATACACTATATTTATTTGTTATAGTTTTTATTAATCTATACTTTTGTTTCATACGAAGATAGTGAACTTATTCCAAACTATCTTTCTTATACACATATTTCTTTTCAAAATTATTTATTATTTTAATAATAATATAATAATTTAATGTTAAATGTTTGTGTAAGCATTGACTCTCATACTTTCACATATATAAACATTAAATTCCAAAAAGGTTTTACAAAAATGCAAAAATATATACGAATTTTTTAAAATACATGAAATCCTTTAAACTCTTGTATTTTTCTAAAAATTATAACTCCATCAAATTCAGTTACAAAAACCTAATCATAAATTATCTCTCTCTATGTATATATCCATATCTTTTAAAATTCTCATGTTTTTTTCAGGTAAAAATTATTCGAAATAATAATTTATAACGGTTTTTTCAATTAATCTTAGAAGATAAAAAATATATTTTATAAGTAATTTATAAAATTAGTTAGGATACCTTTTTTACATTAACATGTATATAAAAAAACAATGTTGTGGTTGTTGAAAATTTATCTTTTTTTCTTTTATATTTTTCAATGTTATTAATAATATTGTTTTGATTTTGATTGTTTCAGCAACAAATGGGGGAAACCTACACTCCCATTCCCCTAATTCATTTCTGAGTGTTCGAGGTTGAGCTAGCTACCCAAGGCTACAATCCTCCTCAAAGTCACTCCTTTTCAGTTTTTAGCCCTTTTTTTGACTCACTATTTGTGCCACAGCATCACCTACTTGCTTTCTTTGCAGTTTTTCTTCTTATATTTTCTTGCTCTCTCTGTGTTGTATTCTCATGCTTCGTCGTTAACGTGGGTTTTGAGACTGACCGTAGAATTTCGGTCTACCCTGTATCTTCAGAATGCTTTCTGTGAGGTAAGTCTTCGACTTTGATGCAATCCCTTATTTGGGTCCGTCTCCGTAGTTCCCTTTTGCAAAACTTTGCTCTCAGTGTCACATTTTTTTTCTAGCTCCTTTTTTAATGTTTGACCCCAATTTGATTTCTGAGACTGAAATTATAAACATGGGGCGATTTTTTTTTGTATGTATTGTTGTTGTTATTGGATTGTGATCAAAATGGTGAGGGTGTCTATAATTGGCTGCATCTCCGTGATTGTCCTCTGTTCGTGTTTCTGCATTATTCTGGGGCTTTTCTGTTAAATATTTTGATTATTGTGACTTAGGGATTTTTGGAGACGGCATAGGAGGAAGGTTTTCTACACTGTTGGAGTTTTGGGAAGTGGGTACCTTTTGTATAAACTCTATGGTGCTCACAGGCATGGGGTTCAGGAACTTGAAAGAGAAGTCGCAGCTCAGAGGGAAACAGAGGAGCTCATGAAGGCTCAGTTGAGTGAAATACCCACCTTCTGTGTTTCATGCCTTTTGCGTAGATTAGATAAATTAGATATGTTTTTTTGTGATCATCAATTTCTACCCCTGGCTAGAGAAAAGAAATGCTGATGGCGTGCCCTTTTATTGTTTTGATTGACAATGATAGGATGCAAGCCCACTTTGAGAATATTCAGAGGATTTCTGATGTAACATTGCCTCATGCTATGCACGACTTAAATTTTCGGATCACTGAAGAGTTGGATCTTTCTCATCTGCTTGAAAGGCTAATACAAGGAAAGGGTCAGCCAAACAGCTTAACGCAATCAGAGAAACTAGATTTATGGAGTAGACTCAAAATTCTAAGTATGAATCTGGTCTTGGATTCCGTGATTGTTATACCTATAACTTTGTGGTGTTAATTAACCTGGATGCGATAATAAACTGCTTAAAAATAAACATCTGTGCGTTTTTTTTATAGGTTTTACAAGGATGACATTGTCGGTATGGGCTACAACAATGCTTAGCTTATATACAAAAGTTCAAGTCAATATACTAGGAAGGCATCTATACATTGATACAGCACGAAGCCTTGGAATCTCTGATTTATTGGTAAGAACAACCGTTTTTCAGGCTCTTATCAAAGATTGATTGGTGTTGGTTGAGTCTTATTGGAGGCTTTGTGCATGTATGTAGTATGAAGAAACCCATGCCATGCCATTCTCTATTAAAGGATTTGTGGCATCACACGCAATATTTAGATTGTATCCAACAGATTACCTGGCCTTAGATCATTTTGGATTTCCAAGGGGTTTGTCGGGATGGAATTGATTTCTCATTGTTTGTCTGCCCGTAGAATGAGTGAGAAGTGAAACTCTATACCTTTTTACCAGTTTCTCGTACCCAAAATTGAGTTAATATGCTTAGTGGCACCTTAGTACTAAAGAATATATCTACATCTGTTTTGGCATTGAAGGAAGTCAGTTTAAAATGTAATATAAAATATTTTAAAAATTACTCTCGGTGTGTATTTTTTGAGGCCAATTATCATACTCATAAGGATGTGCATGTTCAAGAATGATTTTACATCTTTGGATATGTTACTTGTATTTAACTTAATTTGATAGAAATATACAGCGCCCTGTACTTTTACATTAACCGTGTTAAAGTATTCATGTTAATGTGCTCTCCAGTCTCCATGCCTCATTGGGTATTATCTACTGTTGTTTATTTAATTTTATTTTTTGTTTTGTGGGTTCTCTTTTGTCATCTTAAGTTTGTATTTGAACAATGAACTTATTTCTGTGACGGGGAAGAGAGGGATTTGGGACTAGGTTGTGTTGTTACAATTTTGAGGCTTTTGGTCAATTGATTGACCTAGCACATGGGTTAAATATCAGAGTAAATTATAATTTCAAATATTTTCAGTCAAAATTCTTTGGGGAATGTGTTTGTTGTCTTTGTGATAAACTTTTAATCACAAGAAAAGAGCTATAATTCAACTTCTATTCGAATATACTTGTCACTGAAT
Source organism: Vigna radiata var. radiata (assembly GCF_000741045.1). Taxonomy (NCBI): domain Eukaryota; kingdom Viridiplantae; phylum Streptophyta; class Magnoliopsida; order Fabales; family Fabaceae; genus Vigna; species Vigna radiata. Next base: position 4,598,275 of record NC_028351.1, on the reverse strand, counting down.
GACACATAACATGGCTCATTGAATCTGGAAATAATTTTGTTTTCTTCACTTTTTCTCTATATACAGGAAAGTGTAGATGTGGTTGATAGGGAAGACCACAAGAAATTTCTAGATAGTGTTGATTTTCTCTCTCAACATGGCATGCCTGCCTTGATTTCTGATATGGAGGCTGCAACAAAAGAAGTTCTCAAAGGGTGATGCTTCTTACATTAATTTGAACTCTGAAGGTCAACAATTTGTGAATTGAATCTATGAAGCATTAAAAATCTTATCTCAGATTATTTTTCTATGAAGGCATGGGATTTGTTAGTATCCACGTCTATGTTTTAAAATTTCCTTAGCTGTCAATCTGCTCTTGATTAAGTTTCTGATTCGAGACCCAGAGTTTCCATCTGTTTTGCATTTTCAGATTAAGTGCAATCTATATTGTTAATAATACCAACTTGAATAGTTATTAACTATGTATATTCAAAGTTTAGCGACAAAATCACATTAATGCTACCCTTAACTAGCCTCCTGTTTAAGTTAGCAGTCAATATATATAATCAAATAGTTCACTGAAAATTGTGCCTAACTTCATCTCTTTTGTATATGTGAATATAGAGAGAGAGAAAAAAAGAAACTAGTAAACCAGTAGAGGTATTCATTGATTTGGAACTTGGAAGTATTGACATTATTTATAGAATCTAGATATGTATATTATAGATTAATGATAAGACTCTTTTTAAATTGGTTATAGATAATTTCGATGTGCAGAAAGCAGTTGAGTACTTTCTTCACCAGCACAACACTCCATGAAACTGTCATGCAGATACTCAGCACCTTCATGAGCATGGGGAGTCCAAATTATTGGATAAAGTATATGATTCCAGAACATGTCAAACCGTATTCATCAGGTTCTAGCAGTGACCCTATGCTATCTGATATGACCGAGTATGAACAACTTATGATGGAAGCACGGGCCGTATTATCAAGGTAAAATATTCTGTATGTAGCATTTTTTATTTGAGATCAGAAGTGTTAAGAACATACTTCCTACGTTTTACAATGAATGTAGTTTTAATCTTTTAGGAAAATTTCCATTTGATTGACATTCTTAGCTTTCAATGCGGCATCAATTTTTTTTCTTTCTAATTTGTCCTCAAATTAATTACTCTCGACGAATCAATATAAGTAATGCATTTATTGATAGATCGAAATTATCTTGGTAAAACTGTTTAAAAAAGTGGCATATTTGTTGTTATCTTTAATCTGTTTGAGAAAAATCTTAAATTGCAGTCACTGTGGGATAGAGTTTGTAGCCTTTATAACATACATTCCAACAAACACTGTTAATAATTATAATTTATTAGAAATCACAAAAGAATAGGTTGAGTCATTACATAAGAAATGGGATCCACCAAATTGTGTTTCTCAGTAAATTTCAGAAAATAATACTTTACTAATAGAATTTATTGAGATCAAACTTATTATTTTCAAAGGATGACAAATGGATAATTCTCATTGTTTTGCAGTGCTGAATTTGGAAGCATTGTGGAGATATCTCTGCAAGCAGTGGTGGATAAACTGGTGGAGCTCATGGGGGTTAAATTCAAAGGAGGAAGCATAACTGCGGGCTTGCCACTGGCCAGAGTATTGCCTCAGGTTGCACAGATGTGTCCTTTGCTCCTTGAAGAACCCAGCAAAAATCAGTTCATCCAAATCATTAAAAATATACAGGAGGTTGAGGTTTTTTTCACACTCCTCTATGCAAATATGCCACATGCCCAGTGATTACTATTCATGTTTCAAATGAAAGAAACCAAAATGATTAAATTTATTGCATGGAAGGCATCGGACAATGTACAAAAAATTAGACGAGGTTCAAAGAGAGATATAGGAGCTAAATTATCAGCTTTCATCTTTTCAATGTCATATTTCCCATTTGTTGTATTTAGTGATGCATAATGCTCCCCCTTTGGCTTTAACTCCGCGTTTGGGGAACCCTTTTTTTAGGACTACAGCTTGCTTTGTTATCAGTGCTGTACACACGGGAAATGACTTTCATCATTTACTTTGTTCATGCACTGCTTCTCAAAAATCGTCTTTCATATTTCGAAATACCCTTTTATTTGGGAACATATGAAAATACAAGTGAATGATTTGATTATGAAATCTGAAAAAGTCAAAAGTAGAGCAGTAGAACAATTGTAACATTTGATGGAAAATGGTAAGTGAATATTTATAATTTGCTTCGTAACTAGAGCTGTGAAATTGATGGACTCTATGACTATGTTTTTTTCTTCTGCGACATAAAACTGTAACTGATGGCATCAACTGCAGTAAAGGTTTCTTGTGGATCAAATAAGATGATTCGTTTTTTAGTTAAATCAATGTAACCGATTAATTAGCCCAGTCTAATTTTTATTTTCTTTTATAAGTTCAGCAAAAAGTAGATTCAATTTGTCTCGAGTGACTAAAATCTTGTTTGTAAAAGTCCGAACATTGTGGATATAAAAGACATGGTTGTCAACTTAGTTCTTCAACAAAAATTATCAGTTAAACCGGTGAATACTTCAAACCATCATGATTCTAATGATTTATTAATAAATATTAAATGAATTATTTAGTTGCATATATTGATGGAGAAATCAAATTAATTATGATAAGTGATTAAGTTCTTTTTGAATGTGTCAAAGAGAGGATTTATTTATATTTATGGTTACCAACTAATAATTTGTTTTACAGATTTAATATAATGCGCTCGGTTCTATGGTGTAGTGGTTAGCACTCTGGACTTTGAATCCAGCGACCTGGGTTCGACTCCCGGTAGGACCTTTATTGTTTTTAATTAAGGGCTAAAAGTTCCTTTTTTATTTATTTAATTATAAGTTTTTTTGTGAAATTATTTAAGTTTAAATTACTTTTGATAACATTCATATGAGAGTGCATTATCTGAAAGCATCCGTGATTAGTGACCACGGTTGCACTAATTGCTAAATCTGCTACTCTTGCAGAAAGATACAGGGTATTTTGGTCTTTTAAATACCATATGGGGTGCAGGTTAAATATTAGGGGTGGATAAAGCACTACACTGGACTTGAATGGCAATAAACTGGCCTAGCCCAAAACAACTTCTTTTCATCTTCTTTTCTATCATAACTGTGTTACTACTGATCAGAGGTGTGCGTAGAGGAAAACCTTTTCTCCGCGTCTCTCCGTCTCTCTTTTTTGTGGTTTGCAGAAAACAGCGAAAGTAAGCATGGCGGAACGAAGCAACGGGGAAGTTCTAATGCTGGAAGCACCACCGTCTTACGGTAAACCTACCAGCTCGGACGCCGAAATTATCGACGCATTACCTTACATCGACGACGACTACGCCGACCCCAGAGTCAAACTCGAAGTTGACCGTCTTGTCGAGGATGAGATGCGCCGCAGCTTCAAGAAACCCACAGATTTCCTCAAAGATTTCCCTCCTCTTCCCAGCTCCAATTTCGAGGTTCTCTTTTTCTCTATTCATTTTATCTTTTGGAAGTTTAAGATGAAATATAACACTCGCAATTTTGATTCGTAACGTCACTGTTATTTATTTTTTAGTGTTTTCTGCGCAATTTAATTTATACTATTGTCCGCATGAGATAAGTAAATCACTGTTGAAATACATTCGCTGAAGTTGGAGTTCGTGAAGAGTGTCTTTGCCCTAGTTCTTTTGTGAGTGTGATTGTGCAATTGCAGAACTACCCGATGATTGCAAGAGAGTACGAACGCGTGAGAGCTGGAAGGCCTCCCGTTGCTCTTGATAGGTCGCGCTACGAATTGGAAATGCCGCCTGCGAATAAAAGGAACGACGAAACTGCTTGGAAGCAGGCTCTTCATAGGGCTCAACGCCTACTGCAGTACCAGATGATGAGGTGTGTTACAATTCAATGTTAAATAAATGCCCTAGATTACACGCTGTTATTCTCAAACCTCAGTGTTCTTTACATTGAAAATTTGTTTAATTGCTAATAAACAGTGTTTTCTAGCGCTTTTTTCTGGCACTTAGTGTTCCGTGCTATATGTTTGGGCAAGAGATAGCTCTCAAACTATTATGTGCCTAATTGTTTCGATCAAAGGATACAAAACGGAGTTCACTGCCGTAGGTCTCCCAGTTGTAGTCTCTTTGTTATATGAAACTTAATGACCTCCTCACTGATAAGGAGTCTAGTTGTATTTAGCTTGAACAAACAATATATGAAGGAAAATCCAAAGAAACTTTTCACTGGATTTAATCCTTATAAGTTTGAAGGTTTGTATCCAAGTGATGAAAAGGATTAAACAAACAAAATCATATACAAAGACATGATTGATGGCATGTCATTGGCAGAAATATGAGAAAAAACAAACAAGAATAATGAAGAAATACAAATAAATGGATATACTTATAGGAATGCAATGAGAGCGCCACTTGAAGATGGCGGAACCTTCATCTTTGTGGTAATCTCAATGAAGAATAGTCACTCGTGTCCTAAGAAATATCTAATGCAATGTTATAAACAATTGGCCATGGCAGAAATCGGTAGTGGAGTTGTGGCTGGGCGCCATAACATGGTAGTAGTGGCAATGTAAGTTTTCCATGCCAGTCCATCGAGGCCACTTTGGGCATCTCAGTTCTTTGGGAGAAGAAATAATTACTGTATTTTCTATCTCAAGTTAGGTTTCTTATGCCTTATCAAGTATTTTTAATAGCTTACTGGTAGGAAGTTGTATGCAATTGTTTTATTGGCTGATGACTTCATATGCAGGATGGAAAATTTGGACTTGATGTTAAAATACGGCCCTGATACATGGAAACTACACAACCAGCGATTGGAAGTATACTTATCAAGGTTTGTTAATTGAATAAACGTTGTTCATGTTTAGATTTTGTTTTGAATTATACAGTTGCTACCTCTCAGGCATCATTCTATTTTGTTGTCACTGGCTTGTAAAACCAGTGCCTCTGCATTTTTTGCTTGCCTCTGTATGTTTAAAAATCTAGTTGTCATCAAGACAGGCCTGCCTTGGTCCATAAGGCTTGGCACTTCTAATTTTCAACTTTAATTTCTTGCCTCCAGCAGAAAAACCTAGTTTTGATATTGATTTGGTTCTTGCAATTGAATTTTGGGGAATGGATGTTTCGTTTTGCTTGTTGATGTACCCCCAAGTTCCTTCAGACAATATTTTTTCATTCCTGTGATTAAGATTCCTAGGTAAAATATTTTTCTGTTCGGGTTCTCTAGAAACCTTTCATACCTATGTTTTGTATAAATGTATATTTTTTACAGATTTAGTAAATTAGTAAACTCTGATATAAAGTATTTCCTAGTTCTGTGCTTCATAGAATCGGTAACCTTGTTTTTGTCACACATACATTTATGCTTCCGTCATATTTGTTCAACTTAATTTGAACTGGCCATTTCTTTAGATTGTTACTGGTATATTTTTACAAGACACGGGTACACAAAAGTGAAGGTTGGGGAGCTAATCTGGATTAATTAATATAAAGCTCAAGTGAAACATCAATCTTAACTGTTAATGTAAAACTTATTAATGTCTACTCTACTGTTGTTCTTCCCATCTCTCACGATAAATACTCTCTCAACACATGCATAAATTACATTAACCAGTGTAAATAATAGATCAAAAAGATGTTGCCGGAGCAGCTGAGCTTAATAACACATGTTGTTTGCCTGCATATTTTGTATTTCGTACAGCAACGGTTATAGTTGTGTTATTTTTTTCTAGAATGCAGAAATTAGCACAAGAACAAAATGAAAAGATTGAAAAAGTAAATCGTGAAAGGAAATATCATCAGGTAATTATCATTTACCACTCTTCTGTCCGTTTTGACTTGTCAAATTTCTGCTAACCTGTTATTCTTAAAATTTTTGTCAGCAAAACACAGCGTATGAGCTTAATGCATTGTCCATGCAATGGAAGGAGCTCTGTCAGAAGAATATAGATATCAATGCTGCTTGTGCTTCAGTTGTAAACAGCATAAATGAACTGAAAAGTGAAGCAGCAGAAAGGTGACTACTACAAAAATTCTGGTTTTCTTGGTTTATTTCCTCTAGTTTTGGTGTTAATTAGTTTATTTTTTCAGAGGCTGGAACTTGGAAACTCTGACAGAAAATGGTCAACTGCCGAATTCCGAATTATGAGATTCGGATGTCCTCATCTAGTTTTGTATCTGTAAGGAATTTGTTCAGCTCTAAACTTGATTTTAACTGTTATTGTACCTCTTAATGTTTAGTTCGATATTATGAAAAAGTTAAAAATGCACTCACCCCAAAACGATATGATGAAATGTTTTTTTAAAGGAAAGCTGTGGCTTTTTTGGGGGCTTCAAGTAGTTGAATTTTTATTCAAATTCAATCTATATAATGAAACTAGTACTTTTCCCTTCCCACCTTTATTACATTATCAAATCACAGGCAGCCTGATTGTTTTGGTGATATACAAACTTAATTCCATCAGCAACCTGACATGTTGGGATACTTGTTCTAGAGGTGAGACAAATATTGATTTCGTTCACCCATTCGTAAGGGAAGAATGGTACTACCAAAGGTGATACTGTAATAAATTCATGATTTGCTTTTTAGTTTAGAAAAATTGTAATTTTAATTTCTTGTGTAAATTTATTTGTATTTTTATTTTGGTTCAGTTGAACACTCGATTAACATCAGTTTAAGGGGTCAGTGAAAAATTATTTAATTGATTAAAATATAAAAGTAAATTATTTCTTTTTTTTACATATAGAGAATAAAATCCTATCAAGTTAGGATGACTGAAATCTTGAAAGAATTAGATTATTTTCAAAACTGAAATTTAGACTATACAGATGAATATTAAGGAATAGGACAAATTTTGAAAATTAATTTATATATTTTATTCAAATGTCAAATAGTACAAGGTAATAAATATTATCTGCAAATAAGTCTTATTAAAAGAAAACTGAGTGTTGGGAAATTGCATTACATTGGCTACGAAAGAATATTGTTTTTGCATAAGCTTTATAAACACTAGCAGAAACACTAGAGTACGCCTATACACTTCTATAATATCCGTGGGAGGCACATTATTCATTTCTATTTTATTAAAACAATATAATTTAGAAATGTATACTAATGTAATGTAATATAATTTTAAGAGATATAAAGATAAATAATTTTGTAAAGATAAAGACATTAGGATTATTACACTATCATTCTAGGTTTCTAGTTAAGAATTAGGGGCATAGCTTTTTAATTAAAAAATTTACAGTTATTAAAATAAAATAGAAAACAACACTGGAAACGGTTATTTTAAATTAAACGATTAATGCTTATAAATAATATATTTAAATAAAAAATATTTGAAAAAATGTATACAATTAACTGTAAAGTTATAAATAATAAAATTATTTTAATTGAATGAAAGGTAAATTTATGTGATTAAATATGATATCGAAAATAATTATAAGATTGTATCTTCTTTATAAAATTGGGTACAGACCAAATTGGTAAATATATTCTGCCAAAAAACCATTGCAAAAATCAAAGTACCACCAAAAAGGAAATGTGAAAACATTAGATGTACCTGTCATTCCACAATTTGTATAATTTGCACTATTCTTAATTTCGATATTATTATTATCAATGAATTAAACCATTCTAATCTTATGTGTAGTCTTTTGATGTCACGTTTTCTAAGACTTCATTGTATTTGTTCACTTAGTTGATTTGGAAAGAATAATTGAAAGGATTTGAAGATAATTTTTTTTATTGTTTATTTGAATAGATTTAGACGTAAATGAAAGTAGATTTGAAAGTAAAATTTGTGAGAATTAATCTAGTATTTAATTTATATGACAGATTAAAAAAATTTACTTTTAAATTCACTTTCATTTATTTTTAAATTTATTTAAATAAAAAAAATTATCATCAAATCCTCTCAATTACTTTTTCTCAAATCCACTCAAGTGAACTTGATTGCTAAAAATTAGGCCTAAGCAAAGATGTGTAACCATCAAAGTTTCACTGTCGATTTCAATCGAATTCGAATTATAATAAATAAAATCATACGTATAAAAGTGGATTTGATTCACAACGTGTTAAAAATATGAAATACTAATAATAGCTTTTTTCAGAATTAACTTATCAGAATATTATTGACTCTTTTAGTGAAATATTCTCTTTTAATCATATTTATCCGGTTCATAATGCTCAAACCATAAACTTTAATTAAAAAGATATGAACTCAATTTATTTCCTATTACCAACATAATATTGCAAGTGGGTCATCATATTCTTGATAAAGAATATCAACTAATTTCACCAATGACCATTATTTTGTTACGAAACTTGGTTATCTAACTTTAGTAAAATTCTCCTCGACATAGTTCTCGAATTAGAAACTTTGTTTAAGGATGTAAGTTCAATAACACGAGGACCAACAATTTGCTATTTAAAATTTAGTACAATTACTTCACTGCATAAGCGTCATTTCATTATTTAATCGGCATTCGAAGGAAAAACCCTTTGTATATTATAAAACTAAATCATGCCTATTAAATTATAAGTTTAAAAAAGATTTCAATTAATATCATCCAAACAATATTTATTCTGTTAATATCGCAGTCTAATCTAAGTATCCGAACATAAATCATGTTACTTGAAACTCAGATCTAACAAAAATCAAGATTATAAAATCAAATTGATAAAATCTCAAGTCTGTAAAGCACAAGCAAGCCATAAACACGAACATGTCAAACTTCATTAAAATACTAAAGTTAATGAGGTTAAATGTCTAAAGAAAAACAAAAGTTATTCATTACACTAAAATTGTTATAATTCAGCAATGCATTACAGATGCCTCAACATTTTATCCTAGTTGTGCTGTAATCCTCTGCCTAACCAATCTATGTCCTTTAAAGATTTCAAAACAGAAAGAAGAAAAGAATGAGAATAACTAAATAAATTTCCTTGATTTTGCAGCACAATCTAAACGAATAGAATCTCAGTACAGTTTAATCAGTTGGTACAGTGCAAAGCGACCCATGTCCAGGACTATGCTCTAAGGGATACATTGTTGTTCTCTTCACATACCTTAAATGATCAAGTGCCGCCTTTCTGAGCTTCGAAACTGCATTTAGATTTCTTTTTACTTGCTTCCTAATTATGGAACACACAGCCAGTGGATCTTCAGATCCTCCTCCAACTCTCCTGTAAAAACCATAAATTTTAGAGTCCCCAAATACTATCGGATTCACTCCTTCTTTACTCGCTCAGTTAATATTGAACAACATAAATATCATGTCATGTTCAGTGTGCAGAAACATAATTGTGGATAGTGCATTAAGTGTCGATGATCAATATTATATGCCCATAAAATAGTGAACTATTTGATAGATCGACCTTTACAATTGAAGATAAAATGAAGGTTCATAGAAAAGTGATTCAGTACGGCCTTCAGAATAGGCACTACCAGGGCCGTATGACCGATGTCATATGAGGTTATACTAAAGGGTCATGACCTTTCAATATTTTTGAGGTCTCCCGATAGAACATATCAAAGACCAATTATACCTTCTGCTAATGAATACTACCAACAAGGTAATAATAAACAACTAAACAAATAATCTATTAATTTATCAAAACTTTATATTTGTCCTAAAAGAGCACAGGCCATGAAATATTAAGAGACTTGCAACAATGGGGTAAAATCATTTACCTCAGTAATTTCTCCGATGCAATTCTAGCAGCTCTTATAATATGGTGGCTCGGAACCCATTTTACAACACGATTAGGATCAGCTCGCATGGGAGAATGAATTTTGATAAGCTTGAAAATAAGAAAGGTGATTATATTTGTATTAGTGAGTATAAATTCAACAAGGAATATACATTCTTGCTTATAAAACTTCAACGTTTAACATAATTATCAGCAAATAATGTGGAAAATATATGGCTTAGTATGACCTCCACAGGTATGGCCTACTTACCCCCAAGCATTCCATCATCTGGTAGTAAGCTCTTCCATGCAATGGGGTATGGCCTTGACGGGATTCAGAGAAATACCTTGTCCTACGAGAAATAAGGATTATTGATCAGGTAATTATAAACCAAAGAAAGACGTATTTAACCAGTAATACTCATTGCTATAAGAAAATATAATACCATTCTTTATAACCAGGATCTACAGTGAAACCATACATATCCACTGAATCGCACATAGAGAGAGCAAATTCAAGAGCCTTAAGCCCAGTTCCTTTTGCTGCTGAGCCAAAGGATGCACCTAGCATGAGGTACACAGGATTTTTTATAGGAATCTCCTGAAGAAGACAAAAAATCAATTGCATTGCAAATGGAACATAGAATGTGTGACGAAGAAATATTTCATTTGACAAGGAACTATACCCGAATCATTTTGTTCATGATATCATGAATTGTTGTTTTTATTATCAACACTTCTTTTCTTTGTTCTGCAGAAAAAAGCAACTTATAGTAAGAATAAGTGACTCATAATCACATTGCAGCAAGTGGAGCTCATGAAAACAAGTGGTAGTACCATCTAACTCTACAACTTTATCTAGCGCTTTGGCAGATCCTCGGTTTAGAAGGCGAAATGTGCTTTTCCTACCCACATAATCAGTGTAATTCTGTACTCATAAACAATATTAAAGGGTAGAGATCTTAATTTTTGGGATAAAATCAAAAGAACATAAGAAGCAACCTGTTGAATGACAAACCTCAATTGGAGCACCATTTTCTCTAATGACAACTTCATAACCATCTATCTCGTTTCCAAATTTTGTTTTCAAGAGGTCTCCTGAATTACCAATAACAGCACAGCGCCCAAACTGTCTAGGGAAGTATGGTGGTGTTTCAGGGAGAACTAGTGAAAGTTTCTCCATGCACAAGGTCTTATTCTCACAGCGGTTGCTGCAACACAAAGAGATCCTATTATGAGACTTTACACTAATTTTAGTTTCCTTCTAAGCAAGAATCTCTGACTTTAAGTCCAAATATAAATTATATACATTAAACATGGAACATGATATCTATGCATTATATTGAAAAATTTATGTTGTATATAGCAATTGAGTAGAGTGAAATAGATAACTCGGACAAAGTTTTATCTCCTCAACAAGGGCGTATGTTTGCTTCTCAACAGCCAATTATAAATGTCTTAGGGCTGACAAATTGACAGAGTATCCTAAATGAATTAAAATGGAATTTAGTTTCGCGGTCATTCTTATAGGATATCATTAATCCAGAATTAACTAACTGTTCAGTAAAATTGAGTTGCACATTACTTACAGCTGTATTCCTTTATTGATCCTACGCCATGCATATTCCTCCCATCCATTTGGTAAAGAATCGATGAATTCCTTGGTGAGGATAGTGGTGCTGTTCCGCACCTGAGAAATCATTTCAGGACATTATTCCTTTTACAGTTAAAATAAACTAAGGAAAGGAAGTTGCCATTAATGTCTATACTGGGAAGAGTAATTAAAACTCTCGTATATTAATCAAACAGGATATCAAAAGTATCAGGATTTATATAATAACAAAGAAATGTTAGATTTCCGACTAGTCACAATGAGACTAAGTTGCTTACCTGCTCCCATGAAGCCACAGCTTCACATAGATTAAAATCAAAAGACAGAGCTTCAAGTTCTCCAGTTTTTGGATCTTTCTGTTAATGCAGAAAACTCCAGATGTCAAAAAATTGGTTAATTGTTAACTTCATTTAAACCATGTGATTATATCACTATCCATACTTCTGAATGGGAGGAAGTGATTTCCCCACAACTTGTAGGTTATCAAAATTAACACATGTTACAAAATCACATGCATCGTTTTTTTTTTTCTTCCTTCATGAACAGCAATATGCTCAGTGAATGATTAGGAACATTTACCCATTTGGGGATAGTGTCACTGGGGAAATTTATTGTGGTTTGGCAATAATCTGTGCCTCTAGTCGCTTTTAGGCCAAGTCCATTTGCACTCTGCATATAACTCAAAAGTAGCAACTCAGCTGAATTATTCAAAGAACCCACACTTAGAATATAAGATCTATAAGATGCATAAAGTGTTGAAACTGTAAGAAAATACATTGAAACAAAAGAAATACAAACTACTCCAACACAAATACCACACAGATGGGCAATTAAAAGCAATAAATAATATTCCTTCAAAAGAAAATGTAACAGTTTTTAGCATTAAAAAACAGTCTTCTGAAACTTAGCTGAGGAGTTTCCATACCAATATCAAAAGTCCAATACACAACATCAGTGCATTTCGTGTCGAACAATTCTTCAATGAGCAAAAATCTTGTTTTACGTTGTAGCAGCCATTTGGAACCAAACTAAAATTCAGATTTACAGAACACTACCCAAATCCCTACCCATGACATTCATACAAAATGCAACAGCCTTGTTTGTTGTACACGGAAACAACACCCGCCAATAAGCCTAGCTTGAAGGAAAATGCAGCAGCACAGAAACCAGAAGAAAAAAAAAAGTCTTTGCTGCGGAGGGAAACAAAACTAAAGAAACCAAGGAAAACCTCACCACACACTTCTGGAAAGTGTTGTGCAGCGAAAGCAATGCTTCGGTGTCTTCATCTGTGAGGCGATAACCGGGATCTGCGTGCGGTTGCATTGTTCTTATGATTATTACAAGATTTAACACAGTTGAACAAAACTCTTACAATATGAAGAAGATACAGGTAATACATACATACATACAAAAGGATCCGAGAATCCGGTGATGTAGATGGAAATGGCTGCAAATCCAGATGCCAAAGCGAGAAACAAACCGAGTTGCAGAACCCTCATCGGATTATTCAGCTGCCGACAGATCGATTTGGGGTTTATCTATGGATTGATTAGTATCAACATCTGCTCCACACACCCAATTTTCAAATCTTTACCTCTGTGAAGCTAATTGCGTCTTCAATTCGTTTTATTGGTAATTTAATCCAAACTAAAATCTTTTGGGTTTTGGGGAAAGTTAATTACTTTTTACTCCATGACTTGTCGCACAAGCTAGAAATATGGTATATTAATTAATTAATTAATTAATATAAAATTCACTATATTTTTAAATTAGAATTTTACACTTTTATATCGATAGATTTAATATGTATGTTTTAAAAACATATGAATGTTTCCAGAGATTGCTCATTTTTTTTTTAAGGTGAGGTGAATGTAGTAAGTCTACAAGTGGTATTTCAGCGGCCAATTTTTATCTTGTCTTAATTTTTTTTTTTAAAAATGAATTATATGATATAATTTAACATATTTCACATTAGATTACAATAATTATGAATTTTTGAGGCTTTCCAACATTTTTCTCATTAGCGGGATGTCTCCTATGGTAACCCCATTGACCTGTTTGTCCTATTTTTATGGAAATTTTTGCAACTAATAAACTTGGTAGATAATCATAAAATCTAGAAGTTTATTCATTTGACATACGGGTCAATTGCATTTCTCACCAGATATTAGCCTATAACTTGTTCCTTTTAATGGAAGTTTCAACCCAACAAATTCAAGTCATAAAAAAGCTGTTACTCATAAATCTTATTCTTTTATAACTTTTCATAAATATTTTATAAACATTTTTCTTTACAAGAAACAATCATAAAACGGTTATAAATATAATTTTAAAGTTATTAACCAACATCAATATGACAATAGTAATAATAACGACATCATTTATAACGAAAATGATAATAAAAGATAATAAAGGTAAGAAAACATGTTGGTTATAAATTTATTAATTAATATAATGTTGATTTTTATGGATCAGTACACCTGTAATCAATACGTAACCATTTCACATTAGGTTACAATAATTATAATTATAATAGTAAGACATTTTATTGTAATTATAAAAAATTATATAATTTAGTCAACTGATCATCATATTACATCAAAACAAAAAAAAATAACTTTTAAAGATTCAGTTAATTAATTTAATAAAATAATTAATGTAATGTAATTATCTTAATTACAATAATTATATGTTTTTATGATTTAAAAACTAAAGACATTTTTATAATTAAAATCTAAACATTAAACTAAATATGAAAATATCTACGCCTAAAATTATATGACATGTAACGAACTAGTAGAGTATCTTATAAATGAATTAAGGGGCAAATAAGACAATTATAAAAGGGAAGGAAAATGAAAAATAACAGAAGAGAGGCAATCAAAAGATAAAAAGTAACAGGCACTACAAAACCTCACGCCACTTTGTCCTTTCGTTTTTTAACTCTTTGCTTCACAGTTGCGTTGCGTCTCGCCGAAACCCTTGCAGCCACTATACAATCCCTATCGCCATGGGTATGTTCTCTTAATCTCATTTCCGATATCGATTCCTTTTCCTCTTTTTTTCCTCAATCCATCCTTTCTTTCCTTTAGATCTGCATGTTCTCGCTTTTCGTAGATCTTTGACGGTTAACTCTACCGATCGGCGACAGTCACCGCGATTTTCTTATGCTTTTCTGATTTTCTTTCTGCTTTTCTTTCTGCTCAAGTTCAATTGATTGAGTTCGACTTGATGTTCTATTTTACTCTTATGAATATACTGTAGTACTTTGTTTATATTTCAATCTTATTAACTCTTGGCCCTACGTGTGGAATTTGATTGTAGTAAGCTGAGTTGCATGCCGTGGTTTAGTTTCTTAATTTATAGTTCTTTTGGTTTTCTTTCACGCTATAGAATTATTTTAGCAAACTAGTGAATTCTTGCTTTTCTTGAATAAAACAAAAGCTTTCTGCTTCGAGGTTATAAGGAATTGGAGATTAGAGGAAAAATTTATGTATCTTTTTGTTTGAATGATAGATATTGAGGAGGATATCCGTTCTTTACAGCTTGAATCAGCAGGTAATCCACAGGCTACTGTTTTTTTTTTTCGTATTTATTCCTTTTAGCTTGTATTTGTACTGTTTTATTTTAATCTATTTTTTTTTCATTGTTGGTTGTGAATTTGTGATAAGCAGAAGACAATAACGGGGTGGTAAATCCTGAGGATGGAAGGCCGGAAGAGGTTGAGAAATCTGATAAGATGGATGAAGGTTGGTTATAAGGAAGTGGTTGATTCTGTATTCATATTTTATGGAAAATAAATCTCATCAATTCTAAACACTTACGTAGTTGTACTTCAAGATTCTTCGTGGTTGTAAAAAAATGTTGTCATTTTTATTCTTTGTCCTGAAATCAACTTATTTCTACTTCTTACGATTATTAATGTTATGCACCACAGCACCTTCCATTCCATCTTAACTTCAATCGTGTATGAACTGTCTCTTGTTTGGTAAGGTTGTTTTGATATAGAAAGTTATTATCATAATGATGCTCTTAAAAAGTATTGTAGAAGTCAGAAGAGGAATTTTTGTTCCTCTTTCCTTCCCTTTTTGTCAGGTCCCTTGTTATGCTCCTGTACATATGGTGATTATTAGTATTTTGGTTATATCAGCTTACTTCTTTGAATGAATGTTGTACGATTGGTATTTGTAGTGTTATCTATGGTGGATGCAAAATTTCCACCATATAAACAGGCCATAGCAGCCCATGGGACCGCCATAGTGGGCCTCCAATTACAAATTGCCTATGGTCTCTTTCAAAAATTACGCCTCATCATTTCACCTTGATGCTGCCATTTAACAACACTAGGTAGTCATAATACACATAATGTCACAACATAGTTTCATATCAAATAAGATCTACTTTGTCTTGCCCATGGCGGAAATTTTTCTGAATTGTATGCAATTAATTAGTTGGCCCACTTTGTGAATGCAATCATCTGGTTATATTCTGACCATTGAAAAATGATGATTGAACAATTTCGTACCATCTATCATTAATTTGATTGTTGTATTGATCGTTTCACTTTCTAGATGCCTATATAAGTTAACGATGGAGATTGGAGGGCATCATATAATAATTTCATCTTGGTATTTTCAGATCCTAAGCAAGAGGTTGAAGCACAGGCTGTTGAACCTGAGCCAAAAGGTATAGGGCGATTATTTAGTTTCCAAGTATGCAATTATATACATAGTTTGCATTTGATTGCTCATTCAGCATTATACAGCTCATTGTCAGTAAAGATGAAAACTTCTATTTTCGTGTGATCACTCCATGACTTTGATTTGCAGTGAAAGATAAGGAGGTTCATCCTGTTCAAGAAGAAGAAGAGGAGCCAGAGACAACTAAAAGGCACTTGAATGTGGTGTTTATTGGCCATGTGGGTAAGTTGAGTAATTCCACATGATTCATCAGTACGAGTTACCAGGTTTTCTTTATGTGATCTGATCAACCTTAAACATTTGACAACCATCCGCTTGCTTAGGAGTATCAGGCATTGTATCTACCTTGTGCATTATAGAATTAAATGGCCATTTAGAAGTTGACCATGAACTAGAGGGCGTTTGTTGCCTCTGTTTTCTGGTTATCAACTTCTTCGGTGTTTTTCATTTTCATGGTTTAATTCTACTTGTATTCATGTGGTTATTGATCTATGATTCATTAGAGTTGGACTAACTTGGAGAACAATTTTTTATGCTTTCTAGTTGGGTACACTTTTGATTATAAGCTGGTTTGAGCAGAAAAGAGGCTAATCCGAACACATACTAAATTTGCAAGATGATAAATACACGTACAGTCTTATCATTGTAGTCCATGAGGAAAATGTAGGGAAAGTCAATTGACTCACATCACACCAGCAATAGGGCCTGGTTGGAAGGGAATATGCATGAGAATTTTTTTTGTAACTGCCTAAACATATGTTATCTGAGTGGAGTGAGGACCAGGAAGGCCCATTCAGTTAGGAAGTGCACTCTTTTTTTATAATCTTCTTATGTAAGTTATTTATTTCTTTATATCATGTTCTAGATGCTGGTAAGTCTACAACTGGAGGCCAGATACTTTTCCTCAGTGGTCAAGTTGATGAACGGACTATTCAAAAATACGAGAAAGAGGCCAAGGACAAAAGTCGAGAAAGTTGGTAAGCTCATTCACTTTGTTTTTTGATTAAAAGTGTCATGTGTTCCAATGCTGAATTGTTGTCTCAATCTATTTATCGCAACTTAGGTCTTAAGGTCTTATGTATGGTGTTCAGACTAATTTACTAACACATGTTTGAGTTGGCTTGCCTTATTGACCCATTCTATGTTAAATGTAGTCTGTTCTGCTAAGAGAAAATTTTGTGATGGGTATAGTAATCCAAACAGAACATTCAATTAGGACTCTTGTGGATTTATGTTTCTTTTGTATTTGACTTTTCCAATTATGTTATGAGACTGTTTGCCTATGGTTGTCTCAATGTCACATTAAATAGTAAATAAAAATTTAGTCTGTCCTGCAGTTTGCTTTTGCACAGAACAAATTCTTATGAAGGGTAATGAATCCAAACATAACATTCAATTAGGACTTGTGTGGATTTATGCTTCTTTTGTGTTTGACTTTTCCAATTATGCTACGAGAATTGTCTTATGTGATCTATAATGTGCATACTACCTTAAAATTTTATTTCCTAGCAACCCAATAGCCGCAAATATATATGTTAAATCTTTCTCTCGTGATGAACTTTGTGGCATGCTAATTTAAATTTCTTCTTCATCCAGTTGGATGATTTTGGAGTTGGTAATTGTCCATTACTTAATACGTTCTTATGTTTCTCTAAAATAGTGGGTGAAACTTTGCACGTTTTCAAATGCTATTTTGTGTTTTATCTATTTGGTTATCATCTTAAAAGAACCTGGGTGCTTTGTTAGCTTTTGTGTTTTATTTATGATTGTGTAGTATTAAGGTGTTAAAACTATAAGGGCATATGGCCGATTTGGTCTTCAAGATATTACATTCTTTTTATAGAAGTTTTTGTTTATTTTTGGGGAAAAGGGGTATCTTTCAGCTTAATGAATATAACCGATACTGATGTGTTTCAAATTAATAATTTTGAATTTGATATGCTAGGTATATGGCTTATATAATGGACACAAATGAGGAGGAGAGGGTAAAGGTACGCATAAATTTGCTGATGAAAACTAACTGATTTGTTGCTTTTGATGTAGTTTTTGCCTTCTCTTCTTAATTGTGTGGATTCGATTAGTATTTATAATTAGGGTAATATGGTGACAATCGCAGGGAAAGACAGTTGAAGTTGGAAGAGCACATTTTGAAACTGAGACAACAAGGTTTACTATTTTGGATGCACCTGTGAGTATCTGCATTGCGTGACTCCTCACATCACTTTTCTTTATTGTGGACATGCATATTGCCTAAAGTCACTCTTCTATTTTGAACTACTCAGGATTTTCTGACAGATATCCCTCCCTTGATTCAATTATTTCTCTTGAAGATTCCCACATTAATAGGAGTAATGACCAAATTCTGTTATGTTAGAGGTTTTCTAATAGTTAGGTGTAAAACTTACCTTACAATTTACGATCCAATTTTGTAAAGTTGAGTTAGGTGTAAATCCAGAGATGGTATCCGAGGCTATCCTAGAGTGGTTTGTTGTGCTTATGGTCATATGCTATTGGCCGGCAATTAGACAACTCCTAAATATCTAAACACATACTTGAGATGTCTAGTCAGATTTTATAGAATTGAGTTAGACTTAAACTTGTATTTTAAGAATTTTGATTTTGTATATTTTATGATAATTCAACTATTTTATGTCTAATCTGTGTTAACAAATAGTACTGAATTACAATGCTTTTGCAGGGCCACAAAAGCTATGTTCCTAATATGATTAGTGGTGCATCTCAAGCTGATATTGGAGTTTTGGTTAGTTGATCTGTGGTGTGACTGTGTCCTTGATTTCTAGTATGTGCTTCACAACCATTTGATAATAGACCTATCTGTGCTTTATACCTATCAATTAGGTTATATCTGCTCGGAAGGGAGAGTTTGAAACTGGATATGAGAGAGGTGGACAGACTCGTGAGCATGTCCAGCTTGCAAAAACGCTGGGTGTGTCTAAGCTGCTTGTTGTTGTTAATAAAATGGACGAACCTACAGTGCAGTGGTCAAAAGAAAGGTTTTATTCACTTTTTTGCTGTATTCACACTCGTCCTTTCTGTGCTTATATGTAATTATAATGAGAGTCCTTGCTGGTGGTATACCACTAGGTATGATGAAATTGAGTCAAAGATGGTTCCATTTCTAAAGCAATCTGGGTACAATGTCAAGAAAGGTAAACTGTCTTCATTCAATTGTTTGAGAAGAATTTGAAATTTCTGTTTTCTTTTGTTTTAATTTATCTGCTTTTGAATTGTTGGATGCTGGTGTGAATGTGAATGTGAATGAGATTTATAATGGGTGGGTTGTGTAGCTTTTACATGGAGAACATGCTTTATATAATAAAGAATTTGATGGGGGAGGGGACTGATTGTCATATTTACTTCTATAGAGTTGTCTTGCATAATAACTGTTGGACCTTGTGACAATTTGAAAACTCCCGATTGTTTGTTTGCTTGAAATGTTGAGGAGGTTTGAGATCCTGGGTATTAAGTTCTAAAAGGACGATTTTTTGAACCTAGTACATGGAGTGAACACCTATGTATTTTTTTTTCTATTTAGGAAACAATTAAGATTCAAGGGCTTTTAGGTTGTTCAAAGGTTTTTTTCTTTCTGTTTCATAGGTTATATCTATGGTATAGGATTTGAAAAGCCTATTATGAAAATGGACTTGGAAAGCCCTGTGTGTTAGAAGGAATTGCTTGCGTATTGGCAATTTCATATCTTTGTGTAGATGTCAACTAGTGTAATGAATTGTGTAAATAATTTATTTTACTAACTGTTTATTCAACAGATGTCTTGTTTTTGCCAATATCTGGTCTAGCGGGTACAAACATGAAAACAAGGGTGGATAAAAGTGTTTGCCCATGGTGGAATGGGCCTTGCTTGTTTGAGGCCCTTGATGCTATCGAAGTTCCACCACGAGATCCCAAAGGTCCTTTCAGGTATTGCATTTCTGACCATCTTGCCCCCAGGTCCTTTATATATTTTTTTACTTTTTTTATTTTTGAAGTTTGACTTCTTTGCTAAGAGGAGGTTCTGACTTGCGTAGGATGCCCATTATTGACAAATTTAAGGACATGGGAACTGTTGTTATGGGCAAAGTTGAATCTGGTTCTGTTCGCGAGGGAGATTCTTTGTTGGTCATGCCAAATAAGGTAGTTCTATTAATTTTCTTCTTGGGTTGTTGTGGGCTGTCTTTCTTTTCATTTATTCTTTCTTGAACATGAAATAAGTAACAACTGCAGGATCAAGTAAAAGTTGTTGCCATATTCATTGATGAGGACCGTGTTAAACGTGCTGGACCTGGTGAAAATTTACGGATTAGATTATCTGGTGTTGAAGAAGAAGACATAGTAACTGGATTTGTCCTGTCTAGTGTTGGTAAGGTTTATTGTTCCCTCCACTTGAAAATTTTGGGAAATGTGTCTTGGTATTACAATTTGGAATATATTTTTTAATTATTGCTGTCAACACTGTAGATATTTTTTCAAAGGGGCTAGAAAGCATAATTAATCCATAATTTCAGGCAATGTTTGAAAACTAGTTTGTCTCATTTCATTTTTTTATATCTGATTCCATTATGACGAGTTTAGCCTTGTTAAATGTATTGTGCCATGAGATTTTTCATACCAATGTCCTATCTATTGTGGAATTTATAAGCCAAACTAATTGTATTGTTTTAAGCTGGACTTGGATACCTTTGGATAAAATATGGCAAGTATTTAAAATTTAGGTTACACATAGTCTATTAATTATATTGATTCAGGAATGGTGTCAGATAGGACCCTATAAATTAAATTTAGATCCTTTACATTTATTATATTGGGTTTTCATGTGGTTACACTTTTACTGGCTGATGTTTTTATGTGGTCTGTTTTTTTCTTTTTGCAGCTAATCCAATACCAGCAGTTACTGAGTTTGTTGCTCAGTTGGTGATCCTTGAATTGCTAGACAATGTATGCATCCAATTTTTTTCATCCTTGGCATTTGGATGTTCACTTTAGTTTCTATATTATTGATTGATGACATTATTTTTGTATAAAATCTTTAGGCTATTTTTACTGCTGGGTACAAGGCTGTTCTGCATATCCACTCTGTGGTTGAGGAATGTGAGATTGTTGAACTTCTACAGCAAATTGATACAAAGACAAGGAAGCCTTTGAAAAAGAAAGTTCTCTTTGTAAAGAATGGCGCTGTTGTAGTGTGCCGTGTTCAGGTGCATTTTTTGGCGTTACGAATTTAGAAGCTAATTTCTTTTATTTTTTGAATTGTGTTTCTTTACATTAATGAAAAAATGCAATGGTGGGAGTTGTCTCATCATGTGACCTGGAGGTCAAAAGTTCTTGTGGTCGAGGCTGCCTGCTATAGACCTAGTTGGTGGTCTACCTTTCCTTAGCACTGCACATGGCAGGAACCTTATGGTGCTGGACCACCCTTATTGTGTTGCTGTATATGGGCTTTATAGGGCTGTGAAATGCTTTTAATTGATTCTCCAAGTCTTAAATAGAGAGAGGATAAGTTCATCACTGATGGTGGTTTGATTTCTCCCTAATATGCAAGTCTAGTTTCATTTTGTTGTTGGAATTGTACTTACAGGTTAATAACTCTATTTGCATTGAGAAGTTCTCTGATTTCCCGCAACTTGGGAGGTTCACTCTTCGCACTGAAGGTAACTGTTAGCAAATTTGTCTTGTGAATTTATTTCTGATATAAATTCATGTTTAATTCGTATGATGTACTCCATCTTACAGGAAAAACTGTTGCCGTGGGAAAAGTGACTGGTCTGTGAGTTTGTAACAATTTTGACTGAGGTAAATAGTATTTCATATGGATTTTGCTTCTCCTTAAGCTGCTTTCTTTGTAATACTGTTAAAACTTTCACATTCTGCATCTTCTGCTTGTATGCCTAGATTGTCCTTGATATTCTTTTTAGTCTTTTAGCATTATTTTTCAATCATTGTGTATGTTTAGTATTCTTCATTATTGGAAAATGATTTCAAGATAATATAAGGGATCAATTTCTTACGACCTGGGTGCTAAACATTCACGTTTCATTTTCTTATTGCCTTTTTCACTTTTCTGTATTGTAACAATTGTTTTTTCTTTTGGACAGGACGGGAATTCGTGCACAAATTAGTGGAGTGGCAGCATTGAGGCATAGTTGACAGCATCAAGTTTACCATATATTCATTTTGGTATTTGTTTTGCTTTTACTTGGTAGTATTCATTGAAGAGTTATTCATTGCTGCTGGTGCCCATGTACTTGTATACGGCCTAACAAGGCCTGGCTGCTTCAGTGTTTTGCGATTGGCTGGGCTGTTTCGAGCCAGCCACTCTTGAGATATAAATTTGAAATGGATGCTTTTATATTAATCTGCCTTATTAGCTGTGGAAACTGACGACTATTTAATTTTGATAGTGATAATATTATTTCTTTAAGAGTGAGTCATGTTGATGGAATTTTGTTAAACGAGAAATATGCGAGTTGGGTTCACCAGCCTATGATTTATGATTTGATAATGAACAAAAACACTTCAATGCCACGTGGTTGAGAATTGCTATTGGCTTGGCGCAATATTGATAGTACAATAATATTTAGCTAAAGACCACAGAAAGTTAATATCAATTTCATTGGTAGATTTTATTTCTCGTATGTTTTCATCGATTTTTTTTATTGAGCTTCACCTTTAACCATAGTCAATTTATGCAGTTATCTTCACATCACCACTTCTCATAACTCGCGTTCATTGCCACTAGATTGTCCACATCTTAGTGGCCCTATGTTCCTTTTTATTTATTTTTCTTATTGACGAATAATTGTTCCAACTACACCCAATTTTGGCAGAGTTTCACCAATTAATATTGATTTATATTTTTGTTAGGGTTGTCCAGTGAGCTATGTATAATTGTTCGAAGTACACACATTAGGATCAACTCGAAATATTTTAAACCTAATATCGAATTAAACTTTCTTAGAAGAGATACAAATTATTAAATAAAAAAAGAATCACAAAGTATTATAATAATTGTTTTTTCTATTCATAGGAGATTTTTGAAGAACAAAAATTGACGTTATAAATGTTTTAAAAAAAGGTAATTTATATGATAACGGAGAAAGAATGTATTTTAAAGAAAGTTTTTAGCACTTATTTTATCATTGAAGAGGGTAGTTAAAACGTGTGGTCATTAATGTCATGCAGCTCTCACTCGAAGAGAGAGAAAAAACTTGATTAAAATTAACATATTAATTTAAATTATTCAAATTAGAGTTAATACTTTTTTAACAGTGGGGACGGAGTTATATTTTAATAACAAAGTAAGCAATTAAATTTTAATATAATCATTTATTTAATTATATAAATAATTCATATTAGATATTACTTAATTATTTAGTTGAAAATTTTAAAGTATAAGTAAACAATTAAATCTTATTATAATCCTCTATTTAATTATATAAATAATTAATATAGATATTACTTAATTATTTAGTTCAAAATTTTAAGGTGTTATATCATATGCGACAAAAAGAGTTCGTTTTAAATATACATTTATTTTCATTAAATTAAAACTGTAAACAAAAGTTTAAATAACGATAAATATTATTTTACTCGATAAAATGTATTCCCTTCAATTACCAATACAAATTTTGATTCATTTTAATGAGAAAAACTAATTTTTTTGAATAAAATAGTTATTTGAGCTTTAAAATTCTATCTACATATGTATATATAAATATAAATATTATATTATACTTGTTATGGAAGCCAGAAAATGTTATTATACTTGCTAGAAAGAAAAGAGAGTGTGATAGCAAGCGAAGTGAAATTGCTTGATAGAATTAATTATTTAGTTATGATGAAAATAGAAATTTGAGGACCACGTTCGTGAAGAACAGGAGAATAACGACGGTGAAATAGATATGGCCACGAAAATATGCTCAAAACTTGTATAATATAATAAACAAAAATGGTTGAGAAGTGAAGTATTATAGCATCACTTGTAATCATAAATGGCATCGAACTCAATTCACATGTTGTACGTTTCTTCCTTCAGTTTGTGTTTCCCGAATTCATCTCCCTTTCAACTTTCAAAGCTCTCACCACAATTTAAACCTCTGAATTCCATTCCTCTCAGTGGAAAAAAACGTTGCAACGTTGTTCGATTTCCCAGAGAAAGAACAAGGACCAGAGCAACCATTGATGATGTTGAAACAGACCAACTTTCCTCAACACCCATTGTTGAGAATGAGAAAGCCAAAAAGGTACCATCTTACACTTTGGGGTTCCCATCAATGTTTCAAGCATTTTGTTTCGTTTCTTAGATACTGTTGGAAAGTCTTCCGATTGAGTCTCTAATTTTCAGCTTGAATTTGCTTAGGATGTAGAGGAAAGTGTGAAAGTGTTAAAAGATGCAGCTAAGACAAGAAAGGTTGCAGCAGAAGAGGTTCTTTCTGCACTGTCTATCATTGAGAAAGCAAAACTTGATCCTTCTGGTTTTTTTGAAACCCTTGGTGGCAATAAATCTCCTGGGAGGACCTGGATGCTGATTTTTACTGCTGAGGTTAACCTACTTTTTTGGTAGCTCTTCATTTGGCTATAATTGTGTTCCTTACTATGCGTGTTTACGGTCATTTGCACTAAACAATGCCTGCTTTTGTGCTGAATTTTAGAAAAAATTAAAAGGTGGTCGGTATTTTCCTCTCACAGCAGTTCAGAGGTTTGATGCCACTGTAAGTCTCTTTCCCATGAACCTATTCGTTCTTGTTGCATACGTGTCCAGTGTTTGTAGTCAAAATATCAAGTTTGCTTTCATATGTTTGTTGATAAATTTTCAATTTTTCATGTTATGAAAGGTGTGATCACTTTCAATAAATTTCGACCATCACTAATGAACGTGTTAGAAAATGTTTTGCTAGCTTTACATTTCTTGTGTGCTATTGAGTTTTGAACTGATGTTCTTTCTAGCTGGAAAAGCATGGGAAACCTTGACACAAGAAAGTTTGATGGGTGCTAATAAAATGTTTTTTTAATCTTCAGCCTTTATAGGATATTGTTCTGTCTTTCATTTACTAATTCTCTGACCAACATTCGGTGTTCATTACTTCTGAAATTATTAGTCTGTATCTGATGTCAAGTTTGTTTCTATTATCTTTATCAGTTTTCGAATGCGTATATGATGTCAATCATAATTTCCATCCTTTCTCTCATTTCTGGATCTAATTCAATTTTTTTTAAACTTAATTTATTTAGAGAAGAGAGAGAACTGTTAACTTTGCATTGAATATTGTGATGTAGGTACTTTTATCATCTTAATCTATGGCTGTGAAGATTTAGGTTGTCTGGCAAAAGTAGTTGATGTAGCTACTTTTATCATCTTAATCTATTAGCTAAAAGTTGAAAACACTTAGTTTATTGAATTAAAAATGTTGTGTAAAAGTCAAATATTGAACTGGCTAAATAGATATAAAATGACTTAAGAGTACATGCTTATATGATATTCTATACATATACTTTTTTGTTGACAAAAATATATTTTTTGGTAATTAAAATTATAAATTTTAAGCTCTTATCATTGTTTGTTTAAAGTTCAAATATTCAATTAAAAAAAATAATGCAAATAATAAAACAGAGTGTATTTTTAAGGGAAAATCTTTTCTGCAATACATGATCTAATATTAATGGAGGTGATAACTGAAGAACTTTATTTATGTATTGAGGATAAAATGGAAAAAAAAAATGTTATATAATTATATGTTCAAACACTACTTCAAGTACCATCTGAAAAAATGCTAGAAAACAGCGAGATAAGCCTGGTTATCAAATATCTCTATTTTGGTCAAACAATTTCAGTAGCTAGTCAAATGTCAGCTGAAGTAATTTGTCTGTCTTTGAGAAAAGCTGAAATATCTTGTCAAACAGTCTTAGGTGAAAAACTGAAAATCAAATATTGCTCTATTTTCTTTAAGCCACTTAAATGAAGTCAGGGAAATTAGACCTATGAGGATCCCGTGCATTCAGAAAGAAGACTATTGTGCATGTATGAGTTAATAAGGCTTCTCTAAAGTTGTTTTTTGATTGCCTCCTTAGCCCTTTTCATACAGGAAAAGTTGTATTCCTGTTGTCAGTTTCATTCTTTGTAAATTTTCTATATGCCAAATCAATGTCTTTGAATAAAAGCTTGGTGCTTCTGTCTAATTTGGAATATTAAGTTATGCTGATGAATTACTAGGCAAAGAGGATCGAAAATGGAGTATATCTTGGACCCATTGGACAGTTAACATTTGAAGGCAGACTTTCATGGAAAAAGAGAATACTGGCTTTTGTTTTTGAGAACATAAGAGTAAAACTTGGACCCTTTCAACCTCTACAGATCAGTCTAGGAAAAAAGGAAGATAGGGAACCGAACAATAAGGATCCTTTCTTCATCTGGTTTTATGTTGATGAGGAAATTGCGGTTGCTCGAGGCCGGAGTGGAGGAACTGCATTCTGGTGCCGGTGTCGGCGGGTCAATGACTGATTCTTTCTAACTTTCTTTGTTTTGAACTTTCTTTTCAACTTCTGAATTTGGATGGAATGATTCATGTATATATGTAAGCATTTAACTTCTGTTGGAGGTAAACATAATTTTTCTTGTATATTATTGTATAGTTATATTAAAGTTCGTGTGTTTCATGATATTACTGATGTTGGCATTTGTGAAGAAAGCATTGTTCACTAACTAAAGGAAGAAAAAAGGAATTTGAGAAGTTGGAGAATAGGAGGAAAAGGAAGATTCACCACCAGGTCTGCTTACATAATTGAACAGGTTTCAGAATGTGTTTCATTCAAAGAAATTTTACTCAATGCCATGACAAAAATCACTTAAAATCTTTACATAATAACATAATTTGTATGATTTGAAAATAAAGTTAAATCTAACTTATTTTCATAAAATCAAATTGTAAGATAAGGATTATCTCCCCTTATATAATATATTAACGTAATCTTTAATCAATATAAAATCTCCGACAATAACTGGTTATAGTAGGTGGAGGGTGGTGTTGTTATACTTGAATTGGAGTTGAACGACCATCCAGAATATGATTGCAAGACCAACAATGGCTACTAGTGCAACCAAAATGGCAGCTTCTTCAAGTTTAGAAGTGATTGTTCTGCAGCAGATTTTGAGGAAGTTTTCTTAAATCAGTATTGTGAAAGGTTTAAATTTTATATTTTCG
Source organism: Vigna radiata var. radiata (assembly GCF_000741045.1). Taxonomy (NCBI): domain Eukaryota; kingdom Viridiplantae; phylum Streptophyta; class Magnoliopsida; order Fabales; family Fabaceae; genus Vigna; species Vigna radiata. Next base: position 4,571,040 of record NC_028351.1, on the reverse strand, counting down.
GATGAAGAATACCGAAACAGTTAAAGCCAATCACACTGTAATGTATTTCGGATGATGAATATATTCTTCATAATAGTTCTAAAATTTATAATACTGAGGTTTGTAATATAATTTTATATTATATTTTCCAAAAATATAAAAGTTATAAAAGAATATATATAGATACAGGAAGAATTGGCACAATGTCTTGATGATGATAACATTTCTCCTCCAACAAATATGCACAGACAGGCTGAAAAGAAAAGAAAAGAAAAGAAAAGAAAATAATGGGACTTAGTAGAGCTGAGGTACCCTTTTAAGGTTCAAATACATATGTATATATGACTGACAAGTTTCATTGGCTTTTCCAATAACAGCAAATTCTGATACGACATTTACAAAATCTTGCATTCATAAATCTGCATAAATGGTGTAGGTAGCTGCAGTGAGTAGCTTAGGTATGTAGCTTTTCACTTGGACATGCAGTTGAATTTTTGTACCAGACATGAATGCAAGAAATGTTCCTTAGCATAACTAACAGCAAAGGAATGCAGATGGTATTTACTTTGGAAGTTTGATATCTGGATTTCTCATAGTTTTGAGCCACATGTCAGCAACTATACGTGAAGAAATGCTCCACAACAGTTCTTGTTCCTTGGATGATGTTTGCTTCCCTTTCTTCCCTGCCTTTCCCAACCCATATGCAACCAACCACTGCATTGCAGTAAGTCTTTGCTTCCCACTGTCCCATGCATTCTTCTTTATGGTACTCTCCAACTTGAAGCCCCCCACATGCATGCTCGTCACCTTGAACCTTTTCTCTTCCTCTTTCCCCTTTGTGTCAGTACTTGTTGCATGAATCAGCACAATCACAGGTCCCCCAACCCCTTCATAGCGTCTCAATGGATCCCTCAATTGGGCAACCAACAAGAGTGTCACCTTTTCTGGTTCACCATCAGAACCTGCAGTACTTTTGTTGTAACTTTGGTCTCTGATCCATTCTTCAAGTGGAATAACTGAAGCCAAAAGATCTTTTCCACCATCTACTTTCTTTGCAGAAATATCAAACGGGGCTTCTTCATCTGCCATGTCAGCTTGAATTTTCAATGCTTCAACTGTCATGGACTCAACCTTTTGCATTGCAAACGCCAGAAGCTTCTCTGCAGTGAGCGGCTCCTCCTCAACATTCCAAAGTCCTGTGGCTATTCTCTCTTTCCTTCCTGAGCTCATGGCACTTCCAATGCTTCTCAAGGAAGAAACTATCCGAGCAGCACTGGAGCTGGCTCCTTCCTTTTTTCTTCCTTGTATGATGGCATTAGCAATGCCTTCAAAAGCAACCTGTTCTGCAGTTTTGCCTATTATTTCATCTATGGGCATTAAGGCCAAAACCTTGGAGCTGAGCTCTTCAAAGCCAATCCCTGCCAATTTCTGAAAGAACTCAAACCCTGTCAAGGATTGATGTGATGCTAGCACATAAGGCCTTGAGATCTGCATGGCTAGCTTCGGAGTATCTTTTCTGGCTACAGCAATGTCCAGAGGGTTCATGGAAGTCAAGTAGCCTCCATCCCTTGTTTGAACTACACAACCCAATCCCTTTCCAAGGTCAGGAATATACACTTTGGATTCTCCATCTTCAGCAGAAGAATCATCGTGTCCTTCAAGATGAAGAGGCGGAATTTCAGGTTGATCGAAAGAGTAAATACTGTTGTCTTGATCCTCAAGCATCTGAAGAAACTCCCTTGTCACAGTTTCTTCATCTGCATCTAGCCTCTGTGGTTCTGTCTCTTCCTCTATTTTCGTAAACTTATCATCTTCTCCCATCATAGACTCAAGAGCTTTTATCTGCTGAGCAATTGAATCAAGCTCGGTCAATCTAGTCAGGTGTACATGATCAAGTACCACTTCCTTGACAACTTCACTGGAAGCTGATTCCTCTTGTACAGGTTCCTCAGATTCCTCTTCTGCATTTGCTTCCTTCCCTTGAACCTCTACTCCTTTATCCACAACCTCGAAATCTGGAAGTTCAAAATCCTCCACCTGTTCCTTACTACGTTCATCAACTTTCTGCGCAGAGGAAGAGGAATCCTGAACCGGGTTTGGATCATCAAGGTTCAAATCATCCATTCCTTGAATATCCTCTCCTATTCTCGACTGTGAAGGAGTCCATGCATCATTTCTATTTGCCATTCTAGGACTAGACATGCTGAATGATGTCTTGGATTGTTTACGAGCAAAGGAAGAGAAACCGCCAAGCTTGCCAGAGCTGGACTTTGAATTCTCCACTTGATTATTGTATATATCAATTCCTCCATCTTTCTCCATGATCTGGAAACCCAGTTTGAGAACAAGTTCTCCTCCTTTTGCCTTCCCAGATAGGTCAAAGCTTGTGTCCCATTGCTTCACCCGGGTGCCTTGTTGGTTTTTCTCAATGGATTCTCTTATCAGCTCACTCAAGTCCACTGAGTTTCTTCCAAAATCTAGCTCCTTAGCATCAACAGCAAAAAGGTATATCCAAAAGGGGCGTGGCTCAAATTTGATCTGCTTTCCAGTGCCTTGGTTGGAGGTGTGATAAACATGACACCTAATGAAAAGGGTCTCTTCAAAATCTGCAGCTCCTTGTGCAACCCTTGATGGCATTGTCTTAACAGCACCATCCTTTGTTTCCTTTTTTCTAACACAAACGGATAGTCGAAGTCCATTCATGGAAGAAGGAAGGCCTTGAGCTGTGACCACTTCAATAGAAAACAAACAGCTAAGTTTCTGCATTCCAATGTGAGATAAAGCCCGCATAGGCTTCCACTTCCAAATCCCTTTCTTATCACTGTCTGAAGGAGTTTTTGATATGTCATCAAGCTTTTTGGCTTCTGCCTTGGAAGTAGCATCGTCAGGCTTTGGTCTTGATCGCCATGGGGACATGGACATGCGCCGCAGCCGACCTCTGTTGCTGCCTCCATCATCATCTTTGGCATCTTCAACAGGTGGAGCTGAATTTCTTGGCAGCACAAGAGAGGCTGTTCTTCTGGTTGTGGTGGTGTGCTGTTTGTAAAGGGATTCACTCAAAGCCTCTAGTTCTTCAAGAAGTTGTGCATTGGGGTTGCTCTTGGCATCTGCCATTACTAGTGAGTGAAGAAAGAGTTGCTGAAATGAATGGTGATGATGATGTTTAATAAGATAAGATGCCAACATAGTTGGAAGGACCATGCAGTTTATATGATGATGATGGCTACTTCTTTCTGAACCAAGAAAATAGGATGAATTGTTTGTGGAGGATAGAGGATGAACGGTGGCATTGCATTGTGGCCTAACGAGTAAGACAATTTTGACAATGGCTTTCTAATAGACAAAATGGTCCCAGAGAATTTAATGTTGCTTTGTCCTCATTGTTCGCAAGTGCCAAGTGGCAAGTGACAGGCTTGTTGTTCAGAAAGTGAAACTTACCCTGCAATTTCATAAGGGAATTGAGCAAATCTGATCAATTATGAATAAAAACGTTGCAGCATGGAGATAAGGAACATTTTCTGGTATCTTCTTTTTCATTTCTTTTAGGAAGAACTCAATGATTATTTTTGTTTTTGACCACGTTTTCTTAGCCATCTTCTCATAGTTTATGCTTATTGCACTTACGTGCTGAAGCCTAACTAGAATCAATTTTTCACATGTCTCTTTCAACTGTCATATAGATCGATGCTGCTATATTTCTATTTCTGAATGAATTAACTGAAAACAAAATGAAGAGTGCAAGAAAAATATGGTATAGATTCTATAGAATTAGATGTGAGTAAAAGTTTCGAACTCAGCCTCAAATTTGTCGAATCACTAGGCTTGTCTGTGAATAAAACAGATATTAGATAGTTTGTGTCCGAGATTCTGATGTCAAGCTTCCTAGTCCTTTTGGTATTAGGCACATAACAACACCAGAATGTAAATACTACAGACATTCTTATAACAAAACAATTTCTGTATATTCTCGCAAATTTTGCATTGATTCTATGATTAATCTCCGAAATTTTGAAGAGTTTTTATGAATATAAATACTGTTCAATCTTCTCATTAAACAGCAAATACTCATCTGAACTCAGAAAACTAAAATTCTGTCATTCTTTTATCTTCTAAAGTAGCCATAATGACTAATGCAGATTTTCTTGAAGCTTCTTGAACTCTTGCTTCTAGGTCCATCTATTTAATGATTCATCTGTCATTATTCTGTGAAAAAAGAATCACTAGCTCAAGAGCATTTTTTTTATTAGATTAATAATAATAATAATAATAATAATAATAAAAAGGTAAGCACAATGAATTTGATTCCTAGAGAAATTGCTAACAAAAACGAAACTAAGCGCAAACAGTGGTAGATATTTCCCTTTTCACACATATGCATTATATTTTAGTTTTAAAAATTAATTATACTTATTTTTAATTATTAAGAGAGAAACTATTAAAGTGATGAAAAAGACAGAACTGTCGAGATTAACTTTCATGTACAAAAAATTTCATTTGGTATTTGTGTAATTTCTCTTGCCCATTACACATCCATGGACCACCCTTTGTCCACAGAGTTTTCTCAATCGATGGAAACCAACAAAACAGTATGATTTAGGAGAATAGAATTGTCAAATTAATTAAAGTCGCCACCTTCTCAAATTAATTAAAAATATAATCATGATTTAATTAATACTAAACCTCCTTCTATTTCTTTATTAATTCTTTATGACGCTCTCTCACGCTCCCTGTATTCGCTTTTACTTTCAGGTTTCAGCCACTGCTACTGTTTTCAGTTCTTCGATTTTCATGTTTCAACAGCTTTCTTGTTAAATTAAATCATAAACTTTACCCGTTTTCTGATGTAACCCTAATTTGATCCAAATGACCCACTTGTAAATTCTCAATTTTTAATTCCGTTTTGTAAGAACTTCAACTCCAAAGTCTGGGACAAACAATGGCAGCCCCGGATCCGTCCAAAAAAGTGGCTGATAGATATCTGAAGCGTGAAGTTCTTGGTGAAGGTACCTATGGAGTTGTGTACAAAGCCATTGACACCCACGTAATCCCCCGAAACTTTCTTCTTCAATTATGCGAATTCGAGACTGAAGAGTCAATTTTTCCCCTATTCTCTTTTAGGGTTGTGAGAATTAGGTCTTTAGTTTCACTTGGTGCAAAGAAAATTGCTGAATCGGAGTAAAATAGATATTCGTATGTGGCCTTAGACATGTAGGAAGGAAAGATGCCTTATTTGCTTTGGGTTCCTGACTTTAATTCGAGGTGTTTATTTTAACAATTTGCTTTTGGGGTTTGTTACTTTATCATGTCTGCTTAAAGCAATTATTTAGGAAGAAGCGTATGCTGTTTGTCATTGGGTATGAGGAAGTCGTACTTCTTAACTTTTGTCCAGTGATCGTATGAATATAAGGGGTGAAAGCTGAAAACTTCTTAATTAGTTTCAGTATAGGTTTGGTATAGTTATGACTTTTTCTTTGTGTAACTTGCAAAAATGTATCCAGTAAGCAATTTGTTATGAAAGTGATAATACTATTATGATGTGGTATTCTTATAGAGATGGATTCATTGTGTTGACAGACAGGACAGACAGTTGCAATTAAAAAAATTCGGCTTGGCAAGCAGAAAGAAGGAGTAAATTTTACAGCTCTTAGAGAAATAAAGCTTCTTAAAGAGCTTAAGGATCCTAATATTGTTGAATTGATAGATGCATTCCCACATAAAGGGAATTTGCATCTTGTGTTTGAATTCATGGAGACGGACCTTGAAGCTGTCATACGAGACCGAAATATTTTTCTTTCACCGGCTGATACAAAATCTTACCTTCAAATGACGCTAAAAGGTCTTGCTTATTGCCACAAGAAATGGGTTTTGCATAGGTACCATATTTTTTTTTTGAGTGATTGCTCGTTACAATGTTGTTACCTGACGCAAGTTCTGAGTTCAAAAGTTTGCTTTCACATTTTCAGGGATATGAAGCCAAATAATTTGTTGATAGGATCTAATGGACAGCTGAAACTTGCAGATTTTGGTTTAGCACGGATGTTTGGAAGCCCACACAGAAGGTTCACTCATCAGGTTCGCTTCTTTTCCTACAATACGTGAACTTCAAAGTCAATTCATTCCGTTAATGATCCTACTTGCTGCCAATTATTTTGCATTAAGTAGTGAAGTTTCCTATAATAATTATTAGAGTTTGCAGAATTGGAAAGTAATATACCTTATAGTCAGGCATGACTTATATGATGATTTAGTTTGAATTTGAAGCAATCCTTGGACCGTAATTAAGCAAATATTTACCTTGAAATCTGTGTTATTATTGCCTGAACAAAAGGTGAAGCCTAGGACAAAATGGTTAGGTTGTTGCCTTGTGATTTGGTAGTCACAGGTTCTAGTCATGGAGACAGCCTCTTTGCACACAGGATTAAGGATTCATATGCATATATGATATATCTAATCAAACCCTCTACCCACCTAATGGTAGGAACTCATGCATTGAGATGCCCTTTCTTACATTGCTTTTAAATTTAGGAACCGGGGGAAGATAATTGAAGATCCAAACATTGGAGCATTGAAGTGGAAGTATACTAAATTCTGCTGAATCTTTTCTAGGATTGTGGTTCTCTATGGTAACTGAATATTGTGGTGACATTCATTGCGTAAAAGTGCTACCTGCATGTTATTGGACATGTTTCATCTAATGTTGTGTATTTTTCACTTTTTATTGGTGGATTGGGTTTATAGTTTCTGTACAGATAACACTTATGCTTATCATATATGCATGAATAGGTTTTTGCTCGGTGGTATAGAGCTCCTGAGCTATTATTTGGTGCCAAGCAGTATGGCTCTGGGGTTGACGTTTGGGCTTCAGCTTGTATATTTGCTGAACTTCTTCTTCGTCGACCCTTTTTGCAGGTAAGAAAATTTTACATGATTGATGTTCTGAAGTAGATGAGCTTTGACATAAAGTGTACTCCATTTATTTGAACATGCTATTGGTTTAACTTTATCAAATAGTTGAAATTAAGTTTTTTCTGTCTGAAAATTTTAAATCATTCAAACTGTTTCTACTGAGCTTGAATATGGCCTGAAGCTGTAGGCTAAGATTTTTGTATTCATTATTTTTATTTAAGCATCCATTTATTCCTTCTCTATATTTTGTGACTAGCTTGTTTTAATACAATTTCCAAGATAGTAAATTGCATTGATTGAATTTCTTCATTTTCATTTTGTATTTAAATAATTAATCATGTTTATTATTGTTTTTTCACTAGTTTGTTACTATCATTTGGTAGGGTACAAGTGACATTGATCAATTAGGAAAGATTTTTTCGGCATTTGGCACTCCAACAGCTTCTCAGTGGCCTGATATGGTATACCTTCCTGATTACGTCGAATACCAATATGTTCCTGCACCCCCTCTGCGTTCTTTGTTTCCGATGGCAACTGATGATGCATTAGATTTGTTATCAAAGATGTTTACATATGATCCAAAAGCTAGAATTTCAGTGCAGCAGGCACTAGAGCATAGGTACCTGCTTTCAGCATCTCATTAAGACGCCAATAAACTTCTTTCTCCATAATTAATCTCTCTTCTTCCACTTTAGGTACTTTTCTTCTGCTCCTCTGCCTTCAGATCCAGACAAGCTCCCTAGACCTGCTCCTAAGAGGGAATCTAAGGCTTCTGATTTCAATTTACAGGAGGGTCCTACTGTATTATCACCTCCAAGGAAGTCTAGGAGAGTGATGCCAGAACGTGATGGGTTTGAAGGAAATTCCCAACAAGCAGATAAGGTTGATGGCGGTTTTGGTGATTTCAGACAGACAACTGATGATAATTCAGGCAAGAATGAATCAGCTCCAATGTCTGTAGATTTTTCTATCTTTGGATTAAAACCTCCAAATAGACCTACAATTAACAGGTATAATAGTATTGATCGTCTAATCAATTCGAAAGGGCCCAATAGTTTGTAATTTTAGCAGAGTCAAACATAAAATTATCCTCCTAAGTTAACTGGTATTGGAAGACAAAAAGGCGAGGCTTATGCAGAGCCATATAAAAAGTATCTTAGCATATTTTTCTAGAACCATATTAAAAGTATCTTAGAATATTTTTCTGGAGAAGTTGCCGATTAACAATGATAAAGTTGTAAGATGCTACAACACTATATGTTCAATGCTAGCACAATATGTTGTAATTCCTAGGTAGTGGAAGAATGTGTCGTTGTTCGTTATCTATTAGTTTCTACATGTAAATGGTGTTATTTAACTTTGGTTCCTTTGTTTTGTTCTGCAGTGCTGATAGAACACATTTAAAAAGAAAATTAGATCTAGAATTTCAACAGCCAGAATGAATATTCTGTGGCCAGCCAAGTCACACAAGCTTATGGAGGATAAAATACATTTGAAGAAAAGTGGTGAATTCTCGATGGCTTGATAGTATGTCATTCTTTATCTCTGTTTCTGTGTGCCGCTGCAACAAATATGTAACTAAAGAAGTCACCGAAGATTATTCGTAGTTCAGATACATAAAAGTAACTGCTATAGAAAAAAGAAAAGCTTAGAATATCACACATTCATTCTGGTTCCGCTTGTACATTTTTGCTCTTTAATTTACATTTTCAGAGAACTTGTATACTTGAGTTCATGGAAAACATTAAAGTGTGAGGGAATATTCTCGAACTGCGCTTGAAAAACAATAAGTTTTGGGGGAACTTCATTTAAACATGAATTTATTATTGAACATAACAAATGTTATTATATTCATGTGGAGGAGTGTGTATTCTGACTGTGTGCTTTAGACAGTTGAATTCCAATTTTAATCTGTTGAATGATTTTAACCTTTACTTTTTGGTGTTTTTTATATTCATTATGGCGGTTGACTCGGTTGATTCAATGGTGATGGCTATAATATTTCTGATGCCTCTGTTTGGGTTTAAATTTAGCTGAAGTTTTTGATGGGATGGGATGTGCATGAAAGAAATTGGTGGGTGTTATCTAGGAGGCTACTTAACTGTATCACAACTTTATTAGTTGAAGATTACTGAAAAACATGTGAGATCTTTATTTCATTGGTTACATTTACGATTTCATGATTTTCAAAAAGAAAAAAAAAATTGATAATAGCGTGTTTGAAAATAAATGTTAACAATTCTTTGTTGAAATCGTGATGAAATTCATTCAGAATTAAATAGTCATTTTGAGTGGTTATTGGCTCTTCCATTGCAATTACAATGTTCAAAAGTAATCTAAATGAAAGTTTCCTTACTCTTTATATTCCATGGTTCTTTCTTTCAGAGCTTTCGTTCCAATAATCAGTTCTATGGCTGCAGGTTTTGAGATCAGCATGATTAAACCTATAACTGTAAATTGGCTAAGGGACCGAGTCGTGCTTCGTTATTGTATCTTGTGCATAAATGATTAAATCCTCCTTCCATAGACAAAGCCAATTACTACAAGTAGTTGTGGAATTCATTTTAAAATAAATATTTGGGTTTTTTTCTTATGTATCTAAGCAAAAAATGGGGTGTGATTTATGTATATAGGCAAAAAAAAAATTAAATCAAACATTTAGGCAAGTCATGGACCAGATGACTTCATACTGCACAACTTTACCTTGACACATCACTTAAAGATGAAGTCAAGTTGTGCATCTCCGAAACGATTTTAGACTCTGATAATTGATTACACAATGCTAAAGTTGTGCAGGAGACGTGAGTTCACCTATAATCGATTACATTCCTTTTGTAATCCATTACAAGAAATATAAATGAACATAAACTTTTTGATAATTGCTTACCATCATGTAATAGGAAAAATAATTCTAATAATTTGATTACAGGCCTTTGCTACTCGATTATTAGAGGATTTAAGTGTTAAAACAATTAGTTTTTTAAGTTATTTATCATGTTGTTTATGATTCTTGATTATTCACTCAATCTTTAAATTAAGTTGTTATATAATTAATAACTTATCCAAATATTTGCATTTGGTTTTAAGAAATCCAAACAGTATAATTAACGTCATTTAATTACATAAATTATATATTAAAATTACAAAATCAATCAACCAATCAAAATTCAAATTAATTTTAATCAATCAATCATAAAATCCATATATTTCAAAATTTAAAACCGCAGGTGACACTTAGACCCAACAACAAAAATACACTCAAAGAAATATCTAGTTTTAATATATAAGTTATATATGATAAAAAAAATTAAAGAAAATAGTTAAGGTCATGATAAAAGTAAAAAACAATAAATAAATACAATTATATAATTAATAATGTACAATTGATTTAGATATATATACATTAATGAGACAATAATTATTCATTCAATGTTTAAATTATGTATACATTTTGTAATAATCATTCATTTAATCTTTAAATTAAGTAGTTATATAATTAATAACTTATCCAAACATTTGGATTTGGTTTTAAAAAATCCAAACAGCATAATTAATGTCATTTAATTATATAAATTATATATTAAAATCACAAAATCAATAAACCAATCAAAATTCATATTTTAATCCATCAATCACAAAATCCATGTATTTCAAAATTTTAAACAATGACACTTAGACCCAACAACAAGAATGCACTAGAATGCACTCAAATGCACTTAATGAAGTATCTACTTCTAAATCAATTATCACTAGTACAAAAATCATATTTTATGACGTACAAAAACAAACTATGACGTACATAGTTTTGTACGTTATAATATGTTTACACATTTATCTTATGACGTAGTAAAAATTTACGTAATATGTATTGTTTATGATGACGTCTTAATTATATATCTCTTTAACATATATTTGGAGATGTTGTAACATGTATTTCATTGAATTTAATATGTGATTTTTTTCTTATATATCATTCAATTTAATTAATTTATTTTTACCTAATTTAGAATCTTCAATTTATAATTCAATTATTAATATATTTTTTTAGAAAAATATAAAATTTATAAATTTTTCTTTCTTATTTATTCTAATACATTAATTTAGTAAATTTTTGCTACGTCATAAAATGAATGTCATAAAATGAATGTGTAGAATTATTATAACTTACAAAATTATGTACGTCATAGTTCGTTTTTGTACGTCATAAAATATGATTTTTGTACTAGTGTATAAAATAAAGACAACTTATGAAGATTTTACAAAAATTTTATATCAAATAAAGATATAATTTGTTCCGAATTCAAAGTTTTTTCACTATTCTTTGAAAGATTTGTTTTTTCACTATTCAAAGTTTTCAATATAAAAAGATACGTTTTAAACAATATGAAATGGTTGAATATATTAAAAGAAATTTTTCAAATAACAAGCAGAAAATGAAAAAAAAAAAACATATTAATCCTCGAAGACAAAAACAAAAACTAAGAAAAGAAATTACCAACCCTTAAGTTAAAAACAAAGAACAAAAAAACTTTAACCTTCTACGTAACATATTTATTGAATAAAAATACTACTATATCTTCTAAATCTAATTAAACCTTTCTTTTATACAAGATATTACCGCCAATAACGTCGTCAACATTTTAAAAATATCACCAATAACAATAATATATTTTATATACCATATCTTAATTTATTTATATAATTTTAAGTCAGAACAAATTTATTTATTTGTTAAAAAATGTATTTCAATCATATCTTCAATTAATTTATTTGTATTAAATGGTCATTTAAGACGAAGATCTAATTTTAATTCGTGTACTGATGTTGACTCTTTTATAAGAAAGGTACAAAAAAGACAAACATGTTTTACTTCAGTTAAAAAAAAAAAATCAGTTATGTCGACATTAATTATATATTAAAAATATATGTTTACAGTTTAATATTGTTTGATGAATTATTGATACATATATTATGTTGACTTTAAAACTAATTTATAAAAAGGTATACAGTTGGTTAAAGACTATATTCGCTGAGTGTAGTTGTAAATCTAGTTAGATTGGATTGGTTTTTTTGAAATGATGATGACTACATAGAAATGCATTTTATAGGATCACCAAGATTTTCAACCTTTCTTGTTCCTAAATTATTTCTTTAAACGAAATCTCATTTTTTTTTTTATTTTTTCAACCATATGCATTTAATTAATTTATTTTTCATTAATTCTATCATCTTTTTTTATTGCGCTTTCCTATTCCCCATAAAATGTATCAAATATTTTAATGCTTAATAATATTTTAAAAGTTAAATACTTAAAATTTATTATAAATATATATACTAATATACGAGTTTAACTTCTTTTTTGTGCAAATTATTACACTTTTAAGTGTTATTATTCTTTAAGAAAATAATTGCATAGAAATTATTTTTAGGAATATAAAATAAAATCTTAGCTGTTATATGTTTTCTATAACCAATATTAATGCAGTCAACAAATAAAAAGCCATTTAAATACAAATTTTAAAAATAATTATTATAAGAATCGATTAATTTATCATAACAATGGGATTGGGTGCCTTGTCAGCAAATTTTAATTAATTTTTTTCTCTAATATTTATTTTGATTTTGTAGATTTAGATTCCGTTACGTTGTTTCTCTTATGACTATTTTAATTGAATGAGTTTAATTATCTGAATGAACTATAATAATATTACGTAAGGCTTTCATGATAGAATCTAAATTCAGCTTTTTTTGACTAATTCTGATTAAGTTGGCTTATCTTAATGTCACTTCTGAAAGTCGTATTACTACATTAAACTTGTATTGCATTACTGATTATTGTAAGAAAATAATTCATCATTCTGTAGTATTAAACTGATGGCATACTACGACTAAAATTGAATAATATAGGCAAAAAATATCACTTTTCACGTTTTTCACGAATGATAATAGATAATAACATGAAAAGAAGAAGTAAAAGAAGAGTTTAATAGAATATTTTCCAAATATAAAACCAGCATGTTTCAGTTTTATCTTCCATTTTCTTCTCACCAATTTCAAATTAAAACAAAGTTATATGTGGTACTGTTAAAACATAGTTGCAGAAGAAACCATACTTTCTAAACTCAGTAAATTTTATAGTAACAGTCACAGAAGAAAAAATCTCGATATTTTGGATTAAAAGTGGTGTTAAGTGTATCTTTTTCACACTTATATAATTTTTTTTTTCCAAAAATAAATCCCATCAAGCTTGCACTACCTTCTAAGAAAGGAGTAGCATAACTCCAAAAGGTTCATGGGAAAATGCTAGGAAAGTTATGTTTGCATTAGCCACCACAATTGTCCAAGGTATACCAAAATAGACAATTCAACCACGTAAACTGTTTTTGGCGTATAATGATTGGCCTTACTAACTACTGAACATGCATCTCATGATTCATGATCAACACACCAAAATTTACTTCTTTTGTGTCCTTGCTCTACTCCTTGCTTTCCACTATAAATACCACAAAGCTTTGCATAAACACACACATTTACACTCTCAAACATTAAGATAAAGGAACAAGAGATTGAAGAAGTGAGAGATGGAGAACTTCCCAGTGATCAACCTTGAGAATATCAATGGTGAGGAGAGAAAGGTTGCTCTAGAGAAAATTGAAGATGCTTGTGCAAACTGGGGATTTTTTGAGGTACCCCACAGAAATATATATATTTGCTACCTTAAGTTTTCTTCATGTTCATTTTTACTAAACTGATGACGTTGCTTTTTTTCTTAATTGTAGTTGGTAAATCATGGAATACCCCTTGAACTTTTGGATACTGTGGAAAGGTTAACGAAAGAGCATTATAGGAAATGCATGGAGCAAAGGTTCAAGGAGGCAGTGGCAAGCAAGGGGTTGGAGGGTGTCCAAGGTGAAATAAAGGACATGGACTGGGAGAGCACCTTCTTCTTGCGCCATCTTCCACATTCAAACATCTCTGAAATTCCTGATCTTAGTGAAGAGTACAGGTAAGGCAAATTCAAAACTAATGCATATGCATGTGAATATTGAAACTACCATAAGTAATAATGTGTGGTTTGGCTGATGAAATTGATAATGTGATGTCTTGTACTGTCTGCATAAAACACAGACATGGTCTGAACTAGACGGGTGTGAATGCAGGAAGGCAATGAAGGACTTTGCTCAAAAATTGGAGAAACTTGCAGAGGAGCTGCTAGACCTTTTGTGTGAAAATCTTGGATTAGAAAAAGGGTACCTGAAGAAAGCCTTCTATGGATCAAAGGGTCCAAATTTTGGCACAAAGGTAGCAAACTACCCTCCATGTCCGAAGCCAGAGCTGGTGAAGGGTCTTCGTGCTCATACAGATGCAGGTGGGATTATACTTCTCTTGCAAGATGACAAGGTCAGTGGCCTGCAGCTTCTCAAAGATGGCCAGTGGGTGGATGTGCCTCCAATGCGCCACTCCATTGTTGTTAACCTTGGTGACCAGCTTGAGGTACATTCTTTCACTAATAGGTTAATGAAATAGTCCTCAATTCTGGTTATGATTCTAAGAACATTTTGGTGAAACAGGTAATCAGCAATGGGAAATACAAAAGTGTGGAGCACCGTGTGATTGCTAGAACTGATGGTACTAGAATGTCCATAGCCTCATTCTACAACCCTGCTGGTGATGCTGTCATCTATCCTGCACCAGCGTTGCTGGAGACAAAAACGCAAGTGATAGACAAAGTATACCCAAAATTTGTGTTTGAGGATTACATGAGGCTCTACGCTACACTGAAGTTCCAACCAAAGGAACCAAGATTTGAAGCTATGAAAGGCGTGAACACAGTTTAGTTAGTTCCAACCAAACAGCTTAATTGGAACAAATGAGGAAATAGCCTGCAATTAAGCAAGAAATAATGGTTGTTTAATCATTCAATTTCTTTATACAGTGGATTGTTTATTTGTACTTCAAAATTGTTGAAATAATATGCAACATTTCTGTTCGTTCTATCTTAACCTTGCAGGGTCCACCTTACCCAATTTGTAAAGTGCAATAAACATGAACTCAATATATGACAGTACACCCAACACCAGCACATGAAAAATAGAAATGGTAACAACCAGAATAGGCAAGACAACGGCATTATCTATATTGGTCCACCAACTTAATGCTCAAGATCAGATTACAACATATTTAATTCACCAAAAAAATTATTGAATCAACCAAAAGAATGAGTGGTAACAAAACTTGCTACTTTCATCTAAATATTTACCAGACTATGTTCTCTGGCGATATTGGTTCATAGACTCTGTCTGTATCCTTCCTTGCCTGAGAATGAAAACAACTGGTCTCACTTGCTACCATCAAAACTAATTAAATTTACCACTATTTCTATCAAGAGGAACATCCAAGCTCAACAAAAGAACAGTCATGAAGCAGGAAATATCAGCAACAGTCAGAACAAAAACTTACATACTTCTTGTCAGATGGCGTCACAAGTGGAAGAAATGTTTGATTCAAGAGTGTGATTGAATCTCTACAGAGCATGCATTTCTTATGGGTTGGGCTTTGCAAAGGTGAAAGGGTGTCGCTGGTACAAGAGCTGCTTAAGGGAAGAAACATGGGTGCAGAAAGCAATGGCCCACTATAACAGTGCTTTCTAGGTAATTACTTTTTGCATTCTTGTAGTTTTTTCTTATACCTTCCTGAGCGTGTTGGAAAGTTTAAAATGTTCGTGTTTTAGATTTTTATATTCTACAATTTAGTATATGTTCTTGATCATACAATTTGGAATATACATTCGGGTTTGAAAATAAATTTTAAATTTTATAATTGGAAAATGTACGTTGGATTGCATAATTTGAAATATTTTTTAAATTTAAAAATATATTATAGACTATAAGTCTAGAATATTGGATTATGTAATTTGAAAATTTATTTTACATTGGAAAATTCAAAATACATTTTTATTATGTAATTCAAAATATATTTATAAATTATGTAATTTGAAAACATATTTTGAATTATACAATTAAAAACAAATTTTAAATTAAAGATATATTTTTAAAACGATGTAATTCAAATTATATTTTCATATTATACATTTTGAAAGCTTGTTTTAAATTATACAATAAAAAAAATTCAAAACAAAGTTTAAAATTATGCAATTAGAAAACATATTTTGAGTTATGCAATTAAAATGATACTATATTTCATTATGAAACACACACCAGTATATTTTAAAGTTTTCATTCTTTTTAATATTTCATATGCATTTTTATATTTTAAAATTAAATCTTCATATTATGAACAGTTCACAATTTCTTGTCCAATCTTTAATTTTACATATGTTTATTTATTTTTGTATTTTAATAAATTCAATTATTTATTATTGACAGAACACAGAACATGCATAGCACGCACAGTACATATTAATCACTGACACATATTATCCATCCTATAATCCCACAATTTCCTACCTAACATTGACTTCTAAACATCAACATTGGCTTCCTCAAAATTTTAAGGTCAAGGATTTGTTGAGTGTTCCGATTATTCTCATTCATAGTAACTGCTAAATGTTTTCAAATTTCATTTGCATCAATGCGTGTTTGCGTGAGTAAAAGAAACAGAACGAGAAAGAGAAACACGAACGTTATTTTATGAGATATAAGCATGATCATGTCTCAACCTGCTAGGGTTGTTGCATTTTCGACGTCATTAAATCCATTGATAATGATTACGTTTAGAACTACCTCTTTCTATAATCAAATATTTAAATTATTTTAAGACGCACACGTATTACTCAAGAAGTGATCAAACATATAATACAAAGACTCTGTATTATCATGCACCCCACCAAAAACTGCAACAAGAAAAAATACTCATATTGTTAAAGTGTCTTGCTCTGTGCTACCAAACACTTGTTTGAATATGCTTTTCTTTCTGGAATTGGCTTCGTTAAATTCAGCTTCTTGCCGACAATTTTCTTCCACTTTTAGCTGATTTCTTCTTCTCAAACTTATTTTTTGTTGTACCGAAGGAGAATGTTTGATATAATACCAAGCAAATGTTATATATTGCCACACCAGGTCTTGAATGCAACTTAAATCACTGTCTCAGTTACTGAAATTTCAGATAAATCAAACTGACTTATGTTCTCGTATTTTGATAAAAAATTAAATTTTTTTGCCTGTACTTAAATCAGTTCATGTTTATCTGAATAAGGGTATCGAGAGAGAAAGTTATTTCGGTAGAATTGTTTTAAAAAATGATGCTTTTTTTATCTTTATCAGAAGAAGTAAAACTTCAAACTAGCTTATGGTGAGATGAGAAGTATAACTAAACAAAGTAAAAAGATAAACCCAAGCATCAACCTCTAAGAATGTGGCCCATTTTACACTTTAATGCAATGACTTTTTGATACCAATCAACCATATTATAGTTCAAACTGATAGCTAATCCGTCCTGTGTGTTTTGTTCATCAAGTTAACTAAGCTGCTATTTTTGGTTAATTTGTGACTTGAGCCACATTTGAGGTAATGAACTAATAATCTAGCGGTGATTCGAGAAATGCATGCAATAATTGATACCAGCATTCTAAGCAAGGTTTAGTTGGTTAATACTTTTCAAAGATGGGTTCCACGGTTGGCAGTTCATACTTACTTCATATGTGAAAAAATATGATCTTACCAAATACCAATCGTTTAAAAGCTTTCTTCGTCATAACAGTCAACCAAAGTCCTTTTCATTGGCCATTAAATATTGGTTTTGGAGAATCCTCTTGATTCAAGATATAACAACAACTTCGTGGAGACCAACATTGAATAGAAAATGCGCCTCAACCTTTCTCCATTTGTCATATAGAACGGTCTCAAAATCTTGCTTAGCCGACTACTCAAACCACGGAGGATGTGTACAAAAAAATTCATGGTGATCCACTAAAGAGGTGTTACTCAAAACTACTTCTATTTGATGGTATTGTGATCCTGACATAGAAGAAGGGTTCTTGAGTGATGAATAAAATGATTTACGACACAGTACTGGCCAAAAGCTTTAGTCGTTATGAGCAGAAAAGGTTGGGATATGGAGCATTTGTGAGCTGCTTGTTCATAGTTTTCAGTCTTTGCACTGTGTTTAAGCCTTACTTGGGTCCTGTGCACGTGTGTGAGTGCTTAACTTCTTGCATTTGTTACTTATTTCCGTAATCCAAGATCAAGTAGAAGCACACATTGTGCTTTGACACGGCATGAAATGCAGATATATGTTCCACCATTTCGTATTATAAACATTTTTTGTAGCCATTAAGTATGACTTTAATTTGCTTTGTTTCTGTGCAGTGAATCTGAAGCTCTTATTAGGTGTTGACACCAAAATGCTGATCACCGGCAGCTCTTCACGAATAGCCAAAGGTATGATTCTGACTCTCAACAAGGTTAACATAAGTGCACCTCAAATGAGATAACTTCACCACAACTTTTAATGCATAAAAGAATCCTTAAACTCTGATCATATTCTAGAGTGTTGAGGTAAATGTGTCTTACAACATGTGATTATCTGATGGTTCTCGGGCCTGCAGTTAAAGTGAATAAGGCCAAAATTGTAGTTGAAGACAGTGGCAGTTCTTCACAAATGGATAAAGATAAAGATAGAATGATACAAGCTAGACCTTTTATATAGTTACTGTTCTTTATTTTGCAGTTGAAGGGAAAGAAACAAAGAAAGAGGAGCTACTGTGCAGTTCAGAAGAAAGAACAGAATTTTGCCAAGCAAGGGGGGATATCAGAGTCCAAGGAAAATCCTCCACTGTATACATTGCTTCATCTAAGGCAACAACGTTGGAAAAAAACATGTCACGGAGTTTAAAGCCTTATGCAAGAAGGGATGATGTAGATGCAATGATTCGTGTAAGAGAATGGACATTGAAGGAGGTGAATGTTAACCAGAAAGTCCCCCATTGCACCCAAAATCACAGCATTCCAGCTGTACTGTTTTCTACTGGAGGGTACACTGGTAACCACTTCCATGAATTCACTGACATTGTTATTCCGTTGTTTTTGACTGCTAGACAGTTCAATGGAGAAGTACAGTTTATCATAGCAGATAACCGTCCTTGGTGGATTTCAAAGCACAAACCACTTCTTAAGAAGCTGTCCTACTATGAGATTATGGACATTGATGAAGATGATGGAGTTCATTGCTTCCCAAGGGTGAATGTGGGGCTCAAACGGCACCATAAAGAACTAAGCATTGACCCTAAAAAATACTCCTATTCCATGCAGGACTTCAGGAATTTTTTGAGAAGTTCCTATGCATTGAAGAGATTCCAAGCAATAAAAATGAGAAATGGTCAACATAGGAAGCCAAGGCTCATGATTCTTTCAAGAAAAAGATCAAGATCTTTCATTAATACTGATGAAATAGAAAAAATGGCCAAGAGTTTGGGTTTTGATGTCATCATTAGGGAAGCAGGGAAGAGCATGTGGGGCTTTGCTCATGTTGTGAATTCCTGTGATGTGTTACTGGGAGTTCATGGAGCAGGTCTCACTAACATACTTTTCCTTCCGGAAAATGCAGTTTTCATACAGGTTGTGCCTTATGGTGGGTATGCATTGGACTGGCTTGCCACAAATGACTTTGGAACGCCCTCAAAGGATATGAACATAAAGTACTTAGAATATAAAATAAGCTTGGAAGAAAGCACTCTTGTACAACAATACCCGCTAGATCACATGTTTATAAAGGATCCTCCATTGATCGGGAAAATAGGGTGGCAAGAATTTAAGTCTGTGTATTTGGACAAGCAGAATATAAAGCTTGATGTTGACAGGTTTAAGCCTACATTGCAGAGAGCTCTTGAGCTATTGCATAAATGAGTATGATATGCGTCACAATTAGGATTTTATCAAATTTTTTTCTTTCTTACTGATATTTATCTGTTATTTTTGAACAAACAGCTTCAGAATGACAGACAAAGAGGTTATCATCTGAAACGAAATTTCTGTATTGAAAGGAAAATGATGTCTGTTATGTATTTTGAGACATCATGCAATGACAAAAAAGTTTAGGCTATGTCCTATGTTTGGGTAAAGATTTATTTTAGGAAATAATGGGTTTTCTTTTTTCAAAAGTTCTCATGTAATATTAATAATGATAATGAGTGAATTTGTAATTGTAAATGTAAAAATTGTTGTTTGTACTTAAGTTGAAGAGATAAACATGAATTCAATTTAAACTTTATGTGGGACATCATGCACCTGCTACTTCAGAAAGTGGAGTTGGTGAGATAGATTGTAAATTGGTTTAGTTCTTACTTTGAATTTTACCCTAGATAACTATGTGGAGTGTTTTTGAAAAACAATTGAAAACCTACTCTTCAGTTAACACGAGCTTCCATGGCCGCTACAGTCATAAAGTCATCGCTGTTGATTGTTATAGGTTCTAAAATTATACAACTTCTTGATTCTTTAATTTTCTAATCAGGTTAGTAAATCAAAATGGCTTCGTACTTTTCATTGGATTAACTTTTACCTCCCACGGTTTACAATGTCAGTAGGAAAAAAATCCAAATCAGGTGTAACAATTACAAAGCCTCATAATAGGCTTTTAAGAGTACATTTCATCTTAAACACATTCCTAATCAGCAAATTTGATTAACTTAATTCGGTTCCCTGAGCATCACATCTATGAATACGGAATAAATTATAGTATACATGTTCTTCCATTAAATGACGGGTCTTAAATATGGAAAATGAGTTGTCCCCCAATGAATTGTTGTGGTTTTGAATCCACTGCAACAGCCGTGCAAAAAGAATGCATCATCGGCATATGGATACAACTTGTTGCTGCTTATAGACCTCTGTATGCAAGCTCTGAAAGCTGCTCAGTCAGCCATTGTGGAAATGCTCGTATTGAATTGTGCCCCAATTCTACCCTTTACAAAAACACGGGCTCTGATCTGTTCCTGTCATACTCAACTTTTCTCAACTGATCTGTACATTCACTATTGAAATTATGACTGGAAAGATCCATGAATCAATTGCACCATAGACTTCAAATGGACAAATTCTTCCTCGGTATATGATCCTATTAACAAATCCATCCAAGGTACCCTTTTAAAGGCAGCTCAACTCCACTTAGCGCCACTAAATGATTTCTTCCTACTTTTATTGTTGCTCTTCTTCAAAAGAACTGATGCATGGTCAATACCATCAGATGAATGGCTATCCCCTTTCAACCATAGAAGAGCCTCAGCAGCAGCAGATTTTTCTGCTAATTTTTTGCTGCTGCAAAGCTGACCAACAAAATTCAACCCGTTAAATATGACAGTAGAACGGAATTGGCTGTTTTTCAGCTGCTTTGTTTTGTAAGTTGGTGAATCATGTCCAGCTCTGTTAAGAAATGACTGAAGTTGATTTTTAAAATTTTCAGCCTCCACTCCACTTTTGGAGTTTGTTTCCTTCTTTACCTGTGATACGACTTGGCGACCAAAGACAAACCTACCATCACAATGGTCTTCTGAAACCAAAAATCTTACAGCTGAAAGGAGCTGACTATGCGATTGTGTTTCCTGCGTGGGATCCTGAAGCTGGCAAAACATTCAAATCATAAAGTCAATATCCAAAGACTTGAAGAGAAACCAAAAATTGATGGAAGAATGTGGTTACACAAAATAAATAATTCCCAAAAAGAAAATGTTAATAATGGATTGAACTTACCTTTTTCTGTATCAATTCTTCCAGTTCCATCTTTAAGCTTAAGTAAGTCTTGGCTAATTCTGGTTTCATGAAAAACTCCAAATAGCCTCCCAACATTTTCAGGTGACCATCCTGTCAAATAAATTACATGCAAGCGCACAATATAATAAATAGCAAAAAAGGAAACCCAGAACATACAACCAAGAATAACAGATCTAGGTGGAAAGTGAAGAGAAAATATGGTAGGAACTTACTAGTCCACCTCTGGATACATTCCCACCAAATAAGAGAAGCACCGAATCAGATATACCAGTTGAATCTCTGAGGAATACTGAATTCACTTTCACCTTTTCATTAAACACTAACCATGGGTATGGAATTCGGGGTACACAGCCATTTACAGAGCTCTACAAGATGCAGCACCAAAATTAAACTTCGATGGATGGATTATATTCCTCCAATTAAAACTGAGTCATAATACAAGGATGGACAAAAAGTCAGATATTTGAAGAGAAACTTACAGAATACAAAAGAACCTGACCATCCTCCATTGTCTTCAGTGTTATTGACTTATCTTTGTTCTGCACAACAAAAGTTGTACAACCTCAAATAAAGAATTACACAATGAAACTACTGCATAATAATTAAAACATGACAATATTCCCAATAATTTGATGAACCGGTAAAATAATATACATATATTACTTAACCGAACAGAACCCCATGAAGAAGCATGGATAAAAAAAAAGAATCTACCAAGATTATTACCAACACCATGGTAAAAAAGAAACAAATACAAACAATTTTGACAGAGACCAATTTACAGTTTTGGTTGTTCTATTTCAACAAAGATTGGTTTGTGTACACTTAATCACAATGTTATGGTTACCTCCATGAGCCCCCCATGCAGTTCCTTCCCGAGGTTAATCCTGTTGTTGACATAATAATGCTCTTTTTTTTGTTGATGTAACATTAGATTTTATGAAATGATATTTTTTTCGTTTGTTGATGGTGTTGATAGAAAAGTGTCACATCATCAACAAATCATTAAGGGAACTCAATTCCCTTATTTTGGAAATAGAAAGCACAGATGCAAAGTAAATGAAAATCAAAATTGAATTTCGACAAAACAAAGGGGAGAAAAATTGTAAAGTTCATGTGGTTCATAGTTGTCCTTGTGTATGTGATACACATTTATGTCACTTTAATGTAGAAGCCACAAATAAAACAAAAAGGGTTCCACAAACATAGCAATAGATGTAGGGCCACACATAGCCAAAAGTAAATAAATAAAAGTGAAAACTGAACATTTCGGAAACAAAATAGTTGAAAGGACTAGCAGTGTTGGTTACCATAACAGAAGATATTCCGGGAAACAAACCAGCACAGATGACTGCTCGGATGAGATGCACTTCATGACTCCATGCATTGTAGGTTTCAGGCTTGTCATTGACCAGACCGATATCTTTGAGCAAGTAAAAGAATTGCTTTCGAAGAGACTCAATGGCCTTAAGTGTTTGAGAAGAAAGAAAATTTCGCCAACAGTACTCATAACCAGCCTGCTGTGTCTCAGCATCTTTCCAACCCTCATAAGCCCGGACAAGGGCAAGATGATCACTATATTCACGAGCAGCAAATTGGGCTTTGGCAGACTCTGCAAGCTGCATAGAGCATACACAGTAAATAATTGAATACAAAGCCAGGGCCCTGTTTACCCAACAGACTTTTGGCATACTGATTATGTATATGTATAAATAATGAAGGAAGAACACTGACAATTTTGATATGAAAAGTGAACCATTATAATAAGCACCCAAAAAATATTGATATGAAATCATATTTACTCAATGATATCAACCTAATCAACCAATACAGTGTACATGCTTGATAGGTCTATGAACTTGCTCTAGTTTGCTTCCAGTTATTATACTCTTGAAAACAACTGGTCTCACTTGCTACCATCAAAACTAATAAACTTTACCGCCATTTCTATCAAGAGGAACATCCGAGTTCAACAAAAGAAGAGTCAGGAAGCAGGAAATATCAGCAACAGTTAAAACAAAAACTTACATCCTTCTTGTCAGATGGCGTCACAAATGGATCTCTTACACTTAGACCAGCAACAACAGTCATTATAGGATCCAAACACTTGAAGATGGTTCCTAAAATGAGCATCTTGCCAAGTTTGGGTTCTACAGGAAGCATTGCCAATTTGTGCCCTGAAAATTAACAATCCAATCAACGGTAACTCTAGAATAAATCATGACAACACTTTGAAAGTCAGGAGAACATTCTTTTCCTTGATAGTGGAAGAAGAAATAAAGACCATGGTGCAGTAGTTCTTTTACCTAAAACTGTTAAATTTTCATTCCCGTCTAAGGCCCCGATAACCTTCAAATATTCAACAGCATTTTCAACCTGCAGAACAAAAGTAATTGATTACATAATAAATTGAGTAAAACAACATGGATGCGGGAAGCAGAATGTCTAAGTTCTATACATACAATTCATTGGAAATATAAATACCGATACAGGATGCAGAATGTCATAAGTTCTGCACCTACAATTCATGGACATTAAAAATAACAACCCTTGTATTTGAAAGCAAATTCCAGAAACACGTTAATGAATTTTACCGATAGAGGCTCTGGTGGTTGTAGAGCTTTAGATAAAAACTCAGAGATGCTTCCAAGTTGTAGAGTTTTGATTTGAAGACACAAGGACTGCAAAGGTGTTCTCAAAAGCTCTGGCAATTGATAATCAGCAAAAGCATCATAAACACATCTGGGGTAAAGATGGTAGCATTCGCCAGGCTGAACACGACCGGCCCTTCCTCTCCTCTAAAAGGTTATGAAAACTTTCTAAGAAACCAGACTGTCTGAATAATATAGAAAAGCATAATCGGAGAAACAAAACAGTATGAAGCTGAACACAGACATGGGAGAGTCATACAATGCGAGTTTAAGTACTTATAAACATGTAGTTCAACTTGATTGAGATAACAATTATTATAAGTGAACAGCATAGTCGGATTTCACAAATCCATCAAAAAGCATTGAGGATGAGCATCTGACTTCGGTTGAAACATAAGTACGATCTAAAATTGTTAAAGAAAATGTTTTAACAAGACAAGAAATATTACACAAAACTTCTTGTTGTATACGTTCTGTAGAGCATGTATGACAAACAAAAGCAAAATATCTTGTGTATCACAAGAGACAAACCACAATTTGCCCCCTTCACATTTCTTACTAACCCAATTACATAGCTCATGTTCTCTATATGGAAAAACTTCAGGCTATTATAAAAAAAAAAAAAAAAAAAAAAAAAAACTACTTTTACAATGAAACAACAGCGAATAATCTTATTGGCTATATCAAAAACTGAATTTCCTGTAAGTATTAGGAGCAATGTCTTCTCTAATTTTTGCCTTTAAGTTTTATAAGGTATTCCTTTAAACCCTTTAGTAGGAATGTATTCCATTCAAACAGAAAAAGACAAATAAATTCTTTAATCCAAATCCACAAAACTATGTTGAACAATCACACATACCTGCCGGGCTGCAGCTTTTGAGATCCAAGATGGAAGCAAACAAGGAGTATTATTTAATGCGTCATATGATGTTTCTTTTGCTTTTCCAGAGTCAACCACAAAGACAACATCATTAATGGTAATACTAGTCTCAGCCATGTTAGTTGCCAGAACAATTTTCCTCACCCCTCCTTCAGGATTTTCAAATATCAACCTCTGCAGAATAGTAAGTAAAATGGGAACAAAAAAAATACTATATAACTTATGGCAATGTTTAACTTACTACGACCAGAAATATATGACCAATGAAATAGAGATGTGATTTATTATATCAATTAGAGCATGGAAATTTAATTGCTTCAAGGCGAAAAGAAATCCCCTCCCACAGGAAAAAAAAATTGCATTAGCTTCTTTAAATAACCAATTACTGCAGCAAATTTCAGCACCACATGACAAGACTTCCTAAAATCCTGTTACAACTTTTATATTAGAATAATCTTTCACTTTCTCAAACAAAATTTTCCCAAAAACTATTTCCGAATACCCATTTTTAGCAGAATGTACTTAATTTTAATCACTTCAGAGCTATTATTTCCAATATTTGCAACTAAAATTAGCTATTAGATGTCTTGAATTAAACTGTAATCTAGACAACAAGGATTATTTTACGGTTAATAAGATAATATAGTAAGATCACCTGCTCAGAGCTGGCCATGGAGCCATGGCATGCAAGAAGCAATACTCGGCTCTGATCACCCAACAAAGGATGAGCTTGAAGTTGATCCTTCAAAGAGTTTATATCATCCCAGCCAGTCATAAAAACCAAAACAGCTCCTGGCCTTTCATTCTTAACAATGTGACAAAGCACATGTTCAATAAGGTTAAAACCAATTGAGTCAGGGCACCAACAGGACAATGAATCTTGGGTGCGTAGGCTATATCCTTTAAAATCCGCAACTTCTAAAGCATCCTATGAAAAATCACAGAGAAGTGAACAGAATAAGCCAAAGCTTAAGGACCTAAAATGAAAAGGTGAAATTTTCTGCCTCTACTTGTACCTCAACAGCAGAAGCAATTTGGCTCTTTCTTTTTCTGAAAGCTTGCGCTTGTTTCTGCATTTTCCATGTTTTTTCTTGACCATAGTCATCAATTTGATTATAAGGTGTCAACCGATGTCTAGTTCTTTCCAGAATATCCTCAAGAAAATGTGCTCGAACTGGAAATGTAAAACCCTAGAATGTGCCCGAGTTCCAAAATGAACAAAAGGAAAACAAGTTTACCATATCTCGCATATCATTTAATAAGCAAATGTATACAGATTTGCCAAAGCAGAAAAATGTGAAATTTCTCCTACAAATAACTTCAAGCTTTTCTATAAGTGTACCATCTAGAAGAAAAAAAAGTTAATGTGCAAAAGAATACCAACCAGAGTTTTTCAGTCAAAGCTATGTGGTTCAACTGCTAAAATACACTTTTTATCATTTAAAGCTTATACAATTGTTTATCATGAGATGAAAATCACCACGTCCATTAATGTGCCATATCATTTGTCACTACCGAGTCATCATAAAATCACATCATAACAGTGAAAAATTATATGATAACACATTAGAGAGACAGTAACTGAACTTTAACACGGATTACAGAAATGGCTATCCTGAACTTACAGGAATATGCATAGTTGGAGCACCATTAAAGTATGAAGAAAAAAGCTCAGCATTTAAGGTTGCACTCATCAAAACCAATCTCAAATCAGGTCGATGAGGAAGAATTTCCTTCAGGACAATGAGAAGAAAATCTGACACGTGAAAACCAGTTGTAAGTATAATTTTTAATAGTATTATTAAACATGAGGATAAAACAATTATTTAACTACCTTCATTCATTCCACGTTCATGAATTTCATCGACAATGACATGAGTTACACCTTTTAAATTCCTATCCACAAGCAGTCTCCGCAGTAATACACCGGTGGTGCAAAAAAGAAGACGGGTATCTCTCCCTTTCAAACCCTCCAAGCGAACTTTGTATCCAACCTATCAGAAGGTAAAACAGGTAGAAAACTTAAGCTAAACAGTCATGTGTGCAAGCCAAAGTACTTCAAGTTGAAAAGGTCCACAAACTAACAGATTCTCCTAACTTCTCCCCACGTTCTGCTGCAACTCTTTCAGAAACAGACATAGCAGATATTCTTCTGGGCTGAGTACAAATTATGTTACATACAGCCCCGCGTGCAGCTTCGGTCTCAGATTCTAATATGTATTGAGGAAGTTGTGTGGTCTTACCACAACCAGTTTCACCAGAGACAACAACGACCTGCATTTTTTCATTGCTGATACCACTTAATATAAACTATCATTCAGCCAACAAAACGTATTGAGTCTCAGTTTCCACAAAAAATAAATCTGAAAATATAGAAAACCTATATAATATCCATTTATTTTACCCTTTATAAATTATTATTTGCTTTAGAAACTATAAGTTGTATCAATTTGATTGTTGGCTTCTGCATGCTCCAAATATGAAAGACCTATAGGATTATATTCTTGTAAACTTTGCAAAAAGCATGAGCTTAGTGCACTAGTTAATTAATTCATAAGCTGTGACAAAATTTCGCACATCTCTTTGATAGTTGTCCAAATCTATGTATTCCAAAATCTCTCTGCGTGTTTTCCTTGAATGCTTCCTTCACTCTAATCTTTCACAAGCCCACTTGATTCAATATGTAATTTCATACGACAGTGACATGATTCACTGAAAATAAAAGGGTGATTTGCTCCATGGGCCCAAGGGGTGCAACTGTGAACTAGGAGTCAGTTGAACTAGTTTGGTCAGCTGAACAGTTGAACTAGGAGCCAGACGATGTAAACCAACATGAACCAGCCAATTTTTAAACATTGACTGCATCTTCAATTTTTTATTTGAAAAGATAGTAGAGTTAAAGTTGCGTATAATATTTAAGCCAATTTATCATATTGAAGTTAATATGTATGTATTTATTTTAATAGTGTATACGTGATTTACATTTATCTTCAATTTAACTCTCGCTATTAATTTGTGTTTGCAAGACATTTATGCTTTCAATTAATTTATTGCATAATATGTTATATAACATTAAAAATATGTATTTAATTACCAATGATTTGACCACAATTAAACTAATGAATTATGAACTACAGTCACTGGTACAATGATCAGTCCAATTTTAAAAGCATTGGACAAAAGTATGGTACATAGCACACAGCCCTGCCTACTGAAAGAGAGAGACTGCTTCCAAAATTTGAACCTCAAGTTCAAAAGAGTAGCAACCTAATCATTGTGGCAAAGCCCATTCTCAGAAACCATGAAAAAGGTCATTAAAAAATTAGCCGCTAAGATATAACCAATCTTGGTCATATAAAATTTTGTTTAAGATGACAACATCCTGATTTGCCTACAATCAACGGCATTTTTGAACAGTAAGAAAATTTTACTCTAGTCACAATAAATTATAAATTATACTGCTGTGTCTTATGTAAAAGATCATACATGAGCATCAAACCTAAAGCCGTTTTTGGTTTTACTCTTCTAGAAGTGAAAACAAAACATTCAAGGAACTATTACCAAATTAGAAATCTTAAAAGGCATCATTTTCCATTTTTCACCTGATTCTCTGAAATAAGTCTCAAAAATGCATCCTTCTCTTTGAAAGCAGGAAGACTTCTACGAAATTTGAGCATCTTTTGCCCTTCAGGAGATTCCTAAAGGTAAACCAACATCTGTTACAACATTTATAAAGGTAAAAAATAACAAAAAAAGACATCTGACTAAATACAGAATTTCATTGCTAGAGAAGATCAATAAACAGCTTTCATCATGATATGTCAATGACTGAAACCAGTTAACATGGAATCAACAATCAAAATCTAGAAAACTAATTCATTGCCCCTTAATCAGTAAGTTGGGATAACAGAACTCAAATAGTCATATTTCCATAATTGATTTAATAAGTCGATATAGTTTCGTTATTCATCAAAAGTGTATGACCAAAGTAAAAGATAATGGTCTTATCGATCTTGGTTATGACATAGGGGAGCCACAGCTCCCCAAAAAAATTTATTTTTATTTTTTATATATATTTCAAAATTATATTTATATATTATTATATTATTTATATTAAGTTTAGGAAAGTTTCTCACTGACTCACATTTTATTTATATATATTATTTATTTATATATCTTTATTGTTTAAAAATTAAAATTAAAAACAACTTGATAAACGTTGGTTAATAAAAGAGATTAATGTTCTGTCACTGTCCATAAAGTTCTTTCACAGTCTTCAAGAAAGTAGATTGAAGAACAAAGATTGAAGAACACATTATCACAATATCTCTCATGAATCTTATTATGATTTATTTATGTTAGATTTAGCATTCTCCTATAACAATGTTTCTCCCAAATTAGTATGAACGCTAATTATGATTTTAAGGATTCTTTTATGAAATTGGCATGAATAGTAATTATACTTTTTTCCCCAAATTAGTACAACCCTAAATTATGAAATTTCGGGATTTTGTAAAATTTTATGGATGTATCTTGGGCTGCATATGATAAAATTTGTAAAATTTTATGGATGTATCTTGGGCTGCATTATGAATTCCTCTACACATAATGAACTAATTGAATAGCCTTGAATTGGAATAGAAATTAGAATACCCTTCTTTTGTGAATTCAATGAATTAGAAAGATTAGAAATTAAAAAGTGCATTCGTGAATCATGGTATGAAAATGGTTTAAGTAGAGGAAATGAATATTTTTTTATTTAATTAGAAAAAATAATTTATACATAAAAAATCTAATTTAGCACCCCTGAATTTTTTTGTCCAAGTTCCACCACTGGGTGTTATGATACCAATGCTAAGGCCCGTGTCCATTTTTATAATTGACAAACACTGTATACATGGACTACAAATATGGATGCATTATAATTATTCAAAATTTATAAAATTCATAAATTTACCCCCCACACTATGAATGGAACAAGAGTCAAGATGAAATGCCAGCTAAGAAAAAAACAGCAAATGAAATGCACTTCAAAAAACCTGCCAATCTTGTTGCCGATGACGCAGTTGCAAACTTCTTCGTTGCAGGATTTTCTCCTTGACAACACTATTATGAGTCAAGGGTTCTGGCTGTTCGTGCATTCCTTCATTGGCTGGAATGTTTATACTATCACTTGATTTATGCAATGAATCATTCAAATAACTCCACTTGCTTGCAGTAGCCTTTTGTGAAAGATGGGCATGGAGACGGGCATCTACTTCTTTATGAACGTCAAATGGTAAGACTACCTGCACAAACACAGAAAAATGGTCAATCAGGATACTTGTTATAAAGGTTAGAGAAATCACCAAATATCACAAATTTGTAGCACTAAAACTGTAAAGAAAATTTCTACCTATTGACAAACTTTTGGTGCTGGGAATTGTGCTCAAAAAATTAAACATGGGGGTTGGAATTGAAATTGGGACAATGAGGAACTATTTGATTTAAGAAAATGTTTTCTGTTTTCACTTGTAATTAAAAAAAATGTTATCTTGTTTTTAGCAGTGAGACATGGAATCCCAATTCCTCATATTCCAAGGAATTCAAAAACTATGAAGAATAGCCTTCCCAGCAGTAAAGAAAACAGCCGTAGCCCCCTAAGTTCAATACCTTGAACCATATTAGCCACCAACCTCTCTACTCTACTACTTTTGCATCAATGTTAGACGCTATTTATTTACACTGCCGCCAACTACACCAATGTCAACCCCCCCCCCCCCCAAAAAAAAAACACATTTTCCCACTCTCACTACCACAAACAACAGTCTCCCTTGCCAGCATAGCTGACAATGTATCGTGCCAACGACTGCAATTCTAAAACTTAAACTCCGGTTACCTTGTTGGAAAAGGCAACCTCCAAAAATGGTATCCTTAACCCAGAATTGCCGGTCACCAGGTTCATTTAGTTAATCAAGGTTATCCCAAAAATTTAAAATCAAGTAGCATCATTTACACAATAGTCCAAACAAAAAAAAACACCAACTCCGAAATTGCAAAGAAATTAAATACCTCTCTCTGTGGGCGTTTATCATCCAAATCAGGGCGGTAATTTGGCAAAGGCACCTTGCTAAACACGACAACTCTTGCATATTGCCGGCTGCCAGAGTAAAATCCATTCAGAAGTGCACCAAATAAATAATCAAACAAACAACGCACGCTAAGGGGGAAATAGGTAGGTACCTATACAAACCCATCCTGGTAGCCAAAGTGGAAAGCTGCTCGAAGTCGCGACGGTCCTTCTTCTCTCTGGACACCACTTCCTGTTCGTCTTTGGAGCGCATAAGCATGGTCAGCTTCCATCTCCACTCGTCAATGTTCTCGAGCGTTGAATCACCCTAACAATAACAAACACATTAAAAAAGAACAACTGAAGCAACTGTGCTAGTGATAGGGAATGGAAAGTGACGAACCACTTGTTTGCTATGAGAGGGATGAGAAGCAAATTCGACATCGGAGTCGTCACTGGACATGTCCTGGTACGCAAAACG
This sequence comes from Vigna radiata var. radiata, assembly GCF_000741045.1. Classification (NCBI taxonomy): domain Eukaryota; kingdom Viridiplantae; phylum Streptophyta; class Magnoliopsida; order Fabales; family Fabaceae; genus Vigna; species Vigna radiata. The sequence goes on along the minus strand of NC_028351.1, from coordinate 4,539,368 downwards.
ACCATAGCTGGAGCTGCGCTGGTGCCAAAACGGCAACGTAACGGTCCCCTGGCGCGCGACGGTCCTCGGGCGCGTGACGTTGACAACTTTAAGCTCGGTGGAGGAGGAGCGGAGGCGAATGGCGGTGCGGCGAAGAGGAGTGGTGGAAATGGATGAAAAATAAGGTGTGAGAGGAGTGCAGCGAAGCCGCGACATGGTTTTGAATCTGATGAAGCCCTGAAATATGCCGGAATATGCCATGGGCATGGTGGTGGTCACGGCTGAGGGAGATTTTGCACTGCGCAGACACACACCTTCTGCATCCCTAAACCCAAGCTATTTATATCTTATCTTTCCTTACAAAAAATCAATTTTAGATGTAAAATAAAAGAAAATATGAGTATTTCAAAATTACAGTTACCATAGTTCGTGAAAATAGATTTTTATTCTATTTCCACGGTTAAAGTATTCAATATATTTTTTTATTGAATTAACTTATTTTTTATATAATTGATTTATTATTTAAAATTAATCAAATAGAAAAAATATAATTGTTCTGATTTTAAATTATCATGCTCAATTTTAAAGTATCATCCATTTTAAAACGTTGTTTGTTATCTTTATATTATAAAAACGAGAATAATTAATGTAGTTAATCATTTAAGAAAAATCATGTTGTTAAGGTAAAAAAAATAAATTATTTATTATGATGTAGTATTAAATTGAAAAAAAATACAATTACACGTATTAATAAATACAATAAAGTCACAAGATCAAATTAAACTAAATTGCACGATTGATTTGGTTTTGTTTGATTTTTTTTTCGTGTTTGAATTGACAACTTCTAATTTTCATGTTTGATTCAATTATACTTTTAATAAAAATTCAAACCAATTCATACAACAAATCTAAAAATTTATAACATTTTTAATAGATATTTTGGCATTGAGAACAAATTTTGGTACTGAGCCACGATTTTGCGACTACTTCCATTTTATATATGATTTACTAAGATATTTTGATTTTTTTTTATGTTTTGAAATATTAAAGAGTCTGGGTCGAGGGATGTTAGGAATATATCTGTATAAGTTAGTAGTATTTAATATTATGATGAATATTGGTTATGTCTAATAATGATGATACGTGTAGTTGTCATTTAATATTATTTGAATGTATATATGAACAATGGTGTATGAACTCTATAATTATCTATGTATCCTATGATTAAATGTGTGATTTGAATAATTAAGATAATATGCTATTGTTTTGAGAATTATAAATGGTTGAAGATTAGAGAACAATGTAATTGTATGTTATGGGTGACGAATTTAACTAGATGAGAAATGGGATGAAAATATTGAATGATTATGTTATATAATTTGGAAATGAAAGGTAAACTTTTGAAAAATGATTTCAATGTGATAATTGTATAAATTGTTTGGTGTGTAAGGCTATATTCTTCATAGATGAATAGTGTGATATAATTAGATTAATGTGATGCAATTGTTAGAGATCACTATCCTTAAAGTTATTTTTAAATTCTATTAGATTTTCAAACTAAAAAAAAATCAAGCAATAAAAAATGCATAAAATTCCTATAATTCTTTTAAGAGTTGTAAATTATTTTCCAATTAAGTTATAGTGAATTAATCATGTGAAAAGACTTGTGAACTAGTAAACTAGAGACTAATATTAAGATATCATATTCCGAAATATAGAATTTAGATGAAAAGTCACAACAAATGCACAATTTATAGTACACAGTTAATTGCATCAAACAATATATTAAATCTAAAAATATATGTGAACGTGTAATTATATGATTGTATAATGTGATAAAAATTGAATGTATAATTTTAAAACATAAATTTTGATACAAGTAAGCTTAATAATATTAGAGAGAATTAATAAATAAAATAAACCTATAAAAATGATATATATTAATGTCTATCTTCAAATAAATGTAATTAATATGAAATAATAGAATCTAGGCTCATCATATATTATTGAAAATTATTGAAAATGGTATATATTCATATCTATGTTAACATATCAAAGTTTAATAATAGTTTATTATCACATAAAAATCAAAAGAAAAAGGCGTATGATTAAAAAAAAAAACAGAAAACGAAAATATTAAATAATTACTGAGAAAACAAGTTACCGTAGATCAATATTAAAGTTATTATGAATTAATATACAAATGAAATAAAAATATTAATTTATTAAATGTTTGCCTGTCGATATAAAAAAAAATCATTACAACCATATAACTTGCAGATTTAGAAACAGTATTTACCAAAATCAAATGAAAAAGGAAAATTTTAAATAACTAAAATCACATTTAAAATGTTTATAATCTCTTATAAAATCATGTCATTCAATTAAATTTAATTAAAAACAACTTAACGGAACATTTTTTTCCCTTCACCAACATAAATGACATCATTTATCTGGGAAGAAGAAAAATAACATCTTAAAAAAATTATAGACCAAAGTAAACGACGACCACAAGATTAATAAGCATATTCTAACATTATATGTATCTATTAATCAGAGTACATATAATGAAGTTATCAGTTTTTATTCTGTACTTCAAATACGATAACACTTTTAATTATAAAGCGAAAAAGTTTTTTTAGTTTTCATTTCTACATTACTCTTTTATTTTAATTTATTTTACAAAAATATGATAAAAATATCAATAACTTGAAAGATTTCTTGCAATAATTTTTTCTACTAAAGAGCAAAATTTTATTCATGTAGAAGAGAAAGACTTCATATGTTACAATTTAAATTTTGTTGAAAATCTTATTAAAATATTTTGTATTTATTACGTATTAAATAAATTACAAATTATTTAGAAAAAGAAAAAGGAAAAGAAAAAAGAAAATAGAAAACCCCTGGGCTTCGCTAGAAAAGAAAAAATCTAACCGCAAAACCCCACTCCCCAAAGTTACTCTGAAAGAACGCATCTTCAGTCTTTCTCTCTTCTTCCTCCCACACTCTATTTATTCAAATCTAGGGTTTCCTCTGCATCTAGGGTTTCTCTCTCAGCGTTCAAAATGGCGGCAATCGCAGCTCCCCAACACCGATCTTCCAAGACTGAGTCCTACGTCGACAACAAGCGCAAGGAAGACATTCGCCATGCCAACATCGTGGCCGCTCGCGCCGTCGCCAACGCCGTGCGCACCAGTCTCGGCCCCAAGGGTATGGACAAGATGATCTCCACCTCGTCAGACGAGGTTATCATTACCAACGACGGCGCCACCATCCTCAACAAGATGCAGGTCATCCAGCCCGCAGCCAAGATGCTCGTCGAGCTCTCCAAGTCGCAGGACTCCGCTGCCGGCGATGGCACTACCACGGTCGTTGTTATCGCCGGCGCCCTGCTCGAGCAGTGCCTCCTTCTACTCTCCCATGGCATTCACCCCACCGTCGTCTCCGACTCCCTCCACAAGGCCGCCGTAAAGGCTGTGGATGTCCTCACCGCCATGGCTGTCCCCGTGGAGCTCTCGGACCGCGACTCGCTCGTGAAGTCCGCTAGCACCTCTCTCAACAGCAAGGTCGTGAGCCAGTACTCCACGCTTCTCGCGCCCCTCGCCGTCGACGCTGTTCTCTCCGTGGTTGATGCTGCGAAGCCCGACATGGTTGACCTCCGCGATGTCAAGATCGTGAAAAAGCTTGGCGGCACCGTGGACGACACAGAGCTTGTGAAAGGGCTCGTCTTCGACAAGAAGGTTAGCCACGCGGCGGGGGGACCCACCCGCATGGAAAACGCCAAGATCGCCGTCATCCAGTTCCAGATATCGCCACCGAAAACCGACATCGAACAGAGCATCGTGGTGAGTGATTACTCTCAGATGGATAGGATTTTGAAGGAAGAGCGTAGTTATATCCTTGGCATGATTAAGAAGATCAAGGCCACTGGTTGTAATGTGTTGTTGATTCAGAAAAGTATTTTGAGGGATGCTGTTACTGATTTGTCATTGCATTACCTTGCAAAAGCTAAGATTTTAGTGATTAAGGACGTGGAGAGGGATGAGATTGAGTTTATTACCAAGACCTTGAATTGCTTGCCCATTGCTAACATTGAACATTTCCGCGCTGAGAAGTTGGGTTATGCCGATCTTGTGGAAGAGGTTTCTCTTGGGGATGGGAAGATTGTGAAGATTAACGGTATTAAGGAGATGGGGAAGACCACTACGGTGCTCGTTCGTGGGTCTAATCAGCTTGTGCTCGATGAGGCGGAGCGGAGTTTGCACGATGCTTTGTGTGTTGTTAGATGTTTGGTTGCCAAGAGGTTTCTAATTGCTGGTGGTGGGGCGCCAGAGATCGAGCTTTCGAGGCAGTTGGGTGCCTGGGCTAAGGTGTTGCATGGAATGGAGGGTTACTGTGTGAGGGCATTTGCCGAGGCACTAGAAGTTATTCCGTATACTCTTGCAGAGAATGCTGGTTTGAACCCCATTGCCATTGTTACTGAGCTGAGGAATCGGCATGCTCAAGGTGAGATAAATGCTGGAATCAATGTGAGGAAGGGTCAGATCACCAATATCTTGGAGGAGAATGTGGTGCAACCCCTGCTTGTGAGCACAAGTGCGATTACCTTGGCAACTGAGTGTGTGCGGATGATTTTGAAGATTGATGACATTGTAACTGTGCGGTAGAGTTGATTGAACAATGATACATTTGGTTGGAGAGATTCATGCATTATTTATTTTGTCTTTCGTGCTTCTATTTTATGTTGTTAATTTATGTTCTTTCCAGTGACTTTTGGTTAAGGTATTTTGACTTACATTAGTTGCTGCTGTTGTTTTACAATTTTGAATGTTCTTATGGATGCTTGCTCGAGTCATCCGATTCAGAAGCCCTTCTTAATGTGTGTGGGAGTTTAGTTGATAATTTTTGTCCGAATGTCAGTTTCGATTATATTCGTGCTTCTTTCCTTACCTTAGCCATACTTGTATATCTTGCGTCTGTATGTGGCTTTGAGAGATTGATTGCTTATAGAAACACATCGTTTTAATATCTTGAAATTTTGTGGAATACGTATACTTAGGCTATTATTATTATAGAAAGTATCCCAGATCTTGTCATTTTTCTTGAATTGATGAAATATCATTGTTATGTTTAAAATTTTAATTATATGATGATGCGATGGAATCTGAATGTCTATACTTGGAGAATCCATTAGTTGCTGAGTTATCTCCAAGTGATTTTGAAATTCTGCTGTTAATCTGACTGGAAATATTGTATTTAATATGTAAATTGAGATATACCTGCTACTGTTTCATGTTATGCATATGGCCTGTTGCTAGCAAATAGATTTGTATCTTTAACGTGGATTTATTTAGTGTCGCACGTGGATTTGTGCACTTTCCTAACATGCTGTTGGGTTTGTCGCTGAAAGTTGGCTTTTATTCTCTTGAACCTTCGAGTCTAATGTGTCTGTATTTAAATGAAATGAAATACGAGGAAAATCACTTGTCCCATACGCATAAGGCAAATCATCCGCAATGTATCAATGGTTGTGCTGACACTTCTCGCAATCAGTGTAGAACGTGATAGTTGTATGAATTTCAAGAGCTGTATTAGCTTCTTTATTATTTGATCCGTTATGTTTTACGGAACTTTTTTTTTTCTTTGCTTACGCCGCATGAGACTAGGCTGGGATAAAGCAACATAAACTACATGGTTTACACTTTATAATTTGGAAAACAAAAATGAGAAATTGTATTGGTAAGTACATGGTTTACACTTTATAGTTCATCGATAGTAATTAGTTTTTTAATATATACATTTAAGTGTTATATGATATATCAAATTATGAATTGATATAATTAAATAGAAAATTGTGTTCTATAAGATAACAATTCGTTTAGGAACCATGCTTTTATATCTTGAAAATTCTTTTCCTATTAAATAATAATAAAAGGGTTAGACATTCTTTTAAAGGTAGAAAGATACCAATCTTCTGGAATCGGTTTGTATCAGTATTGTTATATGGTTTGGCATCTTCCATTGATGGTTAACAAATTGTGTACATAACTCCACAAATTCAGAATGGTTTGGCATCTTTCGTTGATGGTTTACGAGTGGCTACATAACTCCAGAGTTTTAGATTGTTTTTGCATAATTCACTGATGGTTAACAAATGTTTTGTTATATTTCAGCAAGAATCAGGGCTGCCATGGCAGAAAATATGAAGGTTGGGAAAACTGCAATAAATTGAGAACCACCATTTTTAATACATCATGTTTGGAGAGAATGACAACGCTGGAAAACCCAAATCCCTGGAAAATGGGTCGTAGAAGAATGAATGAATTGAATTGACTTTATAATTGCATGCTGTAAGGACTGGATGTGTCATATTAATCAGATTTTGCATACAGGCAAATAACTTATCTTACAGCTACCTTAAAATTCAAGATTGAAGAAAAATGTTCTCATTGAAAGTTGATGATGAAGTGATAGACAACATCTTTTGACCTTAACCTTCGGCCTTGAGCCGGATAAGTTTGTGTTTGTATACCAAACCTTCATATCTTCATTAAATCGGCGAATTAAATTACGAGTGTCATGTGACCCTATGAGCTTCGCGGTGTTAAAAAATCGAGCTCAAAGAAAACTATCCTGTAAAGCTTTGACACCTAAAACCCTTGCATTGACTAAAGCATACATTTTGAAAATGGCGACGATGCAGAAGATGAAACCGGATACCCATCAACAAAACATTTCAGTTTTTCTATTTCACCAACCGCATCCAACCATTCAGTAAGAATCTCCATGGTTATATAATCAGGACTGCATGCGTCTTCAATCATTCTGTCCATAAGTTCAAATGCTTTTTGCAACATTTTCTTATCCCGAACTCCCTTGAAAATAGCATTATAAGTTGTTGTATTGGGTCGAACTCCCTTTATTTTCATGTCATCCATCAAAGAAACAGCCCTTTCTACATTTCCATTCTTGCACAGAGCATCTATTAAGATATTGTAAATCACAGTGTTCGGAGGAACCTTAGATTTGGAACACATTTCCTCAAATATTTTCATGGCCTCATCAACATTCTCCTTTAAACAATATGCATGTATAATTGCTCCATACGTCACAACAGAAGGCTCAAGACCCTCTTTGATCATCCTTTTCATCATCTTACTGGCAGTTGCAAAATCTCCAATTTTACCAAGGTAGGAAACCAAAGTGTTATAAGTTACAATATCAGACTTAACCCCAGTTTCTTCCATTTCATTAAGCATTTCATAAACTCTTTCCAGCTTCTTCTTCTTACAAAATCCACTGATGAGGACATTATAGCAGCGTACGTCAAGACCATACCCAGCCCGCTTCAACCTTGACACAACTACACTGGCATCATCCATCCTTCCAGCGATGCTTAAACCATTTATTAAACTATAGTAAACAATTGCATCTGGAGAGCACCCGGAACTCAACATTTCATCGAAATATTGCATGGCTTTATCAATATTATTCACACCACAGAAGGCAGATATCAGCGCAGTATAAGTACCAGCATTTCCCTGCAACCCCTTTCCTTTCATCTCATTGAAAAACTCAACTGCGTCGTGGACCTTTCCATGTTTGCACAAACCATTAACCAATGTATTGAGGGTGACCACACTTGGTTGAACTCCTTCCTCAATCATCTGACTGTATAACCTGCGAGCCTTACCAATGTTACCAGCTTTACAGAACCCGTCAATCAAACAATTATATGTAATTGCATTTGGCCTACTTTGCTTCGTTGTTTTCATCTTTTCCAACAAACTCAAACCATGCTCCTCTCTACCAACTTTACAAAGTCCGTCAATCAAAGTATTAAACAAGACCACATCAGGCTCAACATCAAATCTATCATTACCTTCTCCTTTGCCTCTCAACTTATCAAATACCTCCAGTGCCTCATCAATCCTCCTAGCTTTGCACAAATGATTAACAAGAATCCCAAAGGTCACAACACTGGGCTTTATCCCCATCTCTTCCATTTCTGCCATCAGTTTATTCATGCGCTGAGTGTCCCTCTCCCTTCCCAACCCACTTAACATAGCATTGCAGGACGCAGCCTTAACCACAACTGCACCACCCAATCTCATCACAACATGCAAAAGCTCCCACGCCACACCATTCTTCCGGTGCCGGCACATCTTCGTTATCATTTGGGTAAGCTTAAACGCATCAGGGAAAACTCCATGCTCACACAGCTTGGTAACCAATCCCACAATTTCGTCATCAGCAAAGCTTCTTCCATGGCGCTCCTGCTTCCCCAACACCCCAAAAACAACTTCACCCGTGAAATCATCGGGAGGAAAATCAGAATCCCGTTCAAGCATTTCGTCAATCACGTGGAGGGCATCATCAATGCAACCCGATTTAAACAACCCCTTAAGCAATTCGTTGCAAATTCCGGAACTTTTGGAAGAAGAGTCGAGCTCCTTGAACAGAAGAAGCGAATCGTCCACCATTTGGGCCTCCCCCAGGCACTTCAAAAGGAGGAAAGCAGATCTGGAAGTGAGAGCAATGTTATCACCATTGGATTTTCGGTAACTATGAAGGATGAGAAGCTCTTTCTGCGAATTAGGGTGCTGAGTAGCGAGTTCAAGAGCGCCTTCGAATACACAAGAGAGGGCTTGGTGGTGCTCTGTTCTGCTTCTGAGGTAATTGATAAAATCGAGGGCTTTGGGAATGGAGTTTAAGCGGAGAGTGACAGGGAGAAGATGGTGTGAGGCTTCGAATAGAAAGGGACGAAGTTTATCGTAGTCCCAATCATTGGGCGGGTTTTGAAGATGTTCCACAACTTGGGTCACCGTCAATTCGTGCTCTTTTCGCGAAGGAGAGGGTGAATCGCTGTGGCATCGCCGCAGAGAGGAAAACGTGGACGGAAGCAGCCGGTGGATGCGGCGGAGACGGAGGAGCTTTGATTGCACCAACATTGTTTGGAAATATTACGGCGCCGGCGACGGAACACGGAGGAGTCCAGTTTATCTGCTTCCAATCATAAATGACAGCATACACACATTAAACAAAAGTAAATAACAATTTAGAATATATAATTATCATTTAGCATCTATTTATTTTTAGTTTTAAATAAAAACAATCAATTTCTTTAGTTCTTAATTTTTATAAAAACTTTCAATTTTATTTTGTAGTGAATTTCCCTTTTAAAAAAACTAAAAATTTCAATATAAAAAGAAGCCGGTGACTTTTTTTTTTTAATTTCAGTAAATAATAATAATAATATAGACAACAACAGATTTCATCAATTTCTGGAATTGTGTTTCATCTCCATTTGTTGCCTTCTTTTCTGATTTTAAATCGAAAGCAAATATTTTCCCTAGGTGTGAATTTTAGGCTTAAAGAAGGAACTTTTACACTATGGATTTGTCAATAGCACTTAGATATGTCTTTGAAAAAAATAAAAAAATAGATGTTCAAGTTTGCTTTATTATTATTATTTAATATCCTATTAATGTATAATAAAGAATTTTCCTTTTCTAATTTTAAAAATAGGGTTTGAATTAGTTAAAAAGTTAAGGTTAAAGTTAGTTTAAAATTAGTAGAATATGTAATTCCTCTTTTGCATATCAATACTAGATTCACGGGTTAAATCCAAAACAATTTTCTTCAACTTTTAAATAACAATAATTCTGATATAATAATATCAAATAATTTATTCAAAAGAGTATAACATAAATTTCAGGATCTGTGTTTTATCAGGCATGGTCGGTGCGGGCCCTACAAGCGCACGCGAATCATATGATCAGTGGAATTGACCTTTTCTTTTTAATGGTCCAATGTATGTTAGACATTAATATTTTTAAAACCAGTTTATGAAATTAAACGATAACTAAATTCATAATCATTTTATCTAATCGGTACAATAATTTAAATGTTAATTAATTGTGAAATTCAAGTTTAATATTTTATTTAAGAGATTTTACTTTAATTTTTTCACACTAACCCGATATCCGAATAAGAAAAAGAAAAATATAGCCGCGCGTTGATCTTAAACTCGACCATCAATATTATCCCGGACCACCGACACACCAACAAAATAATAATAATAATAATAATAATAATAATAATAAATATAAAATATTGCAGTATATAACTATTTACTTATATTTTTCTATATAATTTTTTGCATAAGCATGAATTGAATTCAACTTCCCTGAGCAACCTACAAATACGTTTGATTATGCGTTATTGTTCGGTGACAACTGTAACTGAGCTGTCGGGGGACATTACATTACTGTTTTTCACACTCCAAATCCTAAGAACCAAACAAACACGACCTAACAATTAATAAAACAAATAATACTACACAGACAAATTTTTATATTTATTTAATATTATTTATTTCTTTATTTTCCGTTTAACCTAAACCAGCTTTTCCTTAGCGTTAACATTAGTCAAGGCACATTTCTGATTTCTTCATATAATAATAATGTAATTCATCAATCACTATCTACTACTTCCTTCCCATTAACTCATATATGATTGTTGGGTCCTCTCATATGATCGATCCATCGCAAAAACCAGACAGAAACACATCAAGAACAGCATCAACGTTGTTTTGTTAGATTGGTTAGGATGCATCATGCGAAGACAGACTCCGAGGTGACAAGCCTCGACGCGTCTTCCACCACCAGGTCTCCACGTCGAGCGGTTTACTACGTTCAGAGCCCTTCCCACGATGGAGAGAAAACCACCACCTCATTGCATTCAACGCCGGTGCTCAGCCCCATGGGTTCTCCTCCTCACTCTCACTCCTCCTCCAGCCGTTTCTCCGGCTCCCGCAAGATCAACAACCACCACCGCAACCACAAGCTACCCTGGAACAAGGACATCGACGTCATTGAAGAGGAGGGTCTTCTCCAAAACGAAGATCGCCATCGCGCTCTCTCTCGCCGCTACTATTTCCTCGCCTTTGTTCTCGGTTTCTTCCTTCTCTTCTCTCTCTTCTCTCTCATCCTCTGGGGCGCCAGCAGACCCATGAAGCCCAATGTCCTCATCAAGGTTAGCTTCCTTCGCAATTCTTCATCTTTTTTCTTTCTCCGAAACGGGTTTTCGTCTGTTCTTAATTTTACCTTCTGGGTGGTTATTTCGCAGAGCATAAAATTCGACCATCTCAGAGTTCAAGCTGGTTCGGATTCCACCGGCGTGGCCACTGACATGATCACGTTGAATTCCACCGTCAAATTCACTTATCGCAACACCGGAACATTCTTCGGGGTCCATGTCACATCCACTCCTCTGGATCTGTCCTTTTCAGAAATTGTGATTGCGACAGGAAATGTAAGATTCATCGCATTAACTTTATTATGCAGATTAATCTGTCAGTGTGATTTGCCAAGAAATGAGTTTAATCGGTTTGAGTTGGTTATGCAGTTGAAGAAGTTTTATCAGTCAAGAAAGAGTCAGAGACTGGTGAGTGTGGCAGTGATGGGGAACAAGATCCCTCTGTATGGAAGTGGTGCAAGCTTGAGCAGCTCAACGGGTGTGCCTACGGTGGCTGTGCCATTGAGATTGAGCTTCGTGATTCGATCCAGAGCATACGTTCTTGGGAGATTGGTGAAGCCAAAGTACTACAAGAGGGTTGAATGTTCGATCAATTTGGATCCGAAGAAGATCAATTTTTCACTTTCCCTCAAGCATTCTTGCACCTATGATTGATCGAGTGGGAATTGAGCAAAGGAAGAAGCAGCACATGGCAAAGAGAATAGAAAATTAAAATAAAAAGAATGATTCGTTGGTTTTTTCTGGTTGAGGAAAGTAATGAGGATACAGCTCACAGGGCAGGATCAGAATGACGTGTTCTTTTGGACTCTTTTTGGCTGCCATTGATGAATACGGAAGATAATTAAATTCTTTTTTTCAAATAATTTTGTCCCATCATGTAAAAGTAAAACCTTCTGTACTAAATAATGTCGTAGTTTCGTTTTTTCAGGTAATTATACCGTAATTATAGCCGCCGAGAAATTTTACCCTTTTTTAACTCATAATTGCTCTGTCTCAGATCTATTAGCTAAGCTCCATAACCGCCACCGATTTATTAAACTGCTACATCAAATGATTGAATCAATAAAAGCATATAAAATATTCTATAAATTATAATTTAGTAAAGTTAATGGGAAAAAAGAATCTTGCAAAGCAAATATTTGGATTTTATTACATACCCTTAGATTATACTAAAAAATATCACATTACACGTGCCAAATATTTTTAATTAGTGCTAATCAGAAGTCATAAAAGCACTGCTAGAACTTAGAAATAGCAGTAATTAATAAATTTATTCGTAATGATGATATAATGATACACAGAACTGTTTTATTAGTAACAAAATTAATTTTAAAATGATAGAAATATTGTTTTGATTTTTTTAAAATTTAACAAGTTAAATTAAATTCTATGATAGACATGAAATGGAATGTAAATTAAGAAATAATGGGTGAAATACATTATTTTGGTCTTTAATTAGAGAGTGGAAAACACTCTGCATCTTCTAGAGCAAAGGTTGCATTTTTATTTGTCACCACACTTTCTCTCTTAATATCTGAGTTGTGTTGAATTGAAACTGTGGTCGCTTTCTGGGATTAGAAGATTTGGAAGGTGCAGAGATCAACCACGAGTCAGCTTCTACATCCATATCCTCAAAACTTCACCTTTCTGATTTCATCTTCAACAGTTTCTTATGATTTTGTTGCTTAGGTTCTAGCTTATGATTTCAGTTTGAGAACCCCACAGGAGATTGTACTCCATTTTTGTATTGAATTTTGAAAGGAACTTGTGCTGGGTGCCTCTGTAATTATTATAGCTTTAAATTGTTCACCCCTGTTTCTGTACAATCAACTACTATCTGCACTATATTGATACAGTATTTGCTTTTGTTATTGTTCTCGTTTTGTCTGGTTTTTCGGGAAAAGAAACACCGTAAAATATTATTCCACTATCATTGAAAGAAAGTATTATTATTGTAATCTTTATAAATAAATAAAATATTGTATAGAAGTCTTGATGGGAAGCCCTGGATTCGGCAGTCAAAATAATGGGCAGCAGCAATGGTTAGGCATAACAGAGCCCATCTCATTGGGTGGACCCACTGAATATGATGTGATCGAGACACGTGAGCTTGAGAAGGTTCAGATTATTGTGATTTTATAAAAAGTTTTGTGCTTTTAAAATCGTTACTGTTCTGAATATGGATTTCTGGATGTTCAGCATTTGCAAGATGCTGGCTTGTATGAGAATCATCAGGAGGCAGTTAGTAGGGAAGAAGTACTTGGCAGGCTAGACCAGGTTGAATTTATTTTTGAATTGAACTTTTCAATATGTGCTGTGTGATCCCATAACAGGGAAACTGATGATGTGCTATTTTGATGAGTTATAGATTGTGAAAATTTGGGTCAAAACCGTAAGTCGTGCAAAGAGACTAAATGAACAACTTGTGCAAGAGGCAAATGCCAAGATTTTCGCTTTTGGCTCGTATCGACTTGGGGTATGAGGCTGCTTTATCTTCCAAATCTTTCCTTTTTGCATGCACAGGTGTACTTTTGTCATATTTTCATTGTACACTTCATGCAATATTTGAACATCTATTAAACCAGGATTGTGTTGTCACATGACAAGTTGTTCCTGCAGATTAATTATGTTGTATTTGTATCTTATTCTATGTCATTTACTTACTGCCGATCGCTTGTTTTTTTAATATTATTTTACCAGGTACATGGTCCTGGAGCAGATATAGACGTTCTTTGTGTGGGGCCAAGATATGCATCAAGAGATGTACGATAATTTGTACCAGTTTTTGGTTTAAGTATAGTTTTTTCAGGCTATATCTTCTAGCTGGCTAAACTGTTATTTGAATTGGCCTTAGGAAGATTTCTTTGGCGAGCTGCATAAGATGCTATCTGAGATGCCAGAAGTAACAGAGTTGCACCCTGTGCCTGATGCTCATGTACCAGTGATGGGGCTCAACTTCAATGGCGTTTCAATAGATCTTCTTTATGCAAAATTATCTTTGTGGGTCATTCCTGAAGTAAGTGATTAAGCAAGATTAATAGGTTGAAGCTGTTTAAAATGTCTTTTTACATTTTCATTGATTCTCAGTAAACTGGCTGCTGTTTGTGGGACAGAACTTAGATATATCACAGGAGTCAATATTACAAAATGCAGATGAGCAAACTGTCCGTAGTCTTAATGGTTGTAGAGTGACCGATCAAGTCTTGCGTTTGGTTCCAAATATTCAGGTGGTGCATATAAATTTTAAAGAATTTTTATTTTGTGGCTTCCCAATCATTGATTGTTTTTGTTTCTGAAGTGCAGAATTTTCGAACAACATTGAAGTGCATGAAGTTTTGGGCAAAGCATCGTGGTGTTTATTCGAATGTGAGACAGAGATCTTACTCTAGTTTACTTGTTTGGTGTTGTTTATCTGTTTTGGCTCCAACTTCTTGACTATTATTTGTAATGTTACACAATTACATAATGGGCATGCAGGTTACAGGTTTTCTTGGTGGTATAAACTGGGCGTTGCTTGTTGCAAGAATATGCCAGTTATTTCCAAATGCACTGCCGAATATGTTAGTGTCTCGATTCTTCAGAGTATATACAAAGTGGCGTTGGCCAAATCCAGTAATGCTTTGTGGTATTGAAGAGGGATCACTTGGACTTCAAGTTTGGGATCCCAGAAGATATCCCAAAGATAGATCTCATCTAATGCCAATAATTACTCCTTCTTATCCTTGCATGAATTCTAGCTACAATGTGTCGTCAAGTACATTGCGTATTATGATGAAGGAATTTCAGAGGGGAAATGAAATATGCGAGGTATTGGTAACAGTGAGCCATGCATGGTGTTTGCATTTGACAATTTAAGATATTTGAGTTGCTTAGTTTCATGTCTCTGATATTTGTATCAGGCTATGGAGGCCAAGAAGGCCGATTGGAACACTCTTTTTGAGCCTTTTCCCTTCTTTGAGGCTTATAAGAATTATTTGCAGATAGAGATATCAGCGGAGAGTGGTGACGATCTTAGAAAATGGAAAGGGTGGGTTGAGTCTCGCCTGCGCCAGTTGACATTGAAAGTATGACATTGTTCAACGTAGTTTTTCTTTTCTCAGGTCTCTTTGCTTCCATGTAACATTGTCTAAACATGTAGGTGGAGAGGCACACCTATGGCATGCTTCAGTGTCATCCACATCCTGGTGAGTATCCTGACAAATCCAGACCTTTCCACTGCTCCTACTTCACGGGATTGCAACGTATGCAAGGTGTTCCTGTCAGTGGTGCTGATGTTTCACAGTTTGATATAAGACTAAGTGTTGAAGAATTTAAGCATTCTGTCAACATGTACACTCTATGGAAACCTGGAATGGATATCCATGTCTTTCATGTGAAACGTCGTAGTATACCCACCTTCGTATTTCCTGGTGGCCTTCGACCTGCACACCCATCTAAACTAGCTTGGGAGAGTAAGCGGGGTTCAGAACAAAGTATTTCTGGCCATGCTCCACTACAACACTCTCAAGAAGGTAGAGTGTTCGTGGTTATGTTATTGTTGTGAAAACTGTTAAAAATTTCAAGTATGAGTCTATGTCGATGAGAAAGTAGAATATCATATATTAATTTAATGGTAGAACTTAAATTCATACATGAATTATTTTCAACAGGAGCCAACCATGGCAGGAAGAGAAAACTAGCTGAAGATGGTGCGGATAGCTTGAGAAATTCCAAGTCCCTTGCATCTTTGTCTCCCTCCACCAGGGAAGTTCAACCTGTTATCATTGCTAGTTGTTGCTATGAGAAATGTAATGACTCGGAAATCATTAGTACCAGTGAAGAACAGAGTGAGAAGCCTGATTTGGAATCTACAAGGGATGCCAATGGATCATCTACTTCAAAAGATGCTGAAAAGCTAGCTGTTGAGAAGATTATGTGTGATCCAAATGATGCATACCGTGTCTTTTCAGAGGAACCCGACGAGCTTGAAGATGAGTTTGAGTACAGAAATCAATTCAAAGATTTTGGTGAGAATATGAAAAACAGCAGCAACTTAGACTCTTCAAACTCACAAGAACCGATTATTCCTCAGAAGGAAACTGCTTCTGCAACTTGTTTATACTCAAACGGTGGTTCAGAAGACCTCGAGGTTAACTTTTCGTATATCATAAATATAAAACATTTGCAATCATTGTGTAACAATCATGGATCATACACATGCATGCTCTTCCTTATTGCTCTTCTTCATCAAATTATATTACATTGAATCTGGATGATATTAGAAATGTTAAGAAATTGACCATAAGTAAATGATGAAATTAATTATCTGATGTCCATGTAGATTTATCATTTAGACTATATTGTTAACTCATTGTGAGTTTACACTTCATACTAAGTTGATACCTTACATTTTTCTGCATATGTTTTGCAGAATCTCTTCATTGGTAATTATTTTCTGTTACTTGTGTGAAAATTACATGATTTTTGTACCGTTGAATAGCATTAAGAAATGGAGTAAGATATTTTAACAAGATTTTAATACAATATATATCCTTTCTTTACTCATTTAGTGTTTATTTTTTACTGTACTGACGGTAAATTCAATGAAAAGATCACACGTTAAATTGTTCTGACTATTCCTTTATTGTGCCAAGTCGGCGGAGCTGACGGTGGCATTATTTAGTGGGATCCCTGCACCTGTGCCACAGCGGAAGCCTCTTATCAGGTAAACTGTAAAAACAATATGATCAATGGTTGAAGAAATTGTTTTTGTGAGATTGTCATGTTATGAAATTCTCCAAAATATAATTTTAAATTGTGTATAAGCTAATTATAATCATTTTTTGTTTTTGTTTTCTAAGCATGCTAAGTTTTTCTAAACTGTGTCAGGTTTAGCTGGTTAACCATCCCTTCTTGTTATTCACAGGTTGAAGTTCACCTCCTTGGGAAAAGCTGCTGATGATTGAAGTGATGACACACTTGAATTTGAATATATAGTGTTATTATGTACAGGAAAATGATATTTTGACAATACTTTTTTGACAATTTTTTTAACAAGTCATCATTTTATTGGTCTATTTAAATTTATGTTTAAAAAATATTTAAAACGGACCAATCACAAGCTGTCACGTATGCGTTGTCAAAAAATTGTTAAAAAAGTGTTGTTAAAATAAGTTTTTCCTTGTGTATATTTATGGAATGTTTATATTTTATTGATTGAGTCATTCACTTTAGAGAATTGTTATCCAAATAAAATAGTAGAAATGCACTGTTTTAAAAAGAAGGCACATTTTGTTTACTAAGAACTCAATATTTTATACCAATCGTTAAGGCTGTCCTTTAGATCATTCATAGGGACCAAATTAATTTATTCCCTATGTCACTTACCACAATTCACAATATCTTTCCAATTTTATTATTCTATACTATTTAATTCAAGAATAAGGTCAATGATGTGTTAAATATATTTGTGCAGTTACCTAATTTTTTATTCAGTATTTTTCTTGATAAAAATATTATTATATTTGATTAACTCTTATAAAGACCCTTCTTTTACAACTCAAATTTGTTGAGTGTTCTTGAATTATATTTTAATTGTCAGAGAAACAAATATATTTAACACATAGATAATTATTAAACAAATTATTTTAATTAAAAATATAAAAAAACCATATAATTAGTTATACATATAGATAATTAATATGTTATTTATTTTCTTCATGTCACAAGATTTTTCTTTTTGAACTATGCTAAAAATAAAAATCCAAAATGTTACTTGACATGAAATTAAAATTAGTTTTTGTGTGAATTTTGATATATTTAATTCTTAATTTTCAAAATAAATAGATATAATCATTCGTTAAATTTCTAATGTGTCAAATATTAAACAATTTAAATATTAAGATGAAACTTGACACATTAAAAACAAATTTATAATATTTTTTATTTCTAGGTTTGAAGAAAAAAATATATTAAAATTTTAAATTAAAAAAATTCCATATAACTTTAGTTTGCAACTTTTAACAATTTTTCTGAGTGAATGAACATCTCAATCTACTTGTGAAGCGTGAACAGGTGTCAGTGGACACAGGTAAGTGACGACAACAGCATCATGATTCATTTGGCCACACATACATACATACTTTATATCACATTTGATCTGATATGTTTGATTCAGATCCATCCATGGCCACTGAATGAAAGACTGTTACTTTTTACTTTCATCCTTTTTGTTTGGTGAGAATAAATTAATTTTGTAATGAGATGATTATGTGTGCTTTCATCCTTTAAATTTCGGTTTAAGACCAGACAAGTTGGATATACTAATGAATCATTCATTATCAAAAACCTTTTAAGTTCCAAATTCCTCGTACCAGAGCAAGTGTTGTTGGCGGCATGGAGAAGGAGCAGCTTGATTTTGTTCTGGTGCCGTTGGGTCTGTTGGTGTTCCTCATGTACCATATCTGGCTTGTCTATTCCATCGTTCACAACCCTCTTCGAACTGTTATTGGCCTTAATGCTGAGTCTCGTCATCAGTGGGTTCTTGCCATGATGAGTGTGAGTTGTCTCTATCTCTCTCTCTCTTTCAATTCATGAAAATTTTGATTACAAAAGGATGGGGAACACAGGTGGGTCATTGATAGTTTTTGGAAAAAATGTTTCTTTTGGATAAAATCAGTGTTGTCCTTCGTGTTCATCAACCCTCCCTTGGCGTATATGACTATGGAGAACTATAGTTCGGATATTTACTGGAAAATATGTAAACACTTACAAGCTTAACAACTTTTAGAACAGGATTGTTTCTGAAGATGAAGTGTTCAGAAAAAAAAAAAGAACTTTTGTGTTTGAATTAGTGTCCTCATTTTGTGGTTAGGCTTTTGTAGTTTGATATGAAATTGACAATCGCACTTCGAGTTCACTGTTTCCTTCTTATTACTAGTTATTTTATGATGATTCTTACAGTAAGGGGTAAATAAAGAAAAAAAAAAAAAGCAGGAGATTTTTCCTATTTCGTGAGGTCATCGAGTAAAGTGCAGCAGCATATTTCCCATTTCTGTATTCTTTCATTGTCTGTTTAGAGTGTTTGATTGTTGGATGAATCACAAAAGTGATGGGTTTCTTACATAGGATTTACAGGGGAACTCAACTTCTTGCTGTATGTTTGGCAATTATTGACTTTATTAATGGCAGCATGTGGCAAGTTGTAATTCATTGAATCCAATTACGGCAAATAGTTGAGGCCGGAGTGATAAGGTATTCAGAAAAATAGAGCCAACATACGGTTTCTTGGCTTTTTCATTTCCTTCCCATTTGGTTCTTTTTGTTCTTGTTTTTCTCAATTCTCTCTTGTTATCTTTAAAGGTTACAAAGCTTCCTTGTTTGACTACACTACTCTTAGTTTGAAATGGTCAAAGCACCAAGTTGTGAAACTGTAAGAGATGGCTGAAAGGTGATAATAATATAATCATCAAAGAACTGCTACCACTTGTTTTTATACAACTCTCTTACAACATTTAATTGTAGTGATAGATAGTGTAAAAAAAAAAAAAACAGCTCAGAAGAAAACTCGACTTAATTACGCATAGTAGTTACTGCTCACTTTTACGCATCAACCAGCATAGTAGTTACTGTTCACTGGTATGGTCTTAGATTGAATATCCATGCTGACTATGTTATCATGGACTGTTGCTGCTGATGTATGTTTGATTGAGATGCATAGCCTTTTGAGGCTCTAATTTCATGCCACATCTACTGTCTTAGAAGGTATGAAAAAAAGCTATGGAATTGATTGTGCTGGTATATTTTCAGGAACCGATGAAGAATGGGGTTCTGGCAGTGCAAACTATTCGCAACAATATCATGGCATCTACTCTTCTATCTACAACAGCCATCACACTCAGTTCACTTATTGGCATTTTTGCGAGCAGTACCTGGAGTAATGACGAGCCTATCATACCTTTCGGTGATAGTTCAATCAAACATATTTCTGTCACCATTTGCTTCCTCATTGCATTCTTATGCAATGTGCAGTCCATAAGATACTATTGCCATGTCAGTTTCTTGATCACTGCACCAACACTCAGAGACAAAAGGGAGTATATGGAATACATTGCCGTGACTTTGAATCGTGGGAGTCATGCTTGGTCTATTGGACTTCGAGCATTTTACCTGTCATTTGCATTCTTCCTCTGGATTTATGGGCCAATACCCATGTTTGCATGCTGCTGCTTGACGTCACTTGTTTTGTTCTTCTTGGATACAACAGCAAAAATCACGCGGAATCTTCATAGTAACTCATTCAGGAAAGATAGGGGAACCAATGATGTAGAGTCTGTTGTGGAACCTGATTATCATCCTTTGCCTGCTAACAATTTGTATCAAAACTCAGACGTCAATCATGTATGATCATGTATGAGCAATTATAAATGTAACAAATTTGTACTTTCCAATTGAGAAGTATGAACATGTTCCGGGGGTGTTATAGAAGGATTCAATGAGAGTACTAGGTAGTCATTTTTATATACTGGTATGTTAGTTGCATTTCACTTCATTGGGATGAACTTACTTACAATCGTCCCAATCATTTTTGCTGTACCATTCAATCTCTCACTCTTCATTGGTATGTTAGTTACATTTCTGCATGTTTGGATAGCTAGACTTATGGAATTCGGTCAAGTTGTCGCCACATCGACCATATGACAGCAAACCGTAGAAGCAGTCATATATTCTTGAGTTTCCTCCCTTACCAAATCGTATCCTGTAAAAGATCGATGGAAGATCAGATTGAAAACCAGAGCTAATAGAAAGAAGACCAAACAAGAAGTAAGACAACAATTGAAGAATAGATGTTGATGTCTTTTTTTTAGAAGACAAACAACTAGAACAGTCCATCTGTTCCTGTGTTGGAAGCTTATCTAAGATCTGTTAATTACTTAATTATAATTTGTAATATTATATTATGATGATTCATGCATCACTGAGGGCTACGTGTGATCCACACACTAAGAGCATTTTAGATAAATTCAAATACTACATGGGCAGGAATTAAACTAAAAGGTGGAGTAAACATCAGCAGCAATCTAATCATAGATATTTAATTTTTTATGCTACAATCTAATTATAAATTATAAAGGTCAATGATTTCTGATTACATTTTACTGTAAATTTCCTTACACTTGAGGAAGTTAAGAACAAATTTTTCTTCCTGTGAGGCACATCATTTTTGCTTGGAGAGAGGGGAAGAAAGAGAGAACCTCACCCACATTTTCTTAAAGAGAAGATATATATGTACGTTTGTGTGTGTGTATATATATATATATATATATATATATATATATATATGCTGAAATGGGTGTATGTTTATGCTGAAAGTGATGGGTTTAAGGGTAAGTTGTTTGTTGAAAATGCTTTGATTGACATGTATGCAAGATGTGTGGGTTGTTATAGAAGAAAGCACTTGATTTTCCTTTGATTGAACTTTAATGGAAGCCATCTAAGATGACCTACACAAGACAGCTGTCAATTACTTAATAGTAATTTGTAATATTATGTTTATGATGATTCATGCATCATTGAGGGATTATTTAATAGTAACAATGTAGTTATCGACAACACAATTATGTAAACACTATTATTACCAACCAATCTTGTTTGTAATAACTTAGTTGAAAGGATAAACGACAACATAATTTTGGCCGACGTTCTTTTTGCCTAAAAAGCACATAAGGAACAGTTCTAAACAGTTTCAAGAGTCATAAGCCTTATCTCGACTATAGATAAAATTAATTTAGAATATATAAATAACTGTAATTTTTTTCTTACGATTTAGTTTTGTGAGATTAATCCACTGAAAAACAAAATGGCACGTGATTTGAGCTAGTGGCATGTGTAAGCATTTCTCCATGGGACCTGACAAGAATAAAGAAAAACGACCACATGGAAGAACATGTTATCTCCATCTCAATATCAGTTCTTTTTTAGATTCTTCAGCTAAATTTAGTCAAATCAAATCATAATTGGGAAACATGGTGGAAAGCATATACTAATTATACTAATAGTGTCGGTATTAATTTCCATTTCCCAATTTTTATTCAATCAGAAAAAATGGATTTAATTATAGTTTTTGCAGTCTTTACGAGTTAGAAGAGCCATGGAGGAAAAGAGAAGGTTTTGTGAGTGGAAAGGTCAAGGTGGGCTGGATAAAGACAAGGGTAGGTATGAGTGAAAGGAAAGGAGAACCAATTTGAATTCGCTAAGATTATAAAGTTTTGGTGTTGGGTGTTGGTTATGTTGTGAGGTAAGTGATATATGAAAAGTAAAGTTTGAAATTTGAAGAGGCAGCATGGAAGTAGATGAACTGGACTACGTGTTGGTGCCTCTGGGTGTGTTGGTGTTGGGAATCTATCACGTTTGGCTTCTCTGCACTATAATTCGTTACCCATCTCACACTGTCATTGGCTTGAATGCTCAGTCTCGTTACCAATGGGTTCTTTCCATCATGGCAGTCAGTACTCTGTTTCTCTCATTTTCTCTATTTTTCACTTTACACTTGGCACATATGCTGAGATTTTCCATTCACTAACTGATATTACTAAATAGTTTATATAAATGGTGAATAACCTTGAATTCTTTAGCTAGTTTTAGGACTGAGTTAGAACCGAACTTAGATTCCAAGATGGCATCAGAAAACATATCTTAATAGTCGTTACTAGACTTATCTAGTTACCTGGTATATTTATAGACATTCAATTATGGATCTGAGAGAGTCTGTTAAAAATCTCTTATTATTCAGTAATATGACAAAAGTAGTGTATATAAAGTAGAGGTAACTATTACCTTTTGACAAAAGTACTGTATATTGTCTCTCAGATGTGTTACTGGACATTTGCTATTCTTTTTCATGAAGATCATTTATATTCTACAATAACCATTTTGAATATTTTTCTCTGCATAACTATCTGTCAATAGAATTGTTTACTAGCTTTTGGTGTTGAATTAGACTCAAACACAAATATGAAGAGGCTGTTTCTCACTCGGAGATGTGAAACTGTGAATGTGTTGTTTTTGTTCATAAAGATAGTTTGTCTTGTAAAATAACATTTTTGAATGTCTTTAGGAAACTACCTGTGGATAGAACTTTAGGCTAACTTTTGAAATTGAGTTAGGTCCAAGGCTAAGTGCTAAGATGTTGTCTCTCTTACCGAGATGTGCAACTTCACGTGTTATTTCTCAAAGACTGTCTATTATCTTGTACAATAACAGTTTTGAACATTTGTCTTTAGGAAACTACCTGTAAATAGAACTTCAGCTAACTTTTGAATTGAGTTAGGTCCAAGCCTAAATTCTATGATGTTGTCTCTTACTGAGATGTGCAGACGCACATGTGTTGTTCTTACTCATATAGACTGTTTATCTTGTGCAATATCAGTTTTGAATATTTGTCTTTAGGAAACTACCTGTTAATAGAATTTCTGGGTATCTACCTTTAGAATAGAGTTGTGTTAAAACCCAACTACTAAGATGTTGTCTCTCACTCTGATATGTGCAATTGTGCATGTGTTGTTCTTATTCATAAATACTGTAGAAAAACAATTTTAAATATTTGTCTTTTGGTATCTAACTGTTAATAGAATTTTAGTTTGGAACTTTTTGTCATTTACTCCCCCTAATGACACCCCTTATATAAAAACATAAACCAATGAAATTGTTATAAAATGATGATAGAAGTCTCACCTCGACTAGATATAAGATCAATATATAGTATATAACTGAATGTAAACCTTATCTTACAAATAGATTTTGTTGAATTGAGTTAGATTTAAAGCTTACTTGTTAGTCTTTTTGGTTAGTATAATTTTATTCACTGAGACAATAGTTTTCTCAACAAACTACCTTTGCATTGTTTTCAGGATCCTCTGAAAAATGGGATTTTGGGAGTTCAAACAATCCGCAACAATATCATGGCATCTACCCTTCTAGCTACAACAGCAATAACTCTTAGTTCACTTATTGGCGTTTTTGCAAGCAATGAATCAGATACCAAACTAGTTTATGGCAACAAAACTTCCCTTAATTCTTCAATCAAACGCCTCTCCATCTCACTATGCTTCCTCGTTGCGTTTCTATGTAATGTGCAATCTATCAGATACTATGCACAAGTGAGCTTCTTGATCACCACACATGCACTGAAAGGCCAGAGGGATTTTATAGAATATGCTGCAAGATCCTTAAACCGGGGGAGTTATGCTTGGTCTCTGGGGCTGCGTGCCTTCTACTTTTCATTTCCTCTTGTCCTTTGGATTTATGGGCCAATACCTATGCTTGCCTGTTCCTGCTTCACATCATTTATATTGTACTTCTTGGACACAACCACTCAAATAACACGAGATCTTCACACTAAGTCATTCAATAAGAGGGAAACTGGGGGGGACACAGAAGCATCCTAGTTTCATAATTCTAACTGTCCTTGAACTTGATAGTCTTTTAGCTCTTGGTAAAGTTCAATAGTAGGCTTTCTATATTCATGTAATGATACCATTATTGGTTAATTATAGTACAATCTTCATTGAAAAGTATTTGTAGTATATTGAAGAGAAAAGTTGTTTTTTGAGTGAATGATTCAATGATTGGAGAAAGTGAAAATAATTGGGGTTGTGGGAGTTCAAAAATCAGCAACAATATCATGCCATCGACTCTTCTTGATGCAACAGCAATCACTCTTAGTTCACTTATAGGCGTTTTTGTAAACAGTGACTCAGATACCAAACTAGTTAATGACAACAAAACTGAAGTTCAATTGTATATTTCCTAAAACCATCTCTGTTTTATTATTGTTACTGGTGAATTATTTATACTATTGACTGAGAAGTATGTGTTGTATCTTGAAGTAATTTTCCCCCTGTTCATTTGTTTCGGTCTAACAACTTTTACAATGATCTAGTTCGTGTTTGAACACCTAATATCAATCTTATGCTGGGTGAATAAAGAACATGAACTTTATTAGTGGCAAGCATGTAATGGATGGTGCTGGTTTACCCATAATACCGTTATTATTACTCCCTCGAATCATTTCAGAAATGTCCTTTCATTGCATGACCAAACATGTATAAATGGATGGCATAGCTTTGAAAAACCAAATCAGATTTGATTGGAGTATATATTTGGTTGTTTACATCAGATTAAGGCATGGTATGTCATGTCAGGTCAATGAAACGAACATAACATGCTCTCCAAGCAACGTGGGGCTAGCTTAATTAATTGTCAAAATGTGAAAAGATTGATGAGAAATATATATATGCAAGGGAGGTCAATGATCGGAGGAAGTGATAATATTTGGACAAGCAGGATCAAAATCATATATTTTATCTTGTTTGATTGGCTTCTAAGTAAATCATGGTTGGAAGTCGAAGTATGAGTTTGAGTTCCATATCGAGTAGAGATAACAAAGTTAAACACTGTGTAAAAAGAAGAAAGTTGAACACTGTATAAAATAGAAGATTCATAAATCTATTCAAATTTTAAGTTGAAAGTGATATCAATCACTATATACGTTGGACTTACGTTTTATTGGTTTTTATTTAGTCTGTTAATTAAATTCTCTCTCGAAAAAGACTCATTAATCACTTCATTTTTCTGTAGGATGGGACATGCATAACAGAAGCAGTAGATGATGAACATAATGGCAGAAAAATATCTGCTACCAATTCTGGTAGTGGGAATTTCAACATATCAGATACCCTTATCAACACTATGGTATGCCAAATCTTTCTTACCATACTAAGACTAACCTTCTTTTGAAAGGTATTCTTTTTTCATCCACTTTTAAAAAATCTGCTCACTTTTTTTCATTCCCAAAATTCCAAAATGTAAAAGGGTATATTTCAAATTACTTTTTAGGATTAAAGAAGTGTGTGAGTCGATTCGTTTAGCAGGAAACTGCTACCTCAAACAATGATTATATTCAAAATTGAATAACTTTAAGAATTTAAGTAGAATGTTTTCAACACGTAAATGTTTTTTAGCATTATTTGATGTGATAAACCTGAGTAGCTGTTAGAATATTAGAGCAAATTACCGGTGGTGGATATGGTTACATGAAAAAGGACATATTCCTGCATGGATATTCAAAACTTTGAGAATGGTTGGATAACTAGTTACTGTGAAGAAGATTACCCTGAACATCATATATCAATTAATAGCAACTTGGGTTGGCAAGCATGCAGATGATAACATGGACCAGCCAATCCGTAGCCGAAAGCTTGCAAATTCCACAGTAAGATGCATGTTTCTGTGTTTGTTTTGTACTTTTTAGTGACTTTCTACTCATATAGAAAAGAACGAACCATGTTTTGTTCTTGTGTCAATTTTTCAAACGAATTTTCAAAATGATGCTTCATTATGTGAACCTTGTTGCGAATGATCGTTGCTTTTCTTTTTTTAGCGATTGTTTATTTACATTGAATGATTGACTATAATAATTATGATAAAAGTTACATGAAATCCGTAAAGTTAAGAAAGTAATTTTATATTTTAGTATTAATTTATTCTTATTGATGCTAATTTTTCTAATACAGTAGTATTATCCGACATTGATTTGGTATGAGATTCTACGTTCGTTTTGACATAAAC
The DNA here is from genome assembly GCF_000741045.1 of Vigna radiata var. radiata. Taxonomy (NCBI): domain Eukaryota; kingdom Viridiplantae; phylum Streptophyta; class Magnoliopsida; order Fabales; family Fabaceae; genus Vigna; species Vigna radiata. The sequence goes on along the minus strand of NC_028351.1, from coordinate 4,512,743 downwards.
ATGTCAGACGTATCAAAGAATGTTTAAACACTAATTGTGTGCAATGTGGAGGGACAAATTCTTATTGTCTAAACATCTATTGAATTGTCTTGAATCTTACGCAATTTGTAAAAAAAATTTATATTTACTTATATATCTTATTTCTAATCGGTGTGAGAATACAAATTATACTAAATGAAACACTAAATTAAGTATCAATGAAACCTACGAAATTATTTTAAATTTAAACTTTTCAAACATAGTTTTGTTTATCTTAACATTGGTTTCAATCACGTTAATTAACGATATATATTTTAAATTAGTTTTAATTTTAATCGACATGTGATTTTTCTTTCTGTCATTGAAATCAACATAAAAGTTTGAACATTAGATTAGGTGTCTATGAAACCTACGAAAGTGTTTTAGATTTAAACTTTTCAGACACAGTTTTGTTTATAATAATATTGGTCTAAGCAACGTTGGTGAGCGATGTATAGTTACATATGGAACAATGTCAAAAGGAATCTTGGTCCTTATCAGCCATCAGAAACTAAATATTCTTTAGACCAAAAACTGCATGCGATTCGACTAAACATGCAAAGCATATTACGACACTAGATTCTAGCTCATTACTCGAATGCAACAAAGTAAAACGCCACTCCACTTTTTGTTATGGTGGGATTTGATCTCAAGAATGATAATAATAGACTACAAAACAACATCATAGAAGATCTAGACCACCTTCTTATAGTTGGAAAAATCTTCCGATACATACTTAGATTTCAACAAGACTCAATTTTTGAAAAAATATTTGAGTGTGTATCGGAAGATTTTCCCAACACTTATATTATTAAATCTTATTATATACTTTTATATTTTCTAATTATCATTATATTTTTATGTTTTAAAGGTTTGTGGGATTTTTTCTCTTTAATTGTAGGATTTTGTTTCATAAAATACGAACAAATCATATAAGACAACATCAAACTACGTTCAACGAAAAAAAATACATTAAAACAATAGATTTATATATCTTTCTATCTATAAATATTATTTATTTTACTTATTTTTAATTAATGTGAAAATTTTAACTTATTTTGGATTTCTGACATTTTAATCTTTTCTATATTGGCAAAATTTAAAGAAAAAAATCTTAGCCACAACTATTTTAAAAAAGTAAAATCATATTTTAATTAATTATATATGCTCTATTATTTGAAAACTTAATTTTGTATTTTAATTTTTACCCTTTTGCATAAGTTAAAAATAGTTATGCAATAAATTAAATGATTTTTTTTGAGAATTTGTCATTGGAAAATAGTAGTTAAAGTGTGTTAACCAAATAGAAAGACTAATTCCTTGACAAACATTATACGATATACCAATTAATTATTTTGTGTGGTATACATATGTGTGTATTATGGTGTACTAATTATGATAATAATACATCATCTCCATAATTTTCTTTGCCTACTAAAAAAATAGTAAAAAGGTAAGGTATATCCTTGATGGTAGAATTATATAGACATAATATAAAAATAAGTATAAATTTCATCTTTTAATTTAATTTTATGAAATTAATTTTTTTTGTGTTTATATCAATTTGATCGATAAAAGTCAATTTAACAAAAAAAAAATATTAAGAAATTAAATTTTAATACTTTTCTTAAAAAATATAAACATAGCTTAAAATATTAGTATTTTTTTATTCTACGTTAATAAACATTAATGTGTGTGATTGAACTTTGAATTTAAATGTGATAAAAAAAATTAGTTAAACTTCTATATTTATATTTTAAATATTAAAAGCCTATAAATCTATTTTTATTTGTGATATTACAAAAGTATGATATTATATATACCTTTTAAAATTATTTTATTATATATTTTCAGTCATTAAAAGAAATTTATTAAAACCCCTTTGATTTCTGTTGAACTATGCAATCTTAGTATGTTTTGGCAGTAGCTTTTGATTTCAAAAATACTGGTTTATATGCATGACAGGAGGAAAAACTGGTGAAAACTATATATGCACGTAATTAACTTGTATAGAATCAATGAAGAAGAAGAAAATTATTATTAGTTATAATTATGGTTTTGAATTACTGGTTTTATATTTGATGATATGAAAGTGGTCTTTAAATAGTAATGAGCATGTAAGTCACATCAGAATGAGTATGCATCTACAAATTTGGAAAGGGTCTCTGTCATCTGAAAATAACAAATTTCCTTCGTAATGAGCTATGGCTTTAAAGCAGTAGGTCTAGAAAATGGAAGAATACTTTCATTAATTTCATGTTTCTTGCATTGCAGGCAAGACAAGTGATATTTCACTGTATCTTCTTCACATTGTTTATCAGATATAAGGGTTCTATCTTGGATTGCAATACCACTTTCTCACTAATACTACTACTATACATCAATTTCCTATCACTTTCTCACTTCAAATACGTCACATGAATAGTAATAGTGGGGTCATCTTCATCCAAGTCAAAAGTGCCTTTCTCCTTTTTATCTTTTTAGTTTTAACCTTTTGTTCATTCACCATAACCAGATATTATTTACAGTATATATAAAGTTATTTGATCTTGGTTTTGTTCTTGACCCTTTGTTATTGGCTAGATCACCTTGGAAATCATTGACAAGAGTGTGGGGTACTGACTGGAAGAATCCTGAGAAATCAAGTATGTATGTGCCCTACAATATGTCATAGTCAGTTTTGAATTGGACCCCATACATTTTCTTCGCAATCCCTTGCCACAAATTCCAATTGCATGTGGTCCTTCTTCCATAAAGCAACTTGTACTACATTCTTCTTGTTGAAAGGAAGTCAGATTTTTCTTTGAAGCACAAAATACAGATCTACTATGCCCAAATCAAATGTTTATACACACTAGCACACTGAAGGAAATCAGCAGGAAAAAGAACAAAAGGGTGTAGAAAATTACAAAAAAAGCTAAATCCTTTATCAGTTTCTCATTCTTACTCTCTCATGCCATCAACAGACAGATAATTCCTAGTGTCCAACAGCCACACGCGTCTAACTGCAAAAACATAAAGGTTAATTAATACAGCAATCGTATGTTGGCCTAGATATCTATATTCATTTCATCATTTTATGATATTGCAAGAAATTAAAGATAAATAATACAGTTGATGCCATCACTAGAATCACTATCCATTGATGCGGCCAAAACCTTGTATTGTGTAATTGTAACATCTGCAATCAGTAGAGAAAAGTGGCTAGTTAGATTCCAGGAAGAACTTCAAATTATATATGAACTTGGTGGTTGATAAAAGGAGGTGTATATATATATATATACCAACAGTTGGTGTAGAGAGAGGAGGAATGAGAAATGGAGGCTGAAGGTGATGACAGAAGTATAGAGAGCACAAAGGAGTGAGATGCACAATTGATCAGTTCCTTCTCTCTCTCTCTCTCTCTCTCTCTCTCTCTCTCTATATATATATATATATAGTATAATATATATATGCATATCATCATCAGTGCTCTCTATCTTCTGTCAACAACCTTAGAAAACCAGTGCCTCCTTCTCAGGCTCTTGTTCTACCTCAGCCTGAAAGAAAAAAGAGAGTATAAGAAAGGGAAGGGGATGATGATAATGATAATGATAATGAAAGAGAGAAGAAGAGAATCGTGTGGGATGTTAGATTGCTCTCCAGCCAGTAGCAGCTATTTATAGGAAAAAATGTAAAAGAATGGGTAAAAGGGCCTCAAAATATTCCACTGGATTAGTAAGCTATAGCTAGTGGTGGTACCACAATGCAGTGACACTCTCCATTTTCTAACCGCTTCTCACGAGATAATTAAAACATCCTCAAAAGGACACACAGCTTATGTAACATCCTAACAACCATTCACGTACGTACTTGCTGTAAAACCATGCATGCTAATAATATAATCCAAACTCCCATACTTAATTTATATATATACATGAATTAATTCAAAAACATACAGTGCAGCTAGCATGCACTAACTACAAGATCCCTCATGCAACAGTCACTGATATGGTATTGATTTGCACCCATGTGCAATAGGATTTGAGTAAATCGTGTGAGATCATCATATTATTTCCTAATGTTAATAGTTCTGTGATGCTACTACACATAGTTGTTGTGATTCTCATCTATCTTCTTCCATCACTTACTGTGAGTGGTATGTGGGGTCCATCCACTGGATAGTAGGGACCTTTAGTTTCATGCTGCTTCAGAAACTCTTGCTAATTTCCAATACACTCACACAAATTAATGTTAAAATCTGTTTTCTGTTTCTTTAATTAGAAATGTGAAAGCTAGCAATTCTAATATGTGAGGATTACCTTACCATATTTAGAGGGATACGTATAAAACCATACTAATGAGAAACATGGTGAAAACTCACTTCAGCATTGCATGGTTGGGAAGTCACTATCAAAATACAGTGTAGTGGAACTCATCACTGTTTGCTATGACAAAAAACTTCTGTTTAAAAATAGGTTTTTTATACTAGTTTTTTGGAATAAGTATAAAAATAAAAATATAAAATATTTGATTTTTTATATTGATTTTCACTAATAAAAAAGGTATTTTATTTTAACGTGTCATGTACAATTCGATTTCGTAAAAATCAAAACATATAAAAACTCGGTGACAATTTCGTAAGTAAAACAAAGTTATATGTCTCGGTTGTTTTGAGAACTGAGGTATAAAAGTTCTATTGTCTCGGTTATATAGACAACCGAGACATAATATCCTGCACAATCAACTTGACACTAGGGATGACAACGGGTCGGGTTCGGATCGGATAGTGTGATACCCGAACCCGACCTACCAGATAAAACTATATCCGAAACCCGACCAGTTACCCGCCGGATATCCATCTAAAAAAAATCCGTGGATTTTTTTCAACCCGCGAATATCCGTTGGATATTTTTTAAGTTTTTAAATGAAATCCAAATTAAATTGTAAAAAAAAAATACAAATAATATTTAAAACATATATCCAAATAAATTCAATGGATAAGTAAATAAAAGTTAAAACATAAATTCAAATTAATAAAAATTAAAACCAACCTTCTTAAAAATAACATAAGGAAGGATAAAAATGTATTTTCAACTTTTTTAGCGGGTAACGGGTATCCATGGGTCGGATAGTGTAATACCCGAACCCGACCCGATTATAAGCGGGTATTAAAATATCCACTACCCGTGGATAGCGGGTAGTAAATATCCGCAGATACTAACTATCCATTGCGAATTTTATCTGCGGATATCCGCGGACGCGGATTTTTTGCCATCCCTACTTGACACATTTTCTGAAACAGAAACACAGTCTTGATTATTAGAGAAATCGAGATATAAACAGTCTCACTTTTATACCGATTTTATATTATTTTTAGAATCGGTATAAAAAATCTCTTTTAAATTTATTTTAGTTAAGTTTCTAAAGGAAAAAGATACAAATAAGTAAAATAAAACTTACAAATCATGCTACTCTTAAGGATAAGACGTATATAATTTTGCTTCATACTTGTATTAAACAATATTTTGTATGATGAGGAAAAAGGTAGAGTTTTTATCAGTGTTCTTAACTAATTTTTATAAAGGTCTAAATCAAAGTCATCTTTAATTGAATGATGACGAATTGCGAATGCAGAAGTGCACCATGACAAATGAAGAAAGGGATTTGATATCTTTTTGTGCAAAACTTCCATGTCCACCCAAGTTGTTGCTGTAATACTTTTATTTAGCCACATCATAATTTACTATATAAACTCATTTTTTAAAATGATTAACGTCTATTGTGATTATATCTTTTGTATGAAAGATTGACTTTGATATAATTATTTGAATCTTTAAGAGAAATTCAAGAATGAGTAAAACCCATACATGAAACTAAGCTAAAAAATCTTAATATAATGAATTTATAAATTTAAAATAGATTTATGTATCTTATTTCTTATATATTTAGTTTTTCTTATCGCAGAGATTTATGGATGTGAAAAACAACATATTTTAATTTCTTGATTTCGTTAATAAATAATTTTTTAAAATATATACAGTCCTAAAAATTGAACTCTTAATTCATAAACAAAATAATATATTATTAATTATATAAAATCATGTTAATTAGACAAGTTTAAAAATAGTTAATTTTAAATTATTATTGAAATAAGATCATATATATATATATATAATTTGTTATTAAATATTTTTGTAACGGGAAAGTTTAGCTTTAACTTTTAGAACTCTATTCTACGAACAAATGCATCTTGGTTCTGGATGGATGGCATCAAGTAAAGGATAAATAGTATACGCAAATAAATAAGAGTGTATTTGTTTTAAAATAATTTGATAAATTAATTATATAATTATTTTTATTTATTAAACAAGTTCTGTAAAAACATGTCTTGCCATGATTTGGGCTACTCCATCGAGTCGTTTGATTGATTTCTCTACCCTATGTTTTAAGTTTAATTAGCACAATAAAAAAAATATTTAACAGTACTAAAATAAAGTCATTTCTATAATGCACCCAAATAATCCATCTTAATAAATATATAGATATGATAACGATTTAAATTACGATAAAATTACATGATATTAATTTTTCTTTATCTCTTTTTATAAATTAATTATTTAGTTAAACAGACTTTTTTAAAATATTTGCTAGAAAATTATACAAAGTTAAATTAAACTAGGCATATAAATTCTTATTCTGCTATATACTGTTCATCGATTTGGCATCATGTCATCCACTGAACTCTAGAGTTATCCAATTGTAAGAGATATATAGAGAAAATTTGTACACATAAATGTTTGAAAAACCTAAGATATGAAAACATGAAAAATCTCTACAACAAAAAAACACTACAAAAACTTAAAAGAAATTTTTTAAACAGTATAAGTATATCAAATAAATTTCTAAGGTATGATAAATTATATAATTTACATTTAATCATTATACATGAAGCCTATATATAAGGTTGGACGTAAAAACAATTTTTAAGTAAACAGACGAAGACTTTAACAAATTACAAAAATGTTATTTTGCATTTTTCACATCTGATTTTTGCATGTCAAATATAAATGGAGGAACAAAATAAACATATTTTGTGTTACATTTGTTTTTTACTTGCTACAATAGATTAAGAATGACATCAATTGATAAAAAATAATTAAAAAAATAACAGTAAAAAATATGTAGGCTGCTACATGTATTTTTGTTATATGTAATTTTTAATCGATTGTATTTTGAACATACACGGGAGAAGTTGCTCTTATCAATACATCTTTTTATATTTCTTTCAAATGTTTTATATTTTAAATAAATTAAAAATATTTGTGGTGATATCTTCAATTATATATTAAACATTTTACTTTCAAACCTCTTATTTTGAGTTTTAATGATAAATTATCTCCGTCTTTTTTTTTTACAATTATTTTACTTTTGAATTAAACTTAAAATTAAATATGTTGTTACTTCCTAAACTATAAAACAACATTAGAATTTGCTTTTGATCCAAAATTTTGATATAATTTGGTTATGAAGTGTATATATATATATATTTCTTCTAATATAATTGTATTAATCTTTTTGACGTGTTAAGCCATACTTAGGTCATTGTTTGAATTATTAAGCTGTATTCGAAAAATCATTTAACATGAAAAAAATATATTACATTGTTGGATTTAAAAGATTATATTTATTTATTTTTAAAATTGGGATCGAAATGGTTTGAAAGTTTCGAATATGGATAAATTTTAGTTTTGTGTTCAAATTTAAGAAAAAAATATATATTTAACCCTTAAAATTAATATTAGTCTTCATTTATATTTATATACGTGTCAAGAATGAATCTATATTTGCATGTAACATCTCAGCACATCACGATTTTATCAGAAAATTTCTACTGAAAATAAATAATATTTGATTTTTTAATGACTATGATTGATAAGAATGTATATATTCACTACGTGCTCATATGCCTCTTTATAACTGCTAAAAGATTTATAATTTATTAGTTAGTCTAAAAAACTTATTCCAATCTCTAGAATTGCTTTCGCTTACTATTTTATGGGATATTGAGTATTTCTCAATGAATTAAATTGTTCAATTGCTTATTTATTATTAATATATATGAGTGTATAATTTAACAATGTTTTTATAATTACTCATGTATATGTTAACTAAGTTTGAAAATACTAAGAAGACGTTAATAATATATATTAAAAAAACTTGTTTTATTGTTAGAAATAATATAATAATTATAATATAATTATAAGTGTAAGTCTCACATTAGACAAAAATAATAAAGTTAAATATCATATAAGAAAAAAAACATATAAACCTAAAGTCTTGAAGTTTTAAGTTAAAAATGGATTATAATTTCTTATGTGGATTGAATTGATGTTATCTAATTAACCTTTAAAATATTTTTAATCTGTTTGAGCAATTTATTTATTAGATATGAAATACCATTGGTTGCAAAAGATGAAAAATTAATGAATAGAATAAATTTTGGATTATAAAAATCAATAAACTATATACTTACTTATCTAAACTTATCCAAGAATGGTGATTAGATAGGGATAAAAAGTATCGTCTGTAGAATATTATTATTGGCTACGAAAAATGTGAGAGTGGACGGTGAGGATTTCACTTACTATAACAATTGTTTTGTCAAGTTCATTATAAATATAAAGTGAACACTTTGGCCTCCAAATTTAAAAAAAGAAAAGGCGATCTTCTAAAATGTTTTAGGAAATTATTCCTTTTAAAATAGTTAAATTTTTGAAGGATAATGATATTTTTGAGAACATTTTTTTTGACAACATTGTAACACTATTTACTATCATTCTGCCATTGGTTCATGTTGGTGTTTATGATTATTATTATTAATTATGAGTAATTTTGGACCAATCACATAATGACATGTAGATGATGTTAAAATGTTATCATAGTATCATTATCTATTTTCGAAATATACCCAACACAACATTACAAATATTTTCCAAGTTAATTATAAAATTTAGAAGAATTTATACTTTTGAGTTATGTGAATGATTATTTGTGATATTTTTGTGGAGGAGAAGAAAGAAAGTATATTTGTTTAATAGGTATAATAATTTGAAGTTAGAGATGTGCGGTTGAGGAGTGTGAAAAAGACGTAAGTGCATGGATGGCAACGAGTCAAGAATGCGGCATCTTGCCCCCAAAGCATGGAAACGAGAGAACATCCCTCAACGACACACATTTCTTATCTATACACCTTTTGTTTTTTTTTCCTTTTCTTTATATTTTAAAAATAAATTAATAATTTTTTTATAAAGTAAATATATTTTCTTATGAAAAATTATGTATAGTTTATAAATTAAATTATAAAATACTTAGTTTTATCGTAATTTATAAAAGTTGACATAAAATATTATTTTCAATAAATGATATGAAGGTTATATTTTAGTTTATTATGAAATTTTACTTGTAGAAACATTTAATATCAAAATATATTTTACTCTTATCTTGTATGATTGTGATCGATCGACCGGTCAATGGTTAATCAGATGTTTCAAGCGAGTTATTCTATTGAACATAAATTATTTCTAATGTGAACAATTTAAAGTAAAATATGACTATTTCTAATTAAACTGTAATTAAACTAGGACTAATCAAAGGTTCAAATCTATAAATATAAATATAAAGTAAGGAGGCAAGTGATTTTGTATTTATTGCACCATCAATGCTTGAGTTGTCGAATCTTTATTATTTTAATATCGGAATATATTATACAGATAACCTCCAAACATAACGGACGAACAATATAAATCAACGATATAATAAAGACCAACTGTTAGACTTAACATTCGGACTTCTTCGCAATCTATAAAATCTTACACAGTTGATCTCGACCTCGTACTCGAAACAACTTATTTTATTTTTATACAATTTTTTTTATCATTCTAAAATTATTATTTTCAAAAAATCAAATTTGGAGAGTATATGAAGTTAAACTCTTAACTTATAAGTAGATTAAACTCATTTTATTTGGTTTTGGTATGATGATATATTAAAAAATGTGTGGAAATTGATAGAAGTAACTATAAGTAGAAGTAATAAATGGTAAATAAGTTTGATGGGAGGAAGTAATAAATGTGTGTGGAAAGAAGTAGAAAGAAATTTAGTGGTGATTAAAGGAAGAAGGAAAGGTAGGTTTATGTGGAACACCTGTCAAAACCCCATACCTTCTTTCCTCATTTGGCCTCAGCAGGCCCACCTCAGAACATTGACACCATGCTCTCTGTAATTCCAACCTTTTCCATTTTCCCTTTTTGGGTTTAGAACCATTCTGGAAGCCTACGTGCTTACTGCTAAATGGTCAATGAAGAATGAAGAATGAAGAATTTCATATATCTTTGAATTATGGTTGGTATAATGGTATCTTTGAAATTGAAAAGGGGTAGCGTTTAGAGCACGAAGCATGCATGCAATAATGATATAGCTAGCTAGCAGATAACAGAACATATGCATATGCAGTTGTGCAGTGGGAAGTGAATATAAGTATAATATATATGCATGTGGGGTGAATTAATTGAGAAACAAAGCTAGGTATAGGTAACTATTGGTATATTGTAGAAGAGAGATAAGGGAATTGATTCTATGATGAACTGACTCAGACCACTTCTGTCATGGCAAATCATCTTACATTGCATTGATGATCAGTGTATTCAATATATATATGCCAGGTAGAATATGGTTCCATTTTTAAAACAACATGCAATCAATCATCCTTCTGCAAACATATCTACTTCTGACTTTACCCTCATCACAACCGTAAATCTACCCATATTCAGGAAGAAAAAGAGATATGGTTTAAGATTAGTTTACCAGATTCTTCTCTCCAATTTGCTTTCTGCTTTCACTTCTTTATATGATCTTTGACTGCCTCATTCCTTCATCAAATTCTCCTTCTGTTTTTGGTTTATATGGCTTCCATGCTTTCTCAACTAATGGCTAACATTCAGCTACGTGATTTATTAAGATTAACACACTTTTTACATTCATGTAATACATAATAATAAGGATAAAATGGTCATTAAAATATAAAGTTTTATATTTTTTTTAAGAAAAAAGAAAATAAAAAGTAAAAAATAATAATTTCAAATGAATGTAAAAAATTTATGTCTATCAAAATATCATTTTTCATTAATTAGTACTTCAAATCTCACGTAAAGATTAATTTACATAAGTGTAAACTTAATTTTTGAAAGAGACTATTTGATTTCAAAACTATTAATAAAAAAAGAGGTTAAATATATTTTTAATTTTTAAGTTTAAATAAAAAATTAAAATTTGTTTTTGTTTTAAATTTTGCTGATTCCCAATTTTTAAAAGTGAATAAATATAGTTATTTTAAAAAAACAATATTAATTTGGAGTTATAGATTGACTTTTGAATTAATATTTCATCAAAACTATTAAAATGTCATTTTGAAACTTGTTTGAAACATTAAAAAATTTAACATAATTAGGTTATGATGAGTGCATTTATTTATTTTTAAAGTTTCATAACCAAACTTTATCAAAATTTAAAATATAAGCTAATTCTAATTTTACATTAAAATTTAAGAATTAAACATATTTAACAGTGAAACAAAATTATTTTCGTGCTCTATCTAAATAAGCATTATTTATTTGGTTGAATTTCATCCAGCATTATTTATCTTTGGATAAATTTCATCCATAGTTATCTATTCCAATAAATCGTCTTGAAAGAAATAATATGTATAGTGGAATTAATTAGACTTTCAAACATCCCAAACAATTTGAACAAGTTAATTATATGTTTTGGTATTTTGAAAAGATAAAATAGCAAAAGCAAAAAGAAAAAGGTTGAACAAAAGAGTTTTAATTTTTAATTAATTAATAAATTATATGTTAGTTAAAATAAGTTTTTTGGAAAAAAAAAACTTGAATATATGAGTGTAAGATAATGATATAAATTATGTTAGTTTTAATTTTGAGAAATTATTTTAATGAGAGGGACTACAAAACAAGCGGAAAAAATGTTAGAGAAACTAATATCAATATATTACTGTATATAATAGTAGTCGATGCCAAGTTTGATGTGCTGGTATAGTAATGAAAATGCGAGGAGGAATTGTTGTAATAGAACGAACTATAGCCATAATAAACAACAAAGTTGTGTACTTTGCAGTCGTGGATCTGTTTTCAAAAAATAACAACTTCAAATTATTGTCTAAAAAAAAATCTTTTGAACAATTTTTTTTTCCACTTTTTTACGATCGTCTATGTAATATACGAACTAATAAAACAATACTATATTATAAAAAAATTATTAAAATATCATGATTCTTATTTATAAGAATCAATAATCTATCATAAATATTCGGACTATGATATGTGAACAACTTTTTTTAACAATCTTATGATAATAGATTATGTATTAATATTTTATTGGTCCGAATATTTAAAACAAACCAATCACCATTGTAAAAAAATTATCTAAAAAAAATTATTAAAAAAATATTTTCCTAAATATTCCCATGCAAGCCAGGAAGCAAAAAGACAAGCATGAAGGATTTTTCATATTGGTTTAGGTAGCAAATGCAAATGGGTTAGGTTACCAAGAACAATAATATTTTTGCTTTTCAAGCATAATGATAGTTCAATTTAAAAGGAAAACGGAGTAGCCATATAATCTGATCAGAAGAAGGAGCAAAATGTCAGCAGGAATCATATTCTGCGTTGCGGTTTCCCTTGCAACAATAGCAGTTATTGTTTTGGCTGTGCTATCACCTGTGTCGCACAATAAGAACCATGGAAGACCGTGGTTGGATCTATCCTTGTACATCCAACAGCCTCAGATACCAACCTTAAAGAGTGACCTCGTACCAAGGGAAGATGGCGGCGCTTTGATCTTTCCGCGCGTCCTGACAGAGGGACCGGAGAAGAGTTCACGTGAGGTTGGAAAAGCACAGGGGTTCGTGATTCTCGGCGACATGTTTCAGCAATCGGCGTTTAACGTGATGTATCTGAGCATCGACACCCCAGATCATAAGGGTACGCTGAGCGTGCAGGCTGATGAAGACAAACAACAGCTCAAGGTCATCGGAGGCACTGGTTCTTTTGCCTTTGCTCGTGGTCTTGCTTTTTTCACCATAGCTGATGAAGCTGCTGCTACTTACCATCTCAAACTTCAGCTTCAATTCCCCAACCATTACCCAAACTCATTACCACCATGATGCACGCACGCACTTCTACTTTCGTTCTGCTCATTCCCTTTTTCTTCCATCAAACTCAAAACTACATCGTTACTTTCATTCTGCTCATTCACGCTTATACTCTAATCTTAGGATGTCTTATGATATTTTTAAGGATTTTGAAATCACTATCATAAATATAAAACATTCCCATATTAGATACAATAAATATCTTAATAATTCTATAATATCCGTTTATGATTTCTTATAAATTTAATAAAATTAAAAGTTAAAATGATATTATTTAATAAAAATTTAGCATTAATTATATCGACTTAAAACTTTTGTTTAAATAATTATATTAGTACTATAATAAATTGAAATATTTTACTGTCAAAAGTTTACTATTCATAAGCTTCTATAAACATCAAAATTTATAACTTTATTAAGATCGAAATAGAAAAGATACAATTTAATAAATTAATTATTTTAAAATATATCTCAAATATATTTATATTATTATTAAACAGGTTTAAGAATATATATTAGATTTACATTATCAATATAAAAATATAATAAAAAATATTAGACAAGTTAAGTCATCTACATTAAATAAATTTATCGACACATAATTAAACAATTATATAAAATCATATTTAATAAGTTTTTTCGTATATTAATTAGATTAATATTAAAAAAAAAATTAGACTAATCATTTCTTATATTAATTAAAAATATATATTGTACTTTTATTTCTTACCATAATAATATGTAAAAAATTATACATATTTATTGATAATACAACTTTTTTACGGTGCCATATAGAAAAAGATGTGATATAATAATTTTGTCTTACAAAAAAATTATTAATACAAAACTATATAATTTTTATATTAAATTATATTATAGATATTCTTACTTTTGAATATATTTAGGATGTGAAAGTAAAATGAGATTATTTAACAAAATATTAATATTAATCATATGTACATAGATGTTTATATAAGATTTTAAATAATTATATTTGTAAAAAATTAAATTGAAATATTGTACTTCATTTCAATTTTTAAAATATACATTTTTAGCAAAAAGAAAATCATAATTTTTAATATTGTAAATTTCGTTTTGTTTTATAACCTTTTAATTCATATTTTACTATTTTTAGTTTCTAAATGTACGAGCTTGTGCTTTGCTAATATCAAAATAAAGGGTAAAATAACAAATAATTAATTAGACAAAACTATCATCATTGTTGACCTAGTATAAGAAAACTAATAGATTAAGTCTAATAATACACATTAAACAAATTTGGTGACAGAATGGTTAGACAATTATAGAAAAAAAATATAATAATACATGTCCATACACTAACTATTTGAATGCACCAAAAAATATTAGATAATGAGTTATTTTATAAGTTGATTATACCGGTCTAAAAATATGTTGATTAAGCGAGCATAACAAAAAAATATTAAACATGTTTGTCAATATATCAATTAGACAAGTCTAGTAATATATATTAGATTAATCTATTCATACATTGACTAGATGAGTATAGAAAAAAGATTATACGAATCATTTCATGCATTGATTAGACGAGTTTAAAAATACTAATTAAATGAGTTTATCCATACACTTATTAAACGAGTATAACTCTTAGATAAGTTTTATAAAACACTTTAAAAGACTAAACATAGATTGATTAAACAACTCTAATTTATTTGTTCACTAATTATTTAAATAACTCTTACAATACACTTACACGAATTTATCAATGCACGTTGTACGAGCGTCAACAACATTCATTGGTACGAGTTTAAAGCTAATCTACCAATAAAATTTAAATTTTATTTTTCAAATAAATTAAGTAGTGAGGTAAATTTAAAATTTAATGACCGGCACCTGGATTAGAAGCGGCCATGGGAGATGGTGGTCCAGTTGTTTGGATGCCAAGCTTTCTCTTAATCTCCAGCTCTGTTCACAAGAACAACAACAAAAAGGTTATGGTGATTTTGTGGTAGTTTTTGCATTAATGATGTTGTATTACATGGTTGATGTGTAACATATGGATTTTAAGGTTTTCACTTTGAAGAAAAGAAAAGGAAAATGATATTTTTAACACCATTTTTTACACCATTTTGACACTGCACACGTGTCAAGATGTGATTGAACGATTTCAAATTAAAAAAGTTGAGGCAGGAGTATATTTGGAAGANAAAAACCAAAGTTTGTTTTTTTAATTTGAAATCGTCCAACCACATTTTGACACGTGTGCAGTGTCAAAATGGTGTAAAAAATGGTGTTAAAATATCATTTTCCAAAAAAAGAAAAACACTGATATGAAAAAGAGGAATGAAGAAGACAAACCTCCATTAATTTGAGTGGAAGAAAAGGATGCTATTACAGCAAGAAGAATGAGAAGGTAATAGAAGAAGGAATTCAGACCCATCTTTATCTTTAAAAGCCAGATATAGAAAATGATCCATGCTCAAATATATTTATAACCACAAAAATAATATGAACACTAGATTTTTTATCATACCGTTTTGGTTGGACCATTCCACACATCTTCTTCTTAGTTTCATAGGAAAGGTTTGAATTTCACAGTAACTACAAAAACGCGTGGCTATGTCTGTAATGGCATAATAACGGAGACCAACGTTTCGTAAAATTAGACTGGAAAACTCGTGTGAAAACTCATCAATTTTCAAAAATAAAATCTGATAAACTTAAAATAAAATCTTCAACTGATAAAAGCTGGCAGACCCTGCATTACCGCTTAGTGATTCTCTGATCTTACTATTGACTGATAAATCTGATGCTCCTTTTGTTCTTCCGTTTCAACTTGTTTACTATTTTAATCTTTTTCTTTTTAAACACAAGCAAGTGCTTATAACATAGAAATCAACTTTAATATTTATCTTATATTTATGAAAAATGATATTTTATCACCAAAATTTTGACACCATTTTAACATTTCACACCTATCAAAATAATGTGGTTGGATGATTTCAAATTAAAAAAAAAAAAACTTTGGTTTTTTCTTTCCAAATATGCCCTTACCTCAGCTTTTTTTAATTTGAAATCATCCAACCACATTTTGACACGTATGAAATGTCAAAATGGTGTCAAAAAATTGGTGTTAAAATATCATTTTCCTATATTTATTTAATGTAGAATCTTTAATACCTCTTTCCTATTTAATATTATATTTATTATTATTTATTTAATATAGAAATCAACATATCAAACATCATATTTAACAAATAATAAATTTCTTTAGATATAGATTCGACATTATTCTCATACTATGATAAAGAGTTCACTTAAAATATAATATTTATATTTATTTATATATCATAAATTTATTTTATTTTTAATCAATATAAAATCGCTGTCATATTATATAATATAATATATGGAAATTAATCAAATCATTTCCTTAGTCTTTCTTTGTCCACGTCTTTGCTTTTTTTTTTTACACTCTTCCTTTTATCATGAATGGTAAAATTCTATCTTAGGAGTAAATATAAGATAATTGATAAAATTTATAAGACAAAATCCTTATGGTGTCCAAACAAACAAAAGGATTCTCAGTAATTTATTTTTTGTACACCTATTTAACTTCAATGATTTTCCTATCTTGAGGTCGATCAACCAACTCCCATGTTTTATTTTTTTTTTCAATCATAGAATTTTCACTTTCATTGTATTAACCAATTTTGATTTTCTTTTGTTGCTCCAAAATTTTCAGGTTTCCAAACAACAATATTACACCTCTCATAAATATCAGAGAGTGATCTTGTACCTCTCACAGAAGCATCATCTATCAATTCATTTTGTCAATCCTCTTCTTCCTCCTCTATTCTTGAAGCAAGAGACCTTTAAATTGTAGGTCTGCTACAGTTTGATACTCCTTTTTTTTCTTTTATCCTAGTTCCACTCTTCATCTTCTAGGGAGTGGACATCTCTACTAACAACAATGCTTCATGTTTGTGGTTGAAAGCTTGTCACGCTTATTTTGTGGAACATGAGTGAAACACAAACATCCAAATACTTTGAGAAAATGTAGAGATGGTTTATAGTCATACCAAGCCTTATAAGGTGTTTGATCATTGACTGCTTTTGTAAAGAGTCTACTTTACAAGAAAACAACGCTATAAGTGACTCTTGCCCAAAACATTTTGAGTAGATTTTTTTCATGCAACATGCATCAAGTCATCTCTAAGATGTATTTGTTTTTTCTTTCACTTACTCCATTTTGTTGTGAGTATAGGGTATGATTAATTGATTCTCAATGCCAGCTTCCTCACAAAAACTATTAAAGTTTTCTTATGTGTATTCCTTGCCATTATCAAATCTTAGAATCTGAATTTGCTTGCGACTCTGATTTTCTACTAATTTTTTGAACTTCAAAAAAACACCGGTTACTTTTGACTTGAATTTTAAGAAAAAAAATCCAACACATTCTTGTGAAGTCATCAATAAAGGCAGCATAATATCGATTACCTGTTAATGAAGGAGTTCTTTGAGGTCCAGATATATCTGTGTGGACTAACTACAATTTACAAGTGGCTCCTCTTGCTGACTTTGAAAATGGCTTCCTATTTTGCTTTCCAAATAAACAAGTCTTGCATGTTGGTATTTGATCATCAAGTTCTGAAAGATCAACTGCCATTTTCTTAGACTGCATTTTCAACAGTTCTTGGTCATGATAATGCCCAATCCTCTTGTGCCAAACTTTTGTGATGTTCTCCTTGACGGGAAAGGCAGCTTGCTCTTCTTCCAATGGATATTCATTTGGATTTTGAAAATTTTTTAACTAGTTATGTCTCTAATCAAACAAAAATTGTTTTCAAAAGCAGCTTTGAAGCCTCTTTCAATAAATTGGCCAACACTCAACAAATTTCGTTGAATTTCTGGTACAAAAAGGACATAAATGAACTTTGTACCTGAGCAACTTGTTATTGCAAAAATTCCCTTTCATTTGACTGAAATATAATCACCATTTCCTATTTTGACTTTGGTGATGTTGGTTGGTTTTAAATCTTTGAAAAGCTACTTGTCATTGGTCATATGGTTTGCGCAACCACTGTCAATCAATCAACTCTCATTTTCTTCACTGCTTGCAAAACAGGTGGCCACAAATAGTTGATCTTCCTCCTCCTTTGCACTTTATGCATTGGTCTCTTCCAACATCTCAAGGAGGGTAATTTTTCTTTTAACCCTTTCCTTTGTTGTAATTATTTGCACTGCTTTGACAATTGGTCGTATGATTCTTCTTGTAGTTCTTTGCTTATTGGCTCTTAGCTAGTAAAACACCTTCGGTAGTATAATCTATTCTCTCATCAATCTTCGTTGTTCTTGGAAAAAATTAGAAGAACTGTTTGGAAAAAACTTGTTTCAAAATTCATATCTCGTAAAAAAAGATCTAAATACCAGTTGTTCATATTTTATAAGAAAACGAAAATAAAAATGAACAGAAACAAAAGAAAAAAAAATATTAAAAGAGAATAATGAAAACTTATTTTATTAAATCAGAAAACATTATAATTTATAAAACTTAAAAAAAAAATCATCCACTAACAATGTATTCCTATAAATAAGCCACTAAATAAAATGCATCACAAACTTAACACATTTTTCTAACACTTAGAATTGAGATAAATTAAAATTCATTAATGCCGTGAGGAGGAGCGACCATAGGAGATTTTGGTGGAGTTGGTAGGAAGCCAAGCTTTCTCTTAATCTCCAACTCTGTTCACAACAACAACAGAAAAAGAAGGTTATGGTGAGTTTTTGCATTAATGATGTTGTGTTACATGGTTGGTGTGTAACATATGGATTTTAAGGTTTTCACTTTGAAGAAAAGAAAAACACTGATATGAAAAAGAGGAATGAAGACAAACCTGCATTGATATGAGTGGACGAAAAGGATGCTATCAAAGCAAGCACAATGAGAAGGTAGTAGAACAAGTAATGCAGACCCATCTCTATCTTTAAAAGCCAGATATAGAAAATGATCCAGCCTCGCAGATATTTATATCCACAAAAATATATCTAACATTTATTTTTTATTATTTCTGTCAAACTTTTCGTACCGTTTTCATTGGAACATCACACATCTTCTTAGTTTCACTCGAAAGCTTTGAATTTCACAGCAACTACGAATACGCGTGGCATATATATATACAGGAAAAAAAAAATTTAACATATGTAATAGTTCGTAATTAATCCTTTAAAAATATATCAACTAATAAAATAAGTAAAATATAGTCTACTATGAAAAAATTATTAATATATATATATATTCAAATTAGCGTGTCAAGGTTACGAGTATCACGTCCACACGGATTTTAAGAAAAAAAAAACACAATTATGACAATTTTGAAAATTTTATAAACTTTTGCAAAGAAATCAAACTATATATGTGATCTGTTTCAGTTTTCCGACGACCCAGAACAAAAGAAATGCATAATATATTGCTTATAGTCAACAAGAATACAGTAAATTAAAAATCTTTGAGACCTGATTCACGACATAAGCTAATTATTTATAAAATTTTATTTTCAGTATATATAAATGCATAAAACACTTAAACACTTTTAATCAAACTAAAAAATATTATTAAATTAGTAAATATTGAATTTAAATCCTTGAAAAACAATTATTACGATTCAATTTCAACAAATTTAAGTCTTCGACCTAGTCAATTGGTATTTTTGAACTAAAATAACAAGTAACAACACTTTATTATCATTCTCGTCATCATTTTATTATTATTATTATTTTATGTTGAAAACGAAATATATCTTTTTCAATCTTTTAAATCGGATGTTGTTAATTAAATGGATTTGATGTCATTTTTTCGGACTTAATTTGTTAGTCCAACGTAAAATTAACTCATTTTTAATCTATATTAATTTTAAAAGAAAAATATAAAATATATATATATATATATATATATATATATATATATATATATATATATATATATATATATATATATATATATATATATCAACTCAATTAGATTGTATATGTTTGAACCAGAAAATTACTCGTCTGGTATGTATTATTTGGCAATCAAACCAAATCGATTCATTCAAACCATAATTTTTACAATCTGAACTTGCAAACACATTGGGATTAACTAATATTAACACCTCTACTTAAATTGCTAAATCCACGTTTGAAACAACATAATTTCACTTATAAAAAAATTAAGAAAAAAAATTGCTTATATCAATTGATAATACTGATTTATAGTTGTATCATAATGCAACCATAGCATTCCGAAGAACCAAATAAGTTTTTTTTTTTTTTTTTTTTTTATCAATTGCCCTACATTTGGCAAGGTGGAGGAGGTGAGAATAGTAATTTCACAAGCTTCCTTGAAACCTCTGACTCTGTCGAAAAACAAAGAAAATTTGCATTCAGCAAAGTCAAACTTGGAGAAAACCAATGAAAAATTAAAGTCAAGATGAACACTTGTTTTTCATTAGTTATTAAAGATCAATTGGATTAACATGTATGGTTTATAAAAATGAAAAATTTCAATTATATTTATAGCCCTATTTGCAAGTTAATTAGAAAAAATTTCATCGCACTCTTGAAAAAAAAAAACAAATAATTGTTAAGTAGACAATTTCTTCATCTTCTGAGAACATTTAAAATTAAAATAAAACTATATTGTTTGTTTATTAAAACCATGACTTATTTATTTTGTTAAAATAAGTTAAACTGATTAAATGCCGTTAAAATATACTGATATGTATTGATTTTTATGTTCTAAAACATATTAAAATCATTATACTTTAAAAGTACGTTATAGGAACAATATAAAAAATAATATATAACATGAACTTGTTATTTTAAGAAGTTTTTAGGAGAAACGGTGAAACTTACGGAAGAAATGGATATTTTACTCTATGAATTATTATAATATATAAATTTTATTCTATGAAAAAATATTTAAATTCCATATATAAATTATCATAATATATAAATAAAATATAATCCTTATTTATCAAAATTGATCTTGTGCTTTGAAGAAGTGTCGTCGGGAAATAGAGAAGGGGCCGGGACCCAAAGCTGCAATCGGAGGTGGAGGTGGCCTTGGTGGTAACTTCTCAAGCTTTCTTTTAATTTTCAACTCTGTTAAAAAATAAAAAAATAAAACACGTATCAAAAATAAAGAAGAAATAAATATTTAAACTTTATCTAAAAATCCTTTTAAACTATATAAAACTATTAATAGAAACAATAATTTATTTTTAAAAAATATCTTAAATGTTTAAAAAATATTTAAATTATTATCGATCTCGATTTATAAACTGTAAGAATTATTAAATGTGCCAAATCATTAATATTGTTAAGGAAAATGATATTTTAACACCATTTTGACACGTGAAAATGTGGTTGGACGATTTCAAATTAAAAAAGAAAACTTTTGTTTTTTTTCTCAAACACACCTTTTTTTAATTTGAAATCGTTCAATCACATTTTAACACGTGTGCAGTGTCAAAATGGTGTCAAAAAATAGTGTTAAAATATCATTTCTTTATTGTTAATGATTTTGCTTGTTATTGCTCAAATATGTGACATTTCCAATATTTTAACGTTTTTGCAAATTATTATTAAACAAATTTTATTTAGATTTACTTTTATAAAAAAGAAAAACAGTATGAAAATAAGGAATGAAGACGAACCTGCATTGACTTGAGTGAAGGAAAAGGATGTGATTAAAGCAAGAAAAATGAGAAGATAATAGAAAGAACGCAAACCCATTTTTAAAAGCCAGATTTCAAAACAATGCATGCTGTGAAATTTATAAGCAGAAACATTAACATTTGCGTTGACTTTGGTACGACTTTATCTTACCATTTATTTGCCACTTAAAAAATAAATTAATATTTTATAATTTTTTATATTTAACATTTATTTTGACTACCTACTCAGTACATTTCGATGATAAATTTTTAAAAATAATAATAATACGTTTTTATAGATTTTCATTAATTAGAACAAAAGACATATTTAAGAAATTGGGTTAAATATGTTTTTAGTCCCTGTACTTTGGAGCGATTTTGGTTTTAGTCCCTCTTTCAAACTAGGTTACAATTTAGTCCTTCAACTTTAGAAAACTCTGGTTTTAGTCCTTTTTACCAAATTTTTTTAACTTTATTTTTTTGTTTCAAACGCGTTTCTCAGTTAACATTGAAGCAAAAATGTGTCAAACAGTGTAAACAATCTAAATGCTACAATGAAACGTGCTTGAAACAAAAAATAAAGTTAAAAAAATTTGGTAAAAAGGACTAAAACCAGAGTTTTCTAAAGTTGAAGGACTAAATTGTACCATAGTTTGAAAGAGGGACTAAAACCAAAATCGCCCCAAAGTATAGGGATTAAAAACATATTTAACCCTAAGAAATTTAAAATTCATAATTTTATGAGTAATTTAATTATTTAAATTAAATTGTTTTAAATTTTGACTAATAAATAAGAATTTTTTATATAGTTTATATTTTTTTAACTTCTGTTTTTATGTTTTATTTTTTTAACTTAATTTTAATTGGAACCTTATCATTTTGACTAAAATTGAAACATTGGAATGACTATATTACTTTCTTTTAATGTTGACTGAGTTTTTTATATTATTAAGTTGATAGGAGTTTTTTTTTTTAATTGTTAGGATTTTATTTTTGTTGTAGATTTAATATTGGTTTTCTCTCGTTGTTAATTACTGTTTTCACCGTTAATTTAGAGAACCTAATTTACATATCAATTAGATCTTTTTCACCGTTAATTTATTTATCAATAGTTTGTTAGAATTTCATTTTTATAATATTGATTAGAAAAAAAATTCAACCTAACCTTGATAAAACAAAAGTTGGTAAAAATTCACTATTAACAATATAATAAAAAAATACTTAATTCATGTCAACTTAAAATTATTTTCACCATTAACTGAAAATAATATTGACTGACATTAATGGAGAAAAGTTTAGTCAATATCATTTATGATTAACTTGACAAACTTTGACTCAAAAATAATATCAATTAATATTCACTATAAAATATTATCAAATATAGATATTTTTTTAACTATTAACATTCTTTATATTTGATAACTTTTTACATTTAATAACAATTTAAATACTTTATCAAATAAAAAGTAATTACCTTACTTAAATAAGATATAAAATAATTCGAGATGAGAAAAATATAAATTTAATATATTTAAATGTTTAAAAAAATATAAAATTTCAAATCCATATAAAGAATGACATTTTTGACAACTTATAATTGAAACAAATTGTAGTAAGAATCAGTTTTAATGTAGATTTCAACATAAAAACAAACACACTATACACACTCATTAAAATTGATGTATTTTTATTGAGAATTCAAATATAAATCTATAATATTTTCACTTTAAATAAATTTTATTTTATTTTTATAAATTTATTATTTTAAAGTTTTAGAATAACGATATATATTGATATATTTCATTGGTATCGTTTCCATCATCACTTTGATTTCTTTGAATTACTTTTTTTTTTCTAACTTCAATTATTCAATAAACAAACATAATAGTCATTTCATAAGTTTTAATAAATTAAACCCAAAACACATTATTCAGAAGTGTCGTTTTCACAAGTCAAAGTCACACACATTAAAAAACACTGCATACGTCACCTTTCGTTGACTAAATTACCATTGCAATTCATGTACACGTAGTTTTAATATTTTTTCAACATTTTAAGGAAAATTAAAAATTATTTGTAAATGATAATGTATTTAAATTTAATTAATATTGTGAAGTTCCACGTATTTTAGTTACATTTAAAGAATTATAGTTATTATTAAAGAAATTAAATTTATTATATCTTACCTTATAAATTATTTAATCTTTTTCAAAAAAAAAAATTGCTAATATTTGTTTGAATAATACTTTAAAATTAAAATAATGTTATCGATAATGCGCCGACAATTTTTTTAATTAGTATATGACAAAATGTATATCTACCACATCTTCCTAAACATTTAACTAAAATATTAGTTTCCTCCCCAACCCATGTGATTGATAATCTTATAATGTCATACCACTAACTTATATCATAACTCATTTTATTAATTTTATAATAAATAACTTAATTCAATATCTTATTATTGTTTAGAGAAAATAACATTTTCCTAATCATAAACATGTAATATTATAAGTCAAAATTATACTATAATAATCTTCACTCCATATAACGGTACATAACTGTAACTTCTAACCATGTAAATAATGACTAGGTAGTTAAAACTTTTCCTTAAAAGAAAAAGTAGTTGAAACTTTCCTAGTACAAAGAGTTGAAACATGGTAGAATGGATGTAGTGCTGTCATCTTCAACTTGATCAAGCACATGCGTCAATGGCTGCCACCACCACTGTTTCCTTCTCCTTCTCCTTCTTCTCCACGCCCTTTCGCAGTTTCCGATTCCAAACACCACCATCACCCCACCCCACAAGGCTCTCCATCACATGCCACTCTTCATCACCTACCTCCAACGACCCTCTCCGTGTGGCCTTCGCCGGCGGCGGCACCGGCAGCAACATCTACCCTGCTGTGGCAATCGCGGAGGAGCTCAAATCCCTGAACCCCACGGGCCAGTTTCTCTTCCTCGGCGCCCCCAACAGCGTGGAAAGCGCCGCAATCTCCTCCGCCGGCTACGACTTCGCCTCTGTCCCCGCACCGCCCGACACCAACCCTTTCTTCTTCCCTCACCGTTTCTTCAACTCTCTTCTCCAATGCCTCTGCCACCTCCGAGGCTTCCAACCCCACGTCCTCGTCAGCACTGGCGGCTACGTCTCTTTCCCCGCCTGCCTCGCTGCCAAGCTCCGAGGCACCAACGTTGTCATCCACGAGCCCAACTCCGTCCCCGGCTTCTCCAACACCCTCCTCTCCCCCCTCGCGGACGCCATCTTCGTTGCTTTCAACTCCACCCTCGACAGTTTTCCCAGGAACAAGTGTTTCGTGTGTGGCAACCCCGTTAGGTTCTCTGTTAGGAACCTCGTCTCCAAGGAAACCGCTACCTGTCATTTTTTTCCGGGTTTGGATTGTGGGGGCAGGGTTTTGTTGGTGCTTGCTGGCTCCTATGGCGCCAATTCAGTTAACATTGCGATGCTGAATTTGTACTATCAGATGCTGAGACGGGATAGCGGTTTGCGTATTATATGGCAAACTGGGGTTGAAGCCTTTGATGAAATGGATAGCCTTGTCAAGAGTCATCCACGCTTGTATATGACACCGTGAGTGCTTCTCAAAACTCGTAACTGCGTTTGCCTTTTCTGTAATACTGCATGGAACTATGCAGATTTATTCACAAGAGGGAGATTGATTTTCTATTTTACATTGCATTGGATGGTTTTATTTTTTTGATAGATCACAGTAGCATTATTTGATCATGCAACAGACCCTGTTTAGTTGCAATACGGGTAGAACTTATCAAATTGCTCACTTGCTCCTTTACTTTGGTGACATACTCACCAATCTTGGAGTATGATAAACCTGTTAGTGAGGTCCACTGGTTTTATGAATCACATACTGCCAATTGATTCATGAAATCTAACAACTTTCCCAATTATCCTTTTTGTACTAGCAATCATGTTGCACTTTACTGTGTTAACCAAATTTATGTCATCTGTCTCAATCACTACTTCACCTACATCTTCTCACATAGCACATTTGTTTCATACCTTATCCTTTCTTTTGTGACTACACATCGATTTTAGCTTTCTCAGTTATGTTACTTCCTCCTTTTTTTCTCTCATGGACTTCCAACAATCACTACCTTTGAGTTCAATAAAACTGTCTATAGAAAACTCAGAAAATATCCAATCACACTGATCGGTCAATATTGTATTAGTACAAGAGCAAAGAAAGAAATGAAAGGAGAGACCAATTCCCGCCAAACTATCTTCTGCATAGAGAAACTAATCATGATTACCCTATTCCATTGTGTGGTAATATTGAACGTGATCTGACATATTATATAACAATTCCGCGAAAATTGATTATTAAATTTTCTAAAGTGACATCTTTACATGGAATTGTTCTTTTTCAAGTGTTGTGACTATGGCTGCGGAAATACAGGGAAAAAGGATTTTTTTGGAGGTGATGATGTGAAAATCGTTTCTTTGCTTGAATACTTTACAAAACTGAAACCCACTTCATGATCAAAAAGTCCAATCAATTATCGTTAGTGCGCTTCCTGGTGCGAGACCACTCTGCTCAGTGCATAGTGCATTTTGAAATTGACATGAATGGGATTTCTGTTTTAATGTGTTTATGTAGAACAGTTCAAAATTCCTTGATTCAATATAATGGATACT
Organism: Vigna radiata var. radiata; assembly: GCF_000741045.1. Taxonomy (NCBI): domain Eukaryota; kingdom Viridiplantae; phylum Streptophyta; class Magnoliopsida; order Fabales; family Fabaceae; genus Vigna; species Vigna radiata. Next base: position 4,486,162 of record NC_028351.1, on the reverse strand, counting down.
TTATATAGGATTTCTGTTATTAGGATCCACATTTTACAAAGTATCAATGAAAGTCCTTAAAATTAGTCGTCATCATGGACATCATTTTCAAATGAAAAGTAAGCACTATTTTTTTCTGCATTCTTTTATATCTCACTTGCAACTGAGGTTTGGTTTAGTGATAACTTATTTAACATATCCCCTTTTATGAAGGTTCATGCATTGTATGGATTTGGCATATGCAGCAGCAGACTTGATTGTTTCTAGAGCTGGTGCAATGACTTGCTATGAAATATTGGCAACTGGAAAACCATCAATCCTGGTAGTTAAATTTTGTTTTACTCGTTTGTTTTATTCATTCCAATTCTTATTTAAAAATGAATGTAATAATAGTTCAGCAGCATTGTGCGGAACAATTATACTGTGCAAAAGCATATATACTTGTCCTTTTAAGTTGGATCTGCAGCTCATAACAAAGGAAAACGATGACATTTTTGCTGAATGATTATTTGCAGATACCTTCGCCATATTTCTCTGAGGGGAATCAATTCAGAAACGCGTCCTTGATGGCAGACTTAGCTGGTGTGACTGTTATAACTGAGGATGAGCTAGACTCGAGTACACTCGCCATTGCAATTGAAAAGATTTTAAGTATGTAACCTTCATCTTCAAAACTTGTCTTGAAAATTTTCTGGTTTGAAAATCATGCCACAATTTTTCATCAATCTTTAATAAAAAAACCACAAATCAAGAAATCAGATCCTTTTTTATGGGAAATCAGAAAGATAAAGATGCATTTACATTAGTAATATAGAAGATCTCAACCCAAGTTTGGAGTGCAAACACAAGAGAATTAAAGGTTTAACTGGTAATATTTGTTAGTATCTTCAACAACGACCTGTTATATTGCTCAGTGTTGAACATATTCAAGGGTAAACAAGCTTATTCCTTAAGTCTTGTACTGATGTCAAAAAACAACAATACCAATGGTAATAATCTTGTAAGACTTGTGCTTAGAAAAATTCTTGTTCTATGACTATATTTCTAAAAGGTTTAAGGTTCTCAGAGTTGGGGCAATATTTCAACTAATGATGGCCTTTTAAATTGTAGACTCTGAGCATAGTGCAATAACTGGCTACCAGAATCGAAACTTGAAGTTTGGGAAAGGGTTAAAGCCTTAAAGAGTAAATAATAATTCACTATCTTTTATCTTTCAGAGCAAGTTCAAGCATTCTTTGCCCCCAAGTCCCAACCTTCTGTCTCACCGTTTCTGTAAAGTGAAACCTAACAATCTTCTGACATTCCTTGTTTCTTACTCCAAATTTTAGTAACCTAAAAAGCTGCACTAGTAATTTCATTTTTTGTTGTCTGTCCTTTTTCCCTCCACTTTCAGATCTGCATCACAGGTAGCAATGACTACTATAGTACACCCTTAATTTTGAAATTACAAATTCTCCCATTAATATAATCTGTCACTGATCAACACTTTGACTGGTTGCTGTTGTATGATGAATTCACCATGTTTGTTGTATTTTCAAAATTCAGGACTTACCTGTTTGAGTTAAGCAACATGCATCTCCTTTTCTTTTCTTTTCTTTTTTTTCTCTTGCATGTTTGTTGATTTGAATTTTGGGCATTGAAAATATGCATGACAGGGGACCAGAAGAAGATGGAGGACATGTCTGAGAGGGCTCTGAAAGCTGCAAACCCCAATGCCTCAGCTGAGATTGCAAAGCACATTCTCTCTCTTGTAAATGAATCAACCAAAAAGAAAAGAGATGGCTACAGAGTAGAATCTTAGCATGGCGATAGAAATTGAAATAAATTCATGCTTACAATACAACTGTAAGTTTGTCTTGTGGGCCAATAACACCGATGGAAACTCCAACTCCAAGAAGAAGTATTCCACTGTTCTTGAGACGTGACAGCATAGTGTTAGGAATGTGATATATGATAAAGGTAACAAGTTTGAGAGCTCACATATCACTGGCACTTTGACGAGTAAGAGACCAAGCATGGAGGCTTTAATTGCTCATGCAGGATTGTGATCTGACGTGGGAGTGGTCCATTTATTATTGTTTTATTTATTTCCTTTTGTGAACCGTGATTCATGGAGTGGTCTACTTTTGGTGGTTCACATGGGAGACATCCTTGTCACTAAGAAAAGTGTTTGAGTTTTCATGATGCCCTTGTCCTTCTTGATGGTGAATAACGTAATGCAAAGTAACATTCAACTGTCCAAGGTTCTCGAAACTCTCAGAAGAAAATGAAAAACAAATCTTTTCACAACATTTCTGGCTCACTTCTATGCATTTTTTTTTCTTTTTCATACTAACAATGTTAACATCTTTTGCTTAGTTAGGGGGTGGAGAATATTATTTCATGCAAAGTAAACATGTAAAAATGTTTATAGAGATTGAACACTTTTTAAAAATTTTAATAGAGATTAAAGATACAACCACTAACAACAAAATCTATCACCACATGATCCAAAGGGGTATAGTTGAGGACAAGCATTCGAAATAGAAACATCCTAATTTGTAACAGACACAACTCCATTGAAAACCAAAAGAAAAGTGCACTTAGGCAAGGCCACTCTTGCCTCTAATATGCAAAGGTCTCAACTCTCAACCCAATTAAAAAACCTTTACTCAATAACATATAATCGCCGCCTCCTCACAGAGGATAAGATATGCTTAAGTTTTGAAATATGAAATGATAAATGACAGCAAAGAATGAAAATTCTTGCTTGTATTGGATATGAAAAACTATACACAAATCTATAGATGGAAGCTTTCCAAAAAAAACAGTAGGATTGTGTCACTCAATGTCGTGCTGCAACTTGCTGCTTACATACTGGGCAGAAGTTTTTCTGTGAAACCCATTGTTTTATACACTGAAAGTGATAACTGTGTTCACAATTTAGCCTCCCCAGCTCATCACCTGCTTCATACTCCTCCTGAACAAGAATGCACACTCTCAATGTAAAAAATTTATGTTATCAACTAATCAGAAGTCATTGTTGGTATGATTACTAAAACAGTTATTACAAAAGTCAACAACTCTATCATACATGACAATTTGTTGTGATTGGACAACAGTAAAATATTCAATCCATTACTTCATTCAAACAAAACTTAAAAAGATATCTATTTTGCACACAATCAGAAATTTAACTCAATTTCACAAACTTACCTGACAAATGCTGCACTCTTTATCTATTTGATGCTTTGATGTATCATTCCAAAATTGAAGTCTGGCCTTCCTTATGTTCCGTCCCATCTCATCTTCCTTAAGTCCAGTGTTCACATGACCAATTCTCTCACCAAGCTCAAGCAATTGCTATCAAACACAAACAGCATGTATTGACCAACATAAAACAATGTCCATAGCTTGAAAATAGAATATTGCAAAAGGAAATGGACAGCTATGATTGAGAAATAACTAACCTCATATGACATATTATCAACATCAAGTCTCCAGTCTCTAAATTGATCGTGTGAATTTAGTTGTCCACCCATTAGTAGACTCCCTTGAAGCATCATTATCTTCAAATTGCCAGTAAAAATCAAGATATTCAATATTAGCTCGACTACAAAAAAGTAAAAATCTATGCAAAGACATGACTGGGTATAACACAAGGCTCCTACACACATGCATTCTTTATAAAATAACGACTTCCCCTAACTATCTGATAATACAAACATAAAAGAGTGATAGACATTAAAACAAGTGTCACAAATGCATGTATAATCATTTATCGTTTAATTTGAGTGAAATGTGCTGTCTTAACTTTCTACCAACACAAAACAATCACTATGCACACCATACCATTTAAAGAGCAATTTTTCACCATCTCACTGTACTCGAAATAATCAAGCAGCCTAACACAAAAAATACCATCAGATTCTAAGTCCCCAGATTAAATACAAAAGAACTTCATTCTTGGCAGCAAAAACAACAAGTTTATTTATTTATTTACAGTTAAAAGCATGACACGCTCACTTCAAGGTAAGTCAAAATTCAGTTTTATAACTTTGCAGCCAGCCAGCACATGCAAGTCCTATCCACAGAGTAAACAATTTGAATTACTACTTTCATATTTAAACAGGTTATTAAAAGAAAAGAATAAATCACGATCTTTTTACAAGAACAAATTATATAAATGGTATGGAACACATTCAACCATACTAAGCATGAACTCATGATTAGTGACAGAAAGATAGGAAAAATGGTATATGTATATATTAGAGGCAACCTCAGCAAAACCATCAGAGGAAGGATCTCTAACATGACGATAGTATGTTGCAGTTCCATAAGAGTCAGAGGCAGAGCGTGGCGTGAAAATGTCAGAATCAGTGTCCAGAAAAGTGAAGGTTTCTGTGCGCCTTCCCACATACGATGATCGCTGTCAAAATATATTTAATGATGAGGCAGTGTTCGTTAGTTCGAAATCACGTCAAAACATTGTGAAACAAAAATTATGACGAAACAGAACTCAAAGGAAAATCCCAACTAATATTCACGTGTCTATCTAAACGCATAAATTACGGATCGTTGTTTCCCACTCAACACCAATCCAATAATCAATCCACTGCTCTTTCTTCCATCTGTAACTTAACTACCACGCGTTCTCAAAGGGTACCAATACCTATTAATAACCAAAATAATTATTTGTAAAAATAAGAAGCCATTTTCTTGGTTGCCCATGATCATTATTTCTTGTTATCTCCGCATGAAACATGTAAGGAAAGAAACATTAATGGATTAATAATAGGGTCAAAGGATAGTTATGTATAATTTCATAATTTTAAAAGCTTTAAATGAGTTAGTTTGTACTATAAAGAATTGTTTTAATATTGAAGGAATAAAAGTATAGATAAGATGATCAGAGATCACATGCACTGCAAAAAGAAAACAAAAAAACAGCCCTACATGAAAACGATCAAAGACTTCAGGCCCATACACAAAATACTTTTTTTATACTGTCTTGTATATATTTCATGGAAATTTAAACATAGCAACAAAAAAAAGTGGCACGGGATTTCGAAGGGCTGGTAGAAAGATGTTCATCAATGCACAAAGCAATGATTTTTTTTTTTCTACTTTCTTGCTATTATTTCATTGATAAACAGAACCTAAAGAAATTACCAATCAAGAAAGAAATTGTTAATGCTTGCAAAAGATCATTTTGTTGGGGTTAAAAACGGAAAAATAAACATTAATGCAGGTTGTTCATAGAAAACAAACATTGTTCTGAGTTGAAGAGCAACATCAAGAAGGGGCAGATGAAAGAAAAGGCTAAAGTTTTCAACAGATTTAGGCACCAAATCACTGAAAAAAAATCAGACATTGCGGAGAATACCTCCCTGTGAGTAATCTTATCCACATCAATTTTCCCTCTGGCAGATACATTCTTCCGGGCCACAACACAATCAACGGAGGCAGCAGTATCTGCTGAGAACCCAATGCCAGGGCCACACCAAACATCTTGAAAATCCACACACCCAGGATTGGAACCTTCCAGAATCCCGCCATGGAAAGTCTTGTTCTTGCCGCCGCTGGTGGTTCTCTTGTGCTTCTTCTTTCTTGTTTTCTTCCCTTGCCAATCGGCGGAGGAGCGAATCACCGCCGGCACCGACACCTGCTGTGACGCGCCGGCGGTGCACCCCAACCCTCTGAAGGTTGCAGCGGAAAAGTTGTTTTTTTTCTTGCTTTGGGCAGTGGCATTGATGATGGGGGTGTCATTATTGGAGGAGGGAGTATTGTTGGAGAAAGTGGAGAGGAGCAGGGAGGATATGGTGGACTTGCCCCTAGTTGATTGGATTATGGAAGGGATTTGAGGGTTTGGATCTGATTCTGGAATGGGGTGATGGTGATGATGGTTGAATTGGTTTCTGGGTCTTCTCCATTTGATGTGCTCTGCTACTGTAGGTGTTGTTCTGTTTGTAACAACAGGCATGGTTCAGAGAGAGAGAGAGAAAGAGGGAATAGAATGAAACTTGAAGGGGGGTTGTGTGAGAATGTGTTTTGAATGATTATTATTTATTGGTTTGAAATAATGAATTTTAATTTGTGGGGTGCCCTTTTCTTCTTGGGTTGTTAGGTGGGCTCTGCTTTGTCTTGCTGCAATTGTGGGCATATGCTACATTTTTCAATCAGTAGCCTCAGCCCTCATGCCACACAATGGAATCTGTGACCTGCTTTTGTTTCTTTTTGTGCTTTTCAAGCTAAACTGATGCTACTTATCAAAAGAAAAGTTGAAAATCCTTTCCCCTCTCTCTCACTCCATTTGGAGTCTAGTTGGGGCCAAATGGGAAAATGTTACTAATCAGATTACCATGCTTTAGTTTAATCAAATATGAAATATCTTTCATGCTACACAAAGTCAGACTAGTCTACAGTACTACTGACACAAAAGTTAAATTTATTTTATTAATTAATAAATGAATTTTCATTACCATTAAATAGGTTCCCACTCCCCAACACAAAAATCAACAGGTCCAAAACCATAGGTGTATTGGGATTATAGCATGCATATGTTTGTTTGCCTTTCATATAGATGTGTAGGCATTCTGATTGATCATGTGAGGAGTCTTGAATTTTGACCCAAAGAATGTCTTCCTTGTAAAGCTTCCTAGCTGTAAGTCCCTGCAGATCAGTACTGCATTCTTGTTTTTATAGTTTTTCAAATTCTCAAGGTCAGAGAAATTGTTTGTTTGTTTGTTCCTAGAAAAACTTCAGTGGAGAATATACCAATAATTTGAGCTAAGAGTCTTTCTTATTTTCTATTCATTGTGAAATGTTCTGTGCAGAATTTCAAAATGACAGCAAATGGCTCTGTATTATGTTTGAAGGAAACTAAAACTTGGTATCTGTGATACATCACCATTCTTGGTGCAAACAACATGATATTGCAGCCACTTTCCTCTTTGGTATTTTTTTCCCCTTTCATGAGTGTATTAGACTAAACCTCTATGTCTTAAAATAAAACGACCCATGTTAGTTCCAAAAAAATGACCTTTGACCCACATGATGGTGTGTTCTCCTTCGAACGAAAGACCTTGTATTACTTTATTATCTGTGAAAAGTTTCCAAAAGGCGATGTAGAGATTATAAATGACCTTGAAATATGCAAAATGCATGAGAAAATGGGATTTGAAAGAGGGAATGAACAAAAGCTAAGAGACAAATGAAAATGATTCTTAGACATTTTTTCACTCTCTCCCCTGTTTTGGACCACGTCTTGGGTTATGCAAAACAAAAGAATATCTGGGCCATACAGCTACACAGTGACATAAATTTCCCTGGATATGTAATTTTTGTTATTAATGCCTAGGCTCCGCTTGCTATTTCTATATGCTTGATTGCCTTGTGATGTAAAAAAAAACATATTTTTAAGATTATCATTAATTGTCTGCACAGCACAATAAGAACTTTTACACCAAATTCAACCTCTCTCTTACAAACTACAGTCACTTCTTTTTCATTAACCGAAAGAGGAGTTACATATCTTTTCACTTGAAACAATGATATTTTAACAATATTATTTTCACAATATTTGAATATCGTTTACGTGTCATTCTGTAATTGGTTCATGATAGGTGTTTATGATTATTATTATTGATTATAGAATAATTTTGGATCAATCACAGAATGACACATAAATGATAAAAAAATATTGTCTAAGTATCATTATCGTTTCACTTGAAACTCGAATCAATTAGTATTTCAGAATTTGACTTTTCTTTTTCATCATTTCATAAGTATAAGTTCAAATACCATATATTAAGTTTAAGAAAATGAATCTTGTGACACCCGGGCACTGACGAGGATGGGGAGTGATCGCCGGTGCAAGAGGCATGGTGCAGGGGCACGGACAAGGAGCGGCTCCTGGCAAGCTTCGAGTGGAAGGGGCACATGGACGAATCGAACATACACCGGAATGAGAGAGATCTGGAGACTGTATAGGTATGGGACTATACAGTTGAAAGATAGCTTAAAGGAATTGATTTGGCTACCCATATCACCAAAATGCATTTACTTTTCTGTAGTCTAACCCTTAAAAACTTCATGGTTAAACGTGCTTAGACTGGAGTAATTCTGGGATGGGTAACCTTCCGGGAAGTTTTCTCAGAAAGTGTGCGAGTGAGGACAAAGCACACTGGAAACTCTTGTGATGATTTGTAGGGGCAGTCAACAATCCCTGTAAGTTGCCGGGAAGTTACAATCTTATATCTAAATTTATAGATTAAAAACATGTTTAACATTCGGATAAATTTCTAAATTAACAAACTCTACATCTAAGCAATTTCCATTTTGGACGAATCAGAAAGTGATGGCAAACAATAATCAATGGCACAGAAAAAGAATAATTAGCATTTAGGCCTTGCTGTCAGCATGGTTAGAGGTTTCTAATCAGTATTTATTGACAATGAATTTGCTTTATCTCTTCATCATATGTAGGAGTCACGTGATGATTCCTGTTAATGTTTAACTGTACTCCCTTATTAAACAAAACTAAAACCAGAATGTTCTATCATATCAGAAAACAAATCATTTCTATAATCCTTTTTAAAATAATTTTAAATTTTAAGAAATAATAGCAGAACTCAAGATTCAAAGAATAAAGACAAATTTAAACCAAAATTTAATTTTTGCCTTTGCATTAGTTTGACTCAACTATCTTGATAACATTTTCTAAAAAAAAAATAGGGAAATTAGTGAACATGATGGTTTAGCACACAAAATCTGATTAATGATTAATCATAAGCTCTAATAAGATTATGGTGGCCATTAATTGTGCCGAAAGTTGGAGAATGATCTTCATATCTTTTATGATGAGAACTATTAAAGACAGAACAATATCATTAGATGTCGATGCACTTTTTTTCAACCATTGATGGTCTTCCTTTTCAGCCAAAATCGATTATTTTTTTTAACAATATCAACAACGCTATTTACTTATTAATATAGGTTAATATTAATTATCAATCGATATTAATCAATGTTTTCTTTCTTAATAGTTATATTTTTAGATTCAAAAGTATTTTCCAAACTTAAATTTATGTAATCTACAATCTTTCTAAACCATAAACGATTTGAATTTCTTCACACTTATGAAGGTGCAGAAAACAAAAGTATGGGGTGTAAAAAGAAACTGCCCAAGTAGATTGTCTACATTGGGTTTGCAAGTAGAACAAGCTATTAAAGTTATATATTTTTTAGGTTTAATACCCAATTTTGTCTCTAGTTTGGTTGGCAAATCTCAATTTAGTCCCTCTTTAGAAAAGTGTTTGAAATTGGTCCTTACTTTTAAATTTTTGAGTCAAAATAGTCCCTTCCGTTAAATAATGACAAACGGTGTTAAATTTTTTTTTTCTCTCTCCTCATTTTCTGTGTATTGCAGGTTTTTGTCAACATTTACAGTATTAATGATTATTGTACTTTTCCCCATAAAAAAATTAATATGATTAAATAAAAAATTTAATTTTTTAATGATTTTTTTGTTTTTGTTTAAATTTTATGATGTATATAACTAAATAATATTTTGTTTTTATGATGTATATAACTAAATAAAAAATAAAATTTAAACAAAAACAAAAAAATCATTAAAAAATTAAATTTTTTATTTTTAATTTTAGAGTAATTAAGAAATAAATACTTTTAAAAAAATTATAAACTCACTTATTTTACAGGAATTAAAAATATATATTTAGATTTATTTTTAATCAATTTTTCAAAATTAAAAAAAAATGTACCGTAAAAATAATAACTAAATAAAAATACTTTTTTAAAGAGAATCACATTTATAAAGAAGTAGAAAGGCATTCCAACTAAATTTTTTTGATTTTTTTGTTTTTGTTTAAATTTTATTTTTTATTTAGTTATATACATCATAAAAACAAAATATTATTTAGTTATACATCATAAAATTTAAACAAAAACAAAAAAATCATTAAAAAATTAAATTTTTTATTTAATCATATTAAATTTTATTGGAAAAAGTACAATAATCATTAAATACTGCAAATGCTGACAAAAACCTGCAATGCATAGAAAATGAGAAGAGAGAGAAAAAGAATTTAACACCGTTTGTCATTATTTAATGGAATGGACTATTTTGACTCAAAAATTTAAAAGTAAGGACCAATTTCAAACACTTTTCTAAAGAGAGACTAAATTGAGATTTGTCAACCAAACTAGAGACAAAGATGGGTATTAAACCTATTTTTTATTAGTATGATGGTACACATAGTAGTATGGGGTGGAATAAGAAAAGGTGGTGAATGAATAAGATTACTTTTGGGCCACTTGCCATTGGGCCACTGAAGACTCTCTCACATTGATTTTGATTGTTTCTTATGTGAGCTTCCATCTTCAAACCGGGCCGCAATTGAAAGTTTAGGCTTGTGAATCCGTGCCCTAGCTTCTTCTTCCTCTTCCCTGCCATTGCAGGGCACAGACCTCGGGCTGCAACCTTCGCCACAAACTCAATTATCGAGTGATCGGAATCACTATCATGGGGAAGAAGAAGAAGAGGGTTTCCTCCAAGGTGTGGTGTTACTACTGCGATCGCGAATTCGACGACGAGAAGATCCTGGTGCAGCATCAGAAAGCGAAGCACTTTAAGTGTCACGTCTGCCACAAGAAGCTCTCAACCGCCAGCGGCATGGCCATCCACGTTCTCCAGGTCCACAAGGAATCCGTCACCAAGTATATCCCTATTTCCCTCTTTTTTCTTTCCCGCTTTGCATTTTTTTTTAATAACAACGTAAGTGAAACTTTAAGGAAGAAAGAGAGTTAATGTAATTTGTGTCCCTAACAGTCGCCTTGTTGTTACATCCTATGCGTTGCTAGAAATGCAGTAGGTGTTATGATTGTGATTATGTTTAAGGAATGTGAGGGATTAATTGGCTGTATGGTGGTTTGATTTCGGCTGAATTCTAATGATCTATCCCTGAATAGATTTTTTGGTGGTAAGATAGGGGGGTACTTTAGCCAAGAGGATTTGCTTCTTAAAGTGTGGGTGATGGTAAATTTTATGCGCTTTCAGAAAATACTGCTGTTCTGCTCGTTGTTATTTGTTGTTTTGATTTTCCTTTTTTATTCTTTCTCAGGGTGCCCAATGCAAAACCTGGCAGAGAGAGTACAGATATTGAAATATATGGAATGCAAGGGATTCCACCAGATATTCTGGCTGCACATTATGGTGAAGAAGGTAATATCGTCTGATGGCTTCTGTCATCAGCGAATAGCTGTTTTTGGTTTTTGTATTTTTCACTCATACCTGGCTTACGATATGACTTATTAGCTACCAGTTCTGCCAAATCCTTTTGTGTTTGCCGGAGAAGTGGGTGTTATTTTTCCACTAATCCTTTTGGATTAGAGCTGTCAAAAACCCTCAGCCGTGGATCGAGCTGGGTTTGGTTGGAAAAAATAAATACTATTTTTTATGGTTGACCCGGAAGTCACCAGCAACAACCTTCTGTTATTTTTCAATCACCTTTTTATTTACTACTTCTAATTACGTAGATTGTCATTTTGATATTTTTGAAGACTAGAATGATATTCAATAATGTTTGAATGGTTTGGAAGCTTAATTTGTTTGTTTGCCCAATTATATAGGTTGACACTTTTATTTTCCCTTACTATCTTTATAATGATGCCGATGCTGGCTAAAATAGGTGAACACTTTAAATCTACTATTAGAAATAGATTAGTCGAGTCAATCCATTTGATTGTATTGCAATAACTATAACTATATAAAATAACTTGAGACAACATAATATGAGTCGACTTACCAACCTAAGGTGGATTGAGCTGTGTTATGAAAGTTTTAGCTCACCAAAAAATGAACCTAATTTAGTTGTGAGAACATATGTTTAAGTAAGTCGACTCATGGTGAATTAAGTCAGGTTACAAAATTTCTGGCTCACTAGATACGTTGACTCACTTTTAGCCCAAAATGTAATGAGTCAAAATTTGTGAGCCAGGTTCACTCACTTTGATACCCCTATTTTTTATAAAAGCGTGTTTTGCTTAATTTGTTGTAAGATCATGCCAGATATATATTGTGACTGCTGTATCTATCTCTTGTTTCTTGATTGTGTTTTGCTGTCATGGGAGTATTTCTCCTAGACTCAGGCCACAACATTCTATGAATATTGTTAGTGTTAGCAGGAAGAAACAAAAAATGTTTAATCTCCTTTCTCACAATTGTTTGTATTTTGGTTTTAATGCAGAGGATGATGTTCCATCAAAGGCAGCCAAGGTTGATATTCCACCAACTCAGCTTGTAGGTGGAATGAGGCCACCTCCTCTGGGTACAGGATATCCTCCACGATCAGCCATGCCTGCAATTCCACCAGTGTATGTTACTACTTTATGTCAATGTCTCTATTTGTATTCATCCTCTTTGACGCAAGGAGGAAGTTGTAAATCTTACATATTTTACTTATTTAAAATTATCAGAGGCACAAAAATTGCTCACACGCTTAATTCCTGTGATATAGTTATAATCCAGCTGTACCCCTGCCACCAAATGCTTGGGTGGTTCCGCCTCGACCACAGCCATGGTTTTCACAACCTCCAGCTGTTTCAGTTCCTCCTCCTGCCCCATACACACAGCAGCCATTATTTCCTGTGCAGAATGTCAGGCCTCCACTGCCAGCAACTGCTCCAGCAGCACTGCAAACTCAGATTGCTCCTCCTGGATTGCTTACATCTGCACCGGTCCCAGTTTCACAACCTTTGTTCCCTGTTGTTGGAAACAACCATACAACGACTCAAGGTTCAACATATTCTGCTCCACCTCTGCCCTCAAGTGTTCCATCAGTTACTCCAGTGATGTCTACAAATGTCCCTGTTGATACACATTTGAGTACCCACTCTTCTGTAACAAGTAGTTACCAGCCTATAGGAGTTCCAGGTAACCTTTGTATTTTCTCTCCTTTGAACAATTATGACCGATACCTTGATTCAGAACTGCAGGGGGGTTTTATGACAATTTTTTTTATTGAGATTTAGTTTTTCTCTCTAGAGATTAATCAATCCTATGTGATTCTAGTGATTTCATTTCCTTCTCACTATTTGTTTCTTATATAGGTGCAGCAGCAAGTAATTCACACTCTTATGCTTCTGGTCCAAATACTGGTGGTCCTTCAATTGGGCCTCCCCCAGTAATTGCAAACAAAGCTCCTGCTTCTCAACCTGCCACCAACGAAGTCTACTTAGTTTGGGATGACGAGGCAATGTCCATGGTAAGCTATGTTCTTGATAAAATCTTTGTGTTTCGTTTTAATATTTTCTTGGTTGGTAATGATGTGACGTTTGGTTACTGTAGGAGGAAAGAAGAATGTCTTTGCCAAAATATCAGGTGCATGATGAAAGTAGCCAGGTAAGTCATACTACCTCTGTAATAGACGGAGTTGCTTTCACATCTAACCAGATGAGTAGGCTTTATGCTTCCTGTTTTCAGATTCAGTTGTTTAGACATTGTTTCCTATTTAAAAAGGTACATTCTGAATAAATTTATAATCCTTTTTAAAAGTAAAATAAATGGAAAAGTAAATAGGATCGTTTTGACAGTCCTCGCTTGTTTCCAAACTGAATGGGTAGTGCATGCTGTTTTATTTTGAATGGCTGCAATACAAGCTATGCTCCAATTCTTGTGGGCATCTAAATATTCAAGTAGGTGCTGTATTATTTTCTTTTCGTAATTAATTATAATTACCACCAAATAATTTGTGAAGCTTGCTGCAAACACTCAACTTCGTGATCTTTCATCCCAGCATATGTACACCATAAAAGAGTATGTATATATGATTTTATTGGGTTTAGTTTTACCAATGCTATTCTTTCTCCTCCCTGCTTGATTCCAAAGTTTGGGGTTTTGGGTGGAAAATGGTCTTACCCATCAGATTTTTGCCCATTCGTAGCATCATTACAATTTATTTTATGGAACAAGTGAATTCAGACTTGGCACAGGTCAGCTTCTTTCGCAGAGTTTGGATCTCTTGCATAAGACCATGCTGTAGAATATTCAGTTTATTGTTGTATTTGGGGTCTATGATTACATGCTGATCATTATTATCATTTTTTTTCAGATGAGCTCAATTGACGCAGCTATAGACAAGAGGATACTAGAAAGCAGGCTGGCTGGTCGAATGGCATTTTAGGTCAATCCTGATACATAAATTCTTGTCAATTTTCTTCAGTGATATGGGCTCAAAACGGCATTTTAATAAGCTCGAAAGCGTGTGTTCAAGATTCCTTTCCTTAAGATCCAACAAGTAATACTGTTATCGGTGCGATTCTTTTGCCAAAAAGGGGAATGGGCCCTGCTGTCACAGTGGAATCAAAGGAAAAGATTGAAATTGGTCTCATTTCTAACTTCTTAGGAAGTTGCAAAACTTTTGTTTGTTTCTTATTTCACACCTTTTTCTCCCTTTGATATTTGTAGTCAACCTGTAGGACATGATACTTAAAAGAGTACTGCATATTTGTGTAATCTAGATTAAATGTGCTGGGTGGAAATTTGACGGTAATTATTGGTTATTATATTGGTTATATGCTTCAAATTTAGCTTTTCTCTCTATTATTGTGTTTAAAAGAAACAATCTCTAAGGAGAGAAAAACCCATAACGTACCATTCATAGCAAGACAACAAGACGCATACTTTAGTGGAGAGAAAAAAAAGAGAGTAGATTTCCAAGTATTCGACATCCATCAGTGCTGAAATGATCTCAAAACAATGTAGATCGTGTTCCTGGTGCTTTTGTTGAAAATAGTTTTGATAACCGCCGAAGGATCTAAAAGTAATTCTATTGAAGTTAATGTCACTGATTTAAAACAAAGAGGTCTTACAAAAACTGTCCATCTAAACTAAATAAAAGTTAAATAACCATGACCTCTGGTCTCAACTTCTCTGGTTAAGAGTAGATGGAATTGATTTCAAAAATGGACAAAATAAATAAAAGCATCAGAAATCCGCCTTAAAATAAAATAAAAAGTCAAAATTGAGAATTTTGGATGGTACTGAAGCATGAGTTCCCGAGTCACGATTTTCCGTTCCCGTTGCTGCAGGTCAATGCACGCCATAAGGAGACTCGTGTCCTGTTTGTATGCTTTTTTATGTGCATCAACACTTCTGGTCGAACACTGGAATGATTCAAACTTTACTATAATACCCTTTGCCGTGTGTAATGTTTGAATTCTGAAGATGCTGTCATTAACAAGATGCATAAAAGAAATACTACTATTAGCTTGTAACTGGATGTATATCGCAAGTCTAATATAAGGAAAAAGACTACTGATTATGACCATTGATATACATTTAAACCATCTTACACATCATTGGAGAAAAAATATGCAAAAGGGAATGTCGGCTTTTTTGTCTGTTACAGATTTCTTTGACGAAAGTTTTCAGGGTTTCACAACAATCAAAAGAAAGATTTCAGATTGTAGGGAGTTTTTGTAGTGAGGCAAACAGACTAACCAATGGGAAAACATCGTTTACTTTCAATTAATGTACTACAATATGATACAAAGTAGAAGATATATTTGTGCATATTAGAAAGCTGATCCATTTTTGGCGTAAAATGAAGGATACGACTTTATATAGATATTTAGAACAAATACAGCTGTGTAAAGCTGATTGAGTGTGTAAAATAAAAATCCAAAAAAAAAAAGGTGAGGGTGTTAGATATGCTTACACTTGATGGTGATAATAAGGATAGAAGTAGTCACGACACAATCTATTGCTTTCATGCACAGTTGTCTATCCTCGTGTAAAAACGACACACCGAAGTCACAGTTATCAACTTAATGCCACTTTCCTTTGGCTTTTAGTACCTTTTCTTTCAGTTGAAGGTAGCTTCTGTGAACCTATGAATCTATTATATGCCTTAACTTTGGAATTTGCCCTTCACTCCATCACATCCAAATATAATACTTTATATTACGACCACAACGGGAAAAGTCTTACATGTTCACAACTTCAACTAGTTTCTCTTTTAGTAGTATCTACACATTACTCCTAAATCCTAACCATCACTTTCATCCTTATTGTTAAACCGTAGGCTGATTATTGAATTAGGCATGTACATGCAGCGAGTGATATATCACCAATACCTAGCTACATGTTCGTTACACATACACTATATCTCACTAATGTAGATTAGCTACATAGAGATATATAGAGTCCTTGCTAAGCTTTTCCTGCTCATTAAACTTCTACCAGACTGTACAAGTAAGATCCCTTTTACAGTACCAATGGCTCTGAGTTTTATACTTGAGTTTAGTATGATTCATTACACTTGTATTTTCTTTTTCATTTCATATGGGCAAGTAAATCTCCGATTAATTAGATAAAAAAGCTCAAACTTTCTGTGTAGAAACCATAAAGGGTCGTGATTTTGACGTTAATATATACATTAGTTTTTGTCGGAAGAGAAATTCAAATTCTTAGCTCACGTGATGAATGGTTACCTAAAATATAAGTGTTTGTAAAAGTACAAAAAAATGCTCCCATGATATGGCAATGGCATCCAATCTCCTCCATACTGTTACCCTTTTGATTGAAGTTGTTTTGGGTTGGTTTGAAAGCAGTGTTGAAACCAAAAGGTGAAGTCTTGGGATTTGAAATTGGTTGGCTTGGGTTTTTGGCTACAGTGCTTAATATATGATGCCCTTGCCTTCTTCTAATGGTTGTCATTTGTCTCTATTGGGACAGACATGTTTTTCTGCTTTTTGTGAGAGAACATAATAAATAGAAACAAAAAAAAAATGTTCAAAAAATAAAATAAAAATGGATTCGTGAAAATATCTGTACACACACTTCACCACCAACAATCTTAACTATCCTTCTTTTATGGTGCGTTTGTTTCGTACCAAATTCTCAGTACAAAAGAAAAGAGAAAATACAAAGGTAGAAGCAAGATTTGCTTGACTCAAAATAGCAGAAAAAATAAAATAAAAACTAGAAGTCATACTCTTTTATCTTTAACAAGAACTTTATCTTCAATTAAAATGGTATTAATTAGACGAACAATGAAATACAAAACCATGCAGTGTTTTTGTAATTGCTTTATGTTTTTCATGGGACATGGTTGTTGATTTAAGGATTGCTGTAGGAATATTAAATGCAAAAATGTTGTGTACTTCCCTCCCTGCAGAGACTCCATTGTTACTGAGATTAAGAGTTTTTGTTTCATATTGAGTGATATACATATCTCACATGAATCAAGAGAAGTGAATGAGAATTTCAGAAATAAATGAACAGTGTAAGTATTTATAGTGAGCAGAGTGAATTTGGTAATGGAATTTATTTGAGAGAGCCATCACTCACACTCTCATTAAATATACCTCACATTTTCACCATACATATATATATATTCTTTTATTTTTAGTTTAGTTATATAGTAGAATTTTGATACGAAGAAGAAGGTCATAAATAGGTTCACATGCACTGAGGCTATCTCTCTCATGAAGACAGAGACGTGGTTGGTGGTTTCGTGATCCACCGCACTCTCAATAAATAGCAGTAGTTGAATCTCTTCACTCCATTCATTACCCCTTATTTATTATTGTTATCTTTAATCTCTCACTCGTTTCTCATATCATGGACCACCACATTCTTCTTCTTCTTCTTCTTCAACCTTAGCTCAATCTCTCACTCTTTTCTTTCTCTTACAAACTCTAATGGCTTCCACCTCCAAATCACCTCATTTCACTCCCGTCTGTGCCTTCTTCTCTCTTCTTCCTCCTTCTTCCTTCTTCTTCTCATTTTCTAAATTCCTTTTTCTTCTTGCAGATACAAGAGGACCGTGAATTCGACGAACTCGCCGGAGAAGAAACAACAAGGCACACCAGAAGCACACCATCTCACCACCACCATCCTCCCACGCCCATTATCAACACTAAATCCAACACCCACAAGAAAAAGAGATCCGAATCCGAGGAAGATTCCTCCGTGTCTTGCAACAAGTGCAGGCCACACTCCAGAGACAAAATCTTCATACTTCCCTTCGATCACGCCGCCAACAACAATGCCTCCCACACGAAACAATCCTCCTCTCTCCTCGCCAGCCCAAATGGCATTTTCAGGTCCCTCGTCTCCAAACTCACCCGCAAGAGCCCCATGTCGTCGTCGCACCACAACCCTCTTCCGGCTTCCAGAGAGGAACAGTGGAAAATGGCGGTGGCCGAACTCTCTCACAAGCTCCTCCACGCCACCAGGAAACGGGACGAGGCCCTTCTCGAAGCTTCCAGACTCATGCATTCCATGGGGGAGCTCGAGAAGAAGCTCAACAAGCTCGAACTCTATTGCCACAGCTTGAAATCCGGTCTCGAACAATGCGCCAACGCCAACGCCAACGCCGTCTCTTCTCCCACGCCCTTCAAACAGAGTCAAACCCTTCACCAGGACGCGGTGATTCAACACTTCTTGGTGGCGATTTCCGAAGCGAGATCGTCCGTTAAGCTTCTCTCTCGTTCATTGACCATGCAACTGAGGCACATGGGAAGCAAGGTGTACGAGAAAGTCTCGTTTTTGCTCCAACCTTACGACGTGAAAATCTCCTTCTCAAAGAACCCCAGAAGCCTGCTTTTCTACCTGGAGGCCCTCCTCAACAGAACGTTCTTCGAGGACTTCGAAACCATAGGGTTCCAGAAGAACGCCTGCAACGCGGTGCTGAACCCGGTGGAACGGTGCGAGGAGAGTTTCCGGTGCTTCAACATGCTTCAGGGGTTGACGTGGGAGGAGGTTCTGAGCAAGGGAACGAGGCACTTCAGCGAAGAGTTCAGCAGGTTCTGTGATAGGAAAATGAGCGAGATTGTTGCGATGTTGGGTTGGAACCGTGCCTGGCCCGAACCCCTGTTGCAGGCCTTCTTTGGGGCCTCGAAGAGCGTGTGGATGGTGCACTTGCTGGCAAACTCGGTGCACCCTAGTCTGCCAATCTTCAGAGTGGACAAAGGGGTTACCTTTGATTCCGTTTACATGGAAGATATGGGTGGGGACAAGGCTTCAAAGTTGGTCCCTAGTGTGGTCAGAATAATGGTTACGCCAGGGTTTTATGTCTATGGCAGTGCAGTGAAATGTAAGGTCCTCTGCAGGTACTTGAGTAGTAGTAGTATTAGTAACAACACCAACAACGACACCAACCACATCTTCCACGGTAATAATAGTAACAAGGAGGAAGACAAAGGTTTAACACAAACCTCTTGACTTTTAGACACAAACAAACAATCAATCAATGCTTTGTTCTCTTTTGTAACTTTGGTGCTGGAATTTCGATCCATCAGTTTTCTTTCTTTTTTTTTTCTGCTACCCTATACTGTTAAAGATTATGTATATTATATTATTATTAGTACTATCATTCAATTGGGGTTAGCCAGTGTCTGCTGCTGCTGATGATGGTTTGTGGTGGGTTGGAATGGTGGAATGAATATGCAGATTTTTGGGTCAAAATGAACAACTTTGGCATTTTCTGGTTTTCCTTTGTTTTATCCTCTGTCTAGTCCATTCGGACTTTTTTATCATTTTGTTTTTGTTTCTAACATATCTGTCTGAAAATTTAACCTTTTGAGAACTTTATACTTTGATGGGATTGGGATAGATAAGTGTTTTGATTTTCACGTTCCAATGGGTCCTTACCATGTGGATTCTGCTCACAGATAATTATCAACTTCTTCGAAAGAAGGGATCAGTTTTCACAATCATGGAATCGATTCAATCACGTGTGGCTGTGTTGCTGTGACAGTCAAATCCACAACAACATAAGTTCTTTCGTATATAAAACACGATTAAACTAGAAGAACACGATGCTCATATTATATCTCTTGTGAACAAATTTTAAACCGAATACTGTGCTCACGGGCACAACGTCATCGGGAATCGTACAAAAGTATAAATGTCCAAAATAGCGAAGGTGATGCTTGCAAAAACTATATCCATATCAACGCTAATGTTTCTTATTGCCTGCTTTTCAAATGATTTGAATGACTCTCTACAAGATGATGATTACTTGAAAAAAAGTTAACGTGATGGTATTCACCTGTTTTATTGGTGTTGGTCGGAATTTTTGAAATCGTATTTATAGGCATGTTAATTGCTTTTAATGTGCATTTTGTTGTTATTTCAACCGTGTCTTTTAATTTTGACTTTTCCAATCATATCAATGAAAAACATCAATGCCAACAATACCGCTGTTCAATTATTGAAGCCATCCTTTACAAAGAATGACATTTCAACAACAAATCAAATTAATTCCTCGCAGAAATTATTGTGAATCATACCTAATACGAAAGCAAATTTCCTCCAATGGAATTTCGCATGCATGGGTGTTCTCTTAGCAAACGATGTCGGGCCCAATTTACCGAAACGAGCCCATCATTATTTCTCGTAACTAATCGGACTATTGGACTTTGTTTGTGGTTGAAACTTACTCTGCACTCGTAATGGGCCATACAACTGGGCTACATAACTGGGCTTACTGCAGAAATTAAAAAGTTCAAACACTTTTTTTTTTTTGGATAATCCTTTTGAGTACGATTCACTTTTCACCTATGAAACTTCGTTTTCATCAATCATCTAATTCTTTTCTGAGTCAATTTTTGTTCCACGCTTACTTCACTTTCACGCACTTATAAATATTAAAAAAATGTTAAAACTGAAGTTATGGGTTAAACCTTTACAAATACCAGCAGTTTTGACTATTTTTCCGAGAATGGACTAATTAAATATAATCAATTATTCAATTACTTTTAAATTTTAATTAATAATAAAAAATTATGACTCATTTTCCATGTAGAGCAAGGACCCACTTGTTTAGTAACTTGTAAAGACAGTTAAAGCACATAACTTTAGCTAGTGAATTATGTCTTTAATTATGAAACAAAAAGTGTTTGTTTGAGGAGTTTAAAAAGTTAAGTGCATAACTTAATTTTGCCTACAACTGCGGAACTTTTTCATTCTAGTTTTGTTTGTTTCTAACTAATCCCAAGTGATTTATTTTTGTTCTTGTTAGGGAATATAAGTAACTTTAGGTGTGAGATTAGTGCATTAAACACAACACTATTGTTAAATCATTCTTCCAAATTAAACTACTTTAAGTTTTGTCATCTTGTCAAAATAAACATTACTTTAGTACGGTGGAAACGAACTATTCGACTAAACTCGACTTGACTCATCACAGATTCGTTATTCATTAAGTCAATTTAACATGACTCACTTATCAGCAAGTCAAAAAAATTTAAATCTAACCCGACTCACTATAAGTTAGTAGATTAACCTGATTCACTTAATTATCAATTTTTTTTTAGAGGTGTTTGGATTGGAATCAACAAAAACACAGTAGATAATCTCTGCAAAATATTCTGATTCTTGACACGAAAAATTAAAATGCTTTTTATGAAGTATAGATGAAAAAGATGATGCCAAGAATGGTTTTGTTTGGCGACAAATTTGGTATGTTATGGAATCTTTCAATCTATATTGGTACCTTGTGGAATTAAGCATATAATCTCTATTGCCAACACTTTATGTAGTTTCAAGTTTCAAACCATAATTCGGATTCTCACTCTTTATCGTTTTCTTTTCAACTCACTTTCTGTCTTACATATATTATGGCAATACGCTACTAATAAATCTCAACGCTAAAGCCGCGTTTGGATCACAACTTTACACCAATTTTATCTTAATTTTCAAAACTACTAAAATTTATTTTATTTAAAATAAATGTATTAAATTAAAGACAATTGTTGTAATAATATGTTTATGTATCACAAGATCCCTATTTCGTAATCAAAATTTATTTATATGTATATATATATATATATATATATATATAATCTATATAAAAATTTTAAATTTATTTAATTTAGAAAGAACGTTGAAAAATGAAAAGTAAAATTGAGAGTGGTATCTGAACTCGTCAATTCTATAATGGGCCCACTGCCTTTTAGCTCAGAGAGTCATTTTGATACCCTACTCACAGCTTACACCTCACTATCAATATATTTATATTTTGATATTAAATATATCTTTTGCTTCTTAAATTTTAAATTTATTTTTTATTTTATTTTTCAAAATTTGGCTTTTATTTTATATATTTTTATTTTATTTTATCTTTTGCCACTCTCTAAACATTGTAAAACAATATGTAATTAGGTATTTGACTATAGGAATTCGATATCAAAGTGGGTCTCACAAACTATTTGTAATTATCACTCATATAAATGAAATCTTTGAACTAAACAAGCACTTTTAAAATATATATAATATTATTATTGTAGTAGTGAAGAAAATTTTATAACATTATTTAACTTTTGAAATTATAATCTTAATCGTAAACTCTAATTTTATATTTTATTTTTTTTTCACAAGAGTTGTTTTTGTAGTTCTTATCCATCTTTATCTTTCTTAAAATCAAAAGTGATTATACTAATATATTATAATATCACAATCATAATACTTTAAAGTTCTGAATATCAAAATAAAATATTAAGATTATAAATATTATGAAACTCAACTACTGCTAACTTGGATTTGAATAATGAATATTGATCTTTTAAGTATGAAAATCAAGATATATTCGAAAGAAATTATTAAAAACCATAAAATTTTAATATTGTTGTGATTTGTTGGATGAATTAAAAGTGGATTATATTTGTTTAAATCTATAAACATTAAATGTATTAAAAGAAGAATAAAGTGAGTGGCATGGGTATGATATGAGCAGTCAACATAATCTAAATGTCATTTTACAAAACCATCACCATTTAGACTTTTGCTTTCTTTTATGATAACATTTTCTAAACATCTTTATTACTTTTATGTCATAATAATTAGTCTTTTAGTGGTTTACTCAATCTATCATTCAAACTCATTATGTTTTAAGCATTAACCCTATCCAACTGGAAGATTGACCCTTTTCAAAAATTGTTGAAACTTAATTTGAGAGATTTACCCTAATTTTAGTGACTTTGGATTATTAAAAAGAGAAAAGAATTAAAAATAAAGTGATGAAAAGCAGCATAGGTAGATATTTATTGGAAAATAATATATTAAATGTAAGTATATCTTTTTGCTTTTTGGGTGGTGTGAGAAGATATGTTGGAAGGATAGTGTTAGAATGAATCTTGACTTAGGCATTAGAGAATATGACCCAATTGGAACTTGGAAGGTCACATTTTCTCTTTCATGTAATCATTATCACTCCAATAATTTCTTTCTCAACCTAATCAATTAAACCATACACTTTTTTTTTCTCATGGGTTAGGATTTACTTTCTAAAATATAAGGATTTTCTTTAATATTAATTTTATTCAAAAGAAAATAACATTTTAAGACGTTTATGTTATATTTTGGGAGACTTGCACAATATGTCACGGATAAATTCTTAGTACACGTTTCAAAAATTACGGTATAAATTTTTTTTAAGTATTTTAACAACGATAAAAATATACTTATCTATAGAAAATTTATCTAAATAAACTTTTCCAAAATAGATTTAGCATTGGTGAAGGTCTTCTCGCGGACATATGGAAATGGAATACATCATAACCATATTCGTATATATAAATTCAATGGATCGATCATTGGAATACTTTATTTTTTTCATAGTTTTAAGATAAAGAAAAACATCATTAAAATTTGCAATATTAAAACAGTTGATTTAGATTGCATTGAAGATATGATTAGGACTTAATTGGTTGAAAGTTCTAAATGAACCCTAAATATACACAACTGCCATCACGGACTTTTATGAGATTAAAAAAGAAATTAAAACATTGCCTATAATTGAAAAGAATAATGTCAACAACTTTTAAAAATAAACATTTTGCATGTCTCTCTAATTATATATACAAATTCAAAGTGATTTATCCACTTGAGTTATCATACTATGTTTTAATCTCATCATAATGATTTCATTCCACCTATAGAATATTTTGTCCCAAACCAGTGTCCTTGATATTTATATTTTATTTCTGTTAAATATTTGAGAAGAAACTAAGACTTACATTAGGGGATGTTTGGTTAGAGAATCAGGTGTGAGTTTGAGTAAGAATAAGAAAATTAGATACACATGTAAGAAAAAAAATATCAATTTATTATCTTACAAATTTTGGATTAAATAAAATAAAGTTGATATCGTATAAAAAATAAAACTTACAAACATTAAGTTTTAAAACTTTGTGTTGAAAGAGATGTCTTAACGTGATTTTGACTTTTCATTAATAAAATAAAAAATAATAAGGTATTTTAAATTTTGCAATATAAAACAAAGTTTAAGTTGATTATCAAATTATATTTAGTATTTGGTATTTTTTATATGTACAAATCTCTTATCGCACTAATATAATTTTGAACAATTAACCAAACTATTTAGTCAATTAAATTAATTTCACGAAACAAATCTTAATATCATTCAATTTAAGTAAAAAAATTCAAGTTCGCTTTTTTTATCATAATTTCCTGAATTAGTAATATAATATTTAAATCTTTGTTGTTAAAGAACTAAAAACTCCAAGAAAAAACAGTTAAAAAAGACAACAACGACAAAAAAATAAAATAAAACTCTGAAGTTTTTACGAATGACTTTTTTTAAGTGTGTTTTTGTATTTTTAATCCAATTAAATAATAAATGAATATAGTTATTATATTAATTATTTTTTTGAACGTAATAAACATGATAATATTTAAATTGTTTATACACGTTATTGATACGTTTTTATTTCAATATCACTGACTATATCTATTATTTTTTAAGTTTAAAAACACGTTTTTATTTCAATATTAATGACTGTATTTAATAATTTTTTTAATTTAAAAACAAAAATATATCAAAGTTTTGAAATAGATAAATTTCAATCTCATATTAAAGTTGAAATACTAAAAACATTCTTAACTTATTTTAAACATTGAGTCATGAACATTAAGCTCTTGTTGTACTTTACTATTACTTTATTTATATAGCAATAAAATAATTTAATATATAATTATTTTATTTTATTTCATTAATATATTAAAAATCTAAAAGTTAAAATATTGATATAATTAATATTTAAAATATATATATAAGAAAAATTGGACTCAGATGGAAGAAGGACAACATTGTTTTATTTAAAAAATTGAGAAAATTGAATTAAAAAATAAATATAAAAAACTAAATTAAAATAAATGACACTTAGTATTAATACTTACATATGGTGCTAAATGTGACACGTGGCACATATTGGATTTGACATGTGGATATTTAAAACCAAAAAAAAAAACAAACAAACACATTACATTTTTGTAATATCAATAATTGGTAGATTACTAACAAGGATATAATTGAATTAGTTTCTAAAAAATTGAAACATAAAATAAGAATCTACTTCAAATCTATTAACCAAAATTGGGATAAAAAGACTCACCAAGTCTTTCTATATAACAGATTAATTAATTTAATTCTCTAAATGATTTTCATCTTTCCTTCGAATGAATGTTAGACAATAGTTAAAAATTCATCAATAAAGCAAATTGAATTTGACTCTTTGGATGATTTCATCTTTCTTTTCTTATAAATGTCAAATAATACTTTAAAATTCATCTTCAACAAAGCAAAGAAAATATAAACAGTTCAATCTTACTATATCAATCATAATTTTCACAATCAAATTACAGTTTAATACAATTATTTAAACTTAATCCAATTCTCCTCATATTGGCAAACACTCATACACAAGCTAAACTTTTACAAGTTTTACAAACTCTGACTTCCATAAATTGTTTTACCTGTTGGGATAAACTTAAATTTAGAGATTTATTATTTTGTTAGTTTTGAGTCTAGTAATATTGGGTTTGATTTTGATTGAAATAAAATAGGATGGGTAGCTATGATTTTGGTTTATCTAGGTAGAATATTATTTTGTGATAAAATAAGGAGATTTTATTTTTAGGTAAGTTGATATTTTATTGTCAGTTTTTATTATTTGTAATTGGTCCAATGTCCTATTTGCACATTGCCAAAGTTTAATGAAAATAACCCATCATGAATTGAAAGTATTATTTGTGTGGGTTAAACCCACAATGCATCGAAGAGTGAAATCATTTGTGTGGGTGTGAAAGGGAGATTTTCCTAACATTACCTATATACAGTAAGTTTTGATCCACAATCAAAATATATCATAACAATCTGAATCGAACAAAAATTCTTTTATGTCATAAGCTATTGACACCAAAAGTCATATAAAATATTATGACATACGATATTCAAATAGGTTAGTAATAAAAGTCAAATATATAAAAAATATAGAAAAATGATAATTATTCTTATAAATTAAAATCTGATTAATACAAAAATTGTATTTTTAGTTTGACTATAATATAATATTTTAAAACTACTATTATTGGTCTTAACTTTTTTCTAGTTCATTATACAATAAAAATTATCATGATTAAGAAAAACGATATAAAAATTAAAAATAAGGCATACATGGAAAATACAATCATCCTCCAAGAAAATTATAAAGATATAGAAAATATGTGTTATTAATATAAAAGTGATATCTTAAACACAGTAAATTTCGTGGAATGAAAGATGATCCAACACGAAGGCAATGTGTGATAAGATGTGAGTGATTATTGATGTATATAGATTTGAATTAGAAGAGAAGAAAAAAGAAGGTGAACGAAAGAGCGAAGGACAGGAGAGTGATGGGACCACAGAAAAGAGAGGGAGAAGGAAGGCATTTGGAGGGCATCACGCATGCAAAAATGTAAGGGCAGTGCCCTTTTTACGGAGGGAACCTAATCTAGCTACCTACAAAAGAACTCCTAAAACTCATCAATAATAATAATAATAATAATAATAATAATAATAATAATAATAATAATAATAATAATAAGGTGATAGACACAGAGACACCTGTCCCACACAACATCATCATCTTCATTTATTAACTCACAAAACATAGACTTTTGTTTGGGAAAGTGCTCCTAAGTTTGCCTATTTTAATAGCACACCACATGGCCGACAACCCCACATTTCACACACTTTCACTGCCACCAAAACTATATAGCCCATTTTTACTACAGGACAACCATCCAAACCAAACAAATTATCGTACCTTTCCACTCTTTCCTTCTCTTCTATCTTCCTTTTCAGATACCTTCTGCTTTCTTTCACATTACTAAACTTTATAAATAACTAAAACACATTACAAATATATATCAATGAATTCAGAAATATAACATCAATCTAATTATATATAAAGGAATTAGATAATAAATTAATAGATCTTTAATTTTATATAATGTTTTATGTTTTATTATATAGAGTTGAGAAATACTTTTTGCAATTTTATCTAATATTTTTTCTTTTTGGATTCTGTCAGTTCAATTCAGGTGTAGATTATTGATTGATTATTACAATTAAATCTTAAATTCAATAAATATAATTATTTATCTTTTTATTTTATTTTTGTATTTATAAGTTTCGTAATGGATGTTTGACCAAAACTGATCCAATTATAATCTAATATCGTTTAAAGACGTTTTTATATGCCTAATTTACCGCAATGAGAAAAATGCATTAAACAGTCTCAAAAATAAGTATTTCAATCATTCAATATATACATTTATATGTTTTCTTAATGTTATTTTCTTATACAACTAACTGATCAGTGAACATTGATCGAATAGTTCATCTAATTCATTATACTTTTTCATTTCTATTCAATATAAATTTTAAACCGTGCTTGAAATTTTAACATGAACGTCAAAACTATTCATTCATTGTATTAGAAAAACACATGCTTGATGCTTAAATCAATATACTTCTAATAATTTAGTTTTTAAGGATGAAAAAGAATGGTCCCCATGCAATGCAATCTTCCCTCTCAAGATATTAATTCTTTTTTGCATGTACCAAACTATTTATTTCAAATCTAATTGCATTCATGTAATTATATAAACTCCTCAAATTAAAAGGGGTTTGGGTTTTGTTGGACAGACACTTTTGTTGCAATTTCAACATCTTCTTCTCTTACGTACTTGTCCTTCCTCCTCCTTTTCCACTTCAGGTAAATGAACACAAAATCTTCTTCTACTCTTATACCTTTTATCTCTTCTCCTTTCTCTTTTCCTCACTTCACCTTCATGCCTTCTTTCTGTGTATACAACTTAATTAGATTTTTTTCTGTATAAACAACATAGTTTGTGAAGGTTTTGTAAGAGAGATAGTAGAAAATTTGACACTGACAAATTGTGATAAATTCATATACAATATTATAACATTAATTTTAATTTAAAATCTTAAGATAAATAATGATATTTCTTTGTATTGTTATTTATGATATCATTGCAAAGTTTTTTTCTTTTAAAAGAATATCAAAAAATTTAATATTAGTAATCTGTGAACAAATCCAGAAGAATATCACTTTTATATAAAATCTCAACCTAATAAGTTTATGTATCTTTATTTAAATTTAATCTTTTAACTTTATATAAATATATAGATTTAGCTTTTTAACAAATTTTTGTTAAATTTATTTAATGTTTCTTATGTATTTTATTATAACATTCCAGTTGTTTATGTAATTTAATATTTTTTTAAAATATTAATTAGAAAATACATTTAAAATCTCAAATAAATCGATTAAAATTAATAAATTAACACAATTTTAAAAATAATAGATTAAATTAATTTAAAATTTCAAAACTAAATTAACTTTAATTTTTATTGAAAGTTAAGGGTTTTTTCAAATATTAAAATGACCAAATTTATATGATTTTAATTTTAATTTATTTATATACAAATATTTTTTCATTTTTATATTTTTCAACCTACTTAAATTTTGAAAATTTGGATATAGTATTTATTGATTAATTACTTTTGCATGATTATGTTAAAGTTGACCCTTTTGTTTGAACCTTTTAGCACATTATTTGTTGCAGTGGATGTGAAGCAATGGTGGAGATGTGTATGCACCCAACGAAGAAAATATAAAAGACAATACTCTGTACGTCAACAAGTCAGCTTCCTTTCAATCAATCAAACATAACATCAATTATTTTTTTCTTTCTTTCTTTCTTAGACACAATTTTTTTTTTAAGGCTGAATGTCACCACTATATTTGTCCTTTTCAGAACCATACAGTCACTTACAAAAGATCACCGCTGAGTGATTATTGTTATTCCCACCAACTTCTCTGTCATCATCTTTTCTTATATCAGATTCGGATAATTTCGCATACCAAATATTATTATAGTCGTCAATAATGTTTTTCAACGGTTACAGTTTTATGGGATAGAAATAAAAAAGAAAAGAAAAAGAGTATAAGTTAAAAATTTATTAATTTATTGTCTTCAAATTTTTGGATAGTATATTATATAATGGTTTGCTTAGTTACATGCAAATTGGCTAAACTGGGGTAAGGCCAACTCATATGTCATCGGTTCAATCTTTCGAAAAATATCGTGCGATAAATTTTGGTGTCAATTTTCTAGTTTTTATAGCTCTCCCAATTCTCCATTCCCGTGGTTGGAGTCATTCGCAGAAATACATGATCTCCTTCAAATTTCAAAGGCCTCCTTCTTTTATCTACATGAGATTTCTGTTGATTTTGAGTAGTTCGCATACGATCTTGTATCAACTTCATCTTTTCCGTAGTTTGTTTAATCAAATCAGGTCCTATTAACACTGTTTTCCATCCTGGAATCAACACAAAGATATTCTACACCTCCTTCCATATAAAGCTTCGAAAGGAGTCATATCAATACTCGAATGATAACGCTTATTGTATGTAAATTCCACTAATGGTAATATCTCATTCCAATTCCCTATATGATCTAACACGCAGGTCCTCAACCGATCTTTCAATACTGAATTGTTCTCTTCAATTGTCCATCAGTTTGAGGATGATAAGTAAAACTCATTTTTGTACCCAAAACTTCCTGAAACGTTTGTCAAAACCTAGATGTAAACCTCGGATCTCGTTTGACATAACACTTGTTGATACTCCATTGATTAGTCAAAATATTAACAAGATTAATTATAAAAAATATTTAGATTAACCTTAAATCAAGTTATAGGTACATAAACTCTAATTGAACTAACTTTAATGAATAATTCATTACCACAGTTTATAAATACAAATTTGATATTTAGTTAATTAATTACTTTCACTACACATTCATTATGAAACTATTAAAAAACGGTAATTTGAGTGTTAAAATATTTTCTAAAGATAATACTTAAATAGACCGAACGTTTTAAAAATATCTAAATCGACTAAATTGTGACTTAATCTTAATCTTATACACTGAATAAAAAGTGATATTAATTTCTTATACAATCAGACTCAAATTTTATCAGTATTATATCTTTTGAATAAACTTTCTTCTTAATCAACTCATCGGTATCTTTTAGAACATGTTTTAATAATTTATTCTCAAATTATAAAATTTAAAAATGTTATAAAGCAAGGCATGTTAGCGCAGCTGTGATGAGAAGGTGCAGAGGGGTAAACGTGTAAATCAGAGAATGAGAGTGAGTGAGAGAGAGAGATGAAAGTGAAAACTGAGTATTGTAATATTATTAAGAGGTGATACAAATCAGAGTATTTAAAGAGTACAGGATGACTGACTTTAAGTCAGTTTAGTAGTTATGTTTATAACAACATACCCCCCTAAACATAACTATCTATCTAAAGCTTTTACACCTAACAGATCTCTAAGTTGATGAAACCTGGATGGTCTGAGTGCTTTAGTGAAGATGTCAGCCTTTTGAGATTCAGTTGAGCAGTGTAGCAGTTCAATTCTACCTTGACTTACTAAATCTCTTAGAAAGTGAAACTTAGTATCAATGTGTTTACTCCTGCCGTGGAACACAGGATTTTTAGACAAGCTTATCGCAGATTTATTGTCAACCATCAACTGTATGGGTTTTCTGCAGCTGAGTTTCAAATCTTCGAGGAGTGATTCTAGCCAAATGCATTGACAAGCTGTCTCAGCAGATGAGATATATTCTGCTTCACATGTTGAAAGTGCTACAACGCTTTGTTTCTTGGAACACCATGATATGGGCGCTCCGCCATATTGAACAAAATATCCAAATGTGCTTCTTCTATCCATAGAGTCTCCACTCCAGTCTGAGTCACACCAGACTTCCATTTTCCCTTTCGTGCTGTAGGAATCTCTGGGAAACAGAAGACCAAGGTTTGTTGTTCCTTTTAAGTATCTGAGAACATGTTTAGCTGCTTGCAAATGGGATGTCCTAGGATCATGCATAAATCTACTTAGTAAACCGACTCCATAGTTAATCTCGGGCCTGCTGTTGCAGATATACCTCAAAGAACCCACAATTTGCTTATAAAGGGAGGCATCCACAGGTTCCTCTTCAATTTGTTCAACCAGTTTTAAATTTGCAATGATTGGTGT
Source organism: Vigna radiata var. radiata (assembly GCF_000741045.1). Taxonomy (NCBI): domain Eukaryota; kingdom Viridiplantae; phylum Streptophyta; class Magnoliopsida; order Fabales; family Fabaceae; genus Vigna; species Vigna radiata. Next base: position 4,454,754 of record NC_028351.1, on the reverse strand, counting down.
TGGAACACAATTACAGTTGCTCATGTTGAAGCGTTTTAGGACCTCATTGATGTATTTTGCTTGATGTAGGAAGACTCCCTCTGTGGTAGCAATGAATTCAAGTCCAAGAAAATAGCTCAGGTTACCTAGGTCAGACATTTCATATTCTTCTTTCATTTTCCTTTTGAACGTATCTATTTCTTCTTCTGAATCTCCAGTAACAATGAGATCATCCACGTATAGGCATACAAGAAGCTTCTTCTGTGATGCGGTGCCTTTCACATACACACCAAACTCAACAGAACTCTTTTGAAAACCAAGCTTAATCAACAAACAATTGATGTGGTTGTTCCAAGCTCGTGGCGCTTGCTTGAGTCCGTAGAGAGCCTTATTTAGCTTATATACCTTGTGTTCTTCACCTTGTTTCTCGAACCCAGGTGGCTGCATCACGTAGACCTCTTCTTCTAAAGGGCCATTAAGAAAGGCAGATTTTACATCTAGCTGCTGAATCTTCCAGTTGTTCTGACTTGCAACCGCTACCACGAGTCTCACTGTCTCAAGCCTTGCCACTGGTGCATAGACATCTGTGTAGTCCACTCCTTGCTGCTGCAGAAACCCCTTGGCAACTAGTCTGGCCTTTAGCTTAGCAATCTCACCACTCGGTTTATACTTTGTCTTGAAGACCCATTTTACATCAATTGCTTGCTTATGCTGAGGTAATTCAACCATGTTCCATGTTTTGTTCCTCTCGATGGACCTTAGTTCTTCAATCATTGCTTCCTTCCACTCTTTCATGTTGATGGCTTGTCTCCAAGTGATAGGCTCTGCATCTGCCAAGAATGCAAAATGAACCAAGTCTCCAGAATCCAATACCTCACTGTCTGCAAACACTTCGTGCCCTGACAACCTCGTTGAAGGAAATCTAGCTCTCTGTGATCTTCTGTTGTTGTTTTCATTGTCTCTAACTACTTGTTTTTCTTTATCATGGCTGTCTTCTAGAATGCCCTGCACAACGTCTGGTTCGGTTTCTATAGTCTTCCAATTAAACGTGCTTTCTTCATCTACTAAAACATCTCTGCTTACAATTATCTGATTTTTCCTCGGACAATACATTCTATATGCCCCTGTTGAATGATACCCGACGAGGATGAGTTTCTCACTTCTATCATCTAATTTCTTCCTTCTTTCATCTGGTGTGTGTCTATAACATACAGATCCAAAAATACGCAAATTCTTCACTGTAGGTTTCACTCCTGACCAAGCTTCCTCTGGAGTGCAGTTGGGCAAAGACCTGGTTGGGCTTCTATTCAACAAATGGGCTGCAGTAGAAACAGCTTCTCCCCACAAACAATGTGGCAACCTTTTAGCTTTGAGCATGCATCTTGTCATATCGAGCAACATTCGGTTTCGTCTTTCAGCAAGACCATTATGTTGGGGTGTGTACGGTGCCACAACTTCATGCGTGATACCTTTGCCAATGCAAAACTCATTCATTTCAAGTGAGTTAAATTCTCCACCACCGTCTGTTCGAAAGATCCTGATCTGCAAACCAGACTCTCTCTCCACCAAAGCGCAAAATTTAACAAAGTATGAGTATACATTCCTTTTCTCTTTAATCAAATAAACCCACATCTTCCTAGTCCACTCATCTACAAAGAGAAGAAAGTATTTATTACCTCCTATCGTCTCCACATCGAATGGGCCGCATACGTCTGAGTAAATGACAGCAAGGGGTTGCTTTGCTCTCTTATACATGGTTTGCTTGAACTTTGATCTGGTTTGCTTCCCAATAGCGCATCCTTCACATATTTTGTCGGGAATTTGTATTTCAGGAGCTCCTTTTACCATGTTCTTACTCTTCAACAGCTTCAGACTTCTAAAGTTCAAATGCCCGAACCGGTAATGCCATAGCCAAGCATCTTCCCTGAAATCAACAGCAGTCAAACATTGAACAGCAATGGCATTGAGATTTACCTTAAAAGTTCTGTTTCTTGCAAGCGGAGCTCTAAGAATAAGCCGTTGTCTTTCATCAAAGACATCTATGTGTTTCTGACGCATCGTCATAGTATAATCCTTTTCAAGCAGCTGCCCTAAACTCAACAAATTACTTTTCATATTAGGAACGTATAAAACGTTATTCATGTAGGCAGGTTGTCCATCCTTTCTTTTAATCAGAATTCTTCCAGCTCCTTCAGCCATGATCACACTGTCATCTGCGAATCGCACGCTGCTTTTGATACTCGGATCCAAGTCTAATAAAAGATCCTTCCTCCCGGTCATGTGATTGGAGCAACCTGTGTCAAGGTACCAGCAGGATTCGTCTTCTACATGGTTCGCTTCATCAGCTAACGACACGCGTTCAATCTTGCAACATCTGTCCCGTGCGGAATCACCATTCTTGCTACACGTGTTGTTACATGCAGAATCTCTGGTCTTGTACCCACTGCACCTGTTATTGCTGTATGCAGAAACACCAACTTTGCATTTGTCTCCAGTACCCTCGACTGTGCTCATCAGTAACACGTGGTCAGAGTCAGAGTTATCAGCATCTTGTGCAAGATTAGCCTCCTCTTTGCCTTTATCCTTCTTTACATCCTCGTTATACCAACATTCGCTTGCATAATGTCCGAATTTACTGCATGTAAAACATTGGATATTTCTTTTATCTATTTTACCTCTTCCTCGTCCTCTCGGAGGTCTTCCACCTCTCTTGCTTCCGTTCTTGTTTTCACCATTTTCATCTTCATCGTTTTGGTCTGAAGTACTTGAGTTTCTTCCCCCTGTTCGACCTCCACGAGCGCGGCCTCTGCCTCTTCCATTACCACGACCTTTAGATTTGTAACTGCTCTTGGCCTGTAGGGCTTGGTTTGTACCTAGACCCACTTCTTTCTCTGGATTTCTCCTTTCAATTAGTCTCTGTTCGTGTGCCTCTAACGAATTTTGTAGCTCCTCTACCTTCATTTCCTCAAGATTCTTGCTTTCTTCTATCGCAACGACGATATGATCAAACTGGGGCGTCAAGGTTCTGAGGATCTTCTGAATTAGTTTCCTGTCTTTCACAACTTTGTCGCAGGATCTCATCGCATTTACAACAACTTGAATCCTTCCAATGTATTCTACAATGGTTTCTTGGTTGTTCATACTAAGAAGTTCGTATTGACGCTGCAAAGATTGTAAACGAACCTTCTTTACCTTGCCAGAATTACCGTAACCCTCCTGCAAGATGTCCCATGCTTCTTTTGCTGTTTTCGCTTTCGAAATCTTCTGGAAAATGGCAGCCGACACACACTGATGTATAAGCATTCGTGCCTTGCAGTCCAAACGTTTACTTTCTTTATACCGCTTTGTTTCTTCAGAGTCGCCTTTCACTGATTCAATCTTTGCTGGCTCTTTGAAACCCTTTTTTACAATCTCGTCAACTTCTTGATAGCCAAGAATGGCTTCCATTTTGACGCACCAATCGTCAAATCCTTTGCCGTCGAACACCGGAAGGTTGCTGTGCACTACGCTGGCCATTTCTTTAAAAAAGCCCTAATTTCCCAGTTTCGAACCTTGCTCACTGATACCACTTGTTAGCGCAGCTGTGATGAGAAGGTGCAGAGGGGTAAACGTGTAAATCAGAGAATGAGAGTGAGTGAGAGAGAGAGAGATGAAAGTGAAAACTGAGTATTGTAATATTATTAAGAGGTGATACAAATCAGAGTATTTAAAGAGTACAGGATGACTGACTTTAAGTCAGTTTAGTAGTTATGTTTATAACAACAAGGCATTCAAGTCCAATTTATTTGAATGCGATGCAATAAATGGTGGCTTTTGAAGAGGGAAATGTGACAGAAAAAGTACACTGAAGTGAAGAAAATGAAATATCAAAGTATATATGTATAATAATAAATAAAAAGGTCCTTTGGTGACAGATATTGGAGGTTCATGCACATGTTTAGTCAAAAACTACTTCTGCTGTTGTACTTATAACTTCTTTTAAACAGTAATAGATAACTTATATCTTAAAAAGTAATTTTCGTAAAAAAAAAATTGGTGTGGTTCCAATTAATGGATAATTATAATTGATAATTATTTAACAAATTTAAATTTTGAGAAATGATATTTTTAAATAGTATTAATATTAATTTAAAAAAATATCATATATTTTCTATAAAAACAAGAACTTAATTAAAAAAAGGTATAATAATCAAAATAAATCAAAAGTATAAATGTAAAAACTAGATTGTTAATTAAACTTTAAACTTTATATAACATTATTTTATAGAGATTAGAAGAAGTAAAAAAAAAAGGTATTTGTTTGGATATTTTTTGTTTAAGTAAAAGGGAGGAAATAAATTAAATTAAAAATAAACAAAAATTACTTTATTCTTGTATATATTGTGTAACACTAACCCGTATCATATGTTAAAAAAACCATAGATTGATTATGTAATAATGGTTATTAATTAACATGATGAATCATATCAACCAATATAATTTAATACTTTTAAATTATTTTCACGCACTTGTTTTTCTCAAATTTTCTTTTAATCATAAATTTTCGAATATTAAAGGATTAGACTGATCAAGTTGCAAGTCTAAATTAAATGTATTACGCAGAATAAATTAGTGGATAGAATCACGTCTATCTATTTTAACGTGTTTTTACACTTAAAATGTATTTTTTATTTGTTCGCATCTTCCAAATTCATTGTAACCAGTTTATATACAGTTAATAATGAAATGACAAAGACAGTATAGAAACAAATTAATCCAATTATTAAATTCTATCCAAAACAAGTTATAAGCATTTGCTGTTAACATATTTTTTTTTCCTTTTTTATTAAAAAAAATTGCATTTTCATATACCAATTGTAACCATGTTATACATTTTTGGTATTTTTTTTTCTACAATGGTATGCACTAGTTAATGTTTTTAAGGTTAAATATGTTTTTAGTCTCCATACTTTGAGACGATTTTGATTTTAGTTTCTCTTTCAAAATAAGGTACAATTTAGTCCTTCAACTTTAGAAAACTCTGATTTTAGTCTTTTTTATCAAATTTTTTAAATTTTATTTGCTCTTTCAAAGAGCGTTTCTCAGTTAACATTAAAGCAAAAATGTGTAAAACAGTTTAAACAATCCAAATGCTTCAATGTTAAGCTTGAAACAATAAATAAAGTTAAAAAAATTTGGTAAAAAAAAGGCTAAAACCAGAGTTTTCTAAAGTTGAAGAACTAAATTGTAAGTTTGAAAGAGTGACTAAAACCAAAATCACCCCAAAGTACATGGACTAAAAACATATTTAACCCATATTTTTATAATGATTTACTATTTTTTTTATACTTGTATTTATTTATACACGTGAGTCATAGATTTTTAAACTCATGATGGAACATATAATTTTAATGTCAACTCTTAAATTTATATTTTAATCACAGCTCTTAAAAATTAAACTATAATTTTATTACAAAAATGTAAAAGTAAATTACACAGTGAAAATTGATCCCAAATTTTTCCAAGAAAATCAATAAAGAATAATGATTTTATTAATTATTATTATTATTATGTGAAATGAGATTGTTGCCAGCTAGTATCTGCATTTAGAAAGGGATATAACATGCTAATTTGGTCGTATTAGAGGCACATGCACGAGAAGATCAGAACAATAAAAAAACTATAAAGTTCTGTAAAGTAACATGTAACCAAGCTTCTATTAAGGAGATGAGAAAATTAAAAACTAATTAACAACCTTATAATTATCATTGTTAATCATGTGAATCATTTTGCTTTGGTGAGACATGCTTTTATTATTTATAAGCTTCCCATACTTGTTTACAACTCATTCTCAATAATATTTAACTATAATAACTATCATTAATTTTTGTAATTTTGTTAAATATGAATTAAATAAATAATTGAAACACAAAAGAAACTTAAACTCAGATCACGATGACTATAAAATGTTTTCAGACGAAGAAATTGTGTACAAATATTTATATGAAATATCTAATACTAGTATTAATCTAAAACTTTATAATAATAAATTTATGCATTGTTTTACTTTATAAAAAAAATAATCCAGAGTTTCGATACCAATAAATCGTCTATATAAAGAAATAAGATGTCATTTTAATTTAAAACTTTAAAAAGTTAGTATATAAGTAATTTAACTATTTTTATTTTTATCTGATGTAAAATTTTCAATTCCTAACATAAAAGCTTAAAGGGACTTTATATTTTATTTTTGATAGAGGTTTTGCAATTATGTTAAAGAATTTGATCTCCTTTATTCTTAACTTGTTTTAAGATTAAAAAAACAATGAAAAAATGAGAAAAAAGAGAGAAAAACAAGCAAAATAAACGCTTAATAAAACTTAAAAGAAACATAATTCATGTGTTAAATTTCTAAAAAAAGAACGAAAAAAATTTTATGCAGAAAAATATAATTAATTAATTAGTGCTCTCAACAATATTTTAATAAATTTTAATTAATATTTACGTTTTTTATTATGATAAGATAAATAAACTAAAAAATAAATGTATTTAGTTTTTTTTTTTTAATTTTCATTCACATTTCTTAATCTAAATAATTTTATTTAATATTTTTCTTTTGAAGTCTTTTACTTTCTGTCCTCTGGTCAAAATAAAAATAAAAAAAAATCGAATTTCATAATTTTATTATTTTATTAATGAATTAAAATTATGATTCATTAATAAAATTATGATTCAAATAACAACAACCATATTAGTTGACTTTGAGAAAGTTGATAGTGTAACACAGTGGTGGAAAAAGTACATATTGTACCAACCAATTAAACCGATGTTCACGGGTAAAGACTCTTTTATTTTGATTATTAGTTTTAAAAAATAAAAATATTATTTAAAACAAAATAAATTTTTGACAAACATACAATTTTAATGTAAAAAGAAGGAAATAAATATTACTGCGCCTTTGATTTATTTTTCAAACAATGGCATTTAAGCAAAAAGTTAAATCAAATAATGGGCAAAGTAGAAATTTAGCAAAAGTAGAAGGAGGTAAGGGCAACACATTTTCATAATGAAACATTAACTAATGTAGTGTTAGTTTGAGAAAGAAAACCTAAAAAAATAACTAAAATAACTGCTTGTACTGTGTGAAGGTAACATTGGCTTATTAGTCTTCAAAGTCACAATAAGAGCAAAGACAAGCGAACTAATTAATTAATTAAGTAATTAATATGGTGAGGGTATTTCCGGTAATTCAGGCGGGAATAAGATCCGCGCCTTGTCGCCATGTCATTATCGCTCAGATTTGTGATTGCGATTTCCAGTTTCTGGTTTTTCTCTCTCCTCCTTTTTGTTTCTCTCTCTCTCTTTGCCGTTTCAATTTCTAACGTTGGAACGCAAAAGAAGTACAAGAAAATGGTGAACTGAGAAAGACCCAGGTGAGGGAAAAAATGAAAATGATTCGGGTTGCATGAAAGTGTCGTGCTTGAAGTGAAGATAGTGTGGAGACTGTAAAGTTTCAATCTTTTCTGTCATACAGGTTCCAAAGTTGGAAAAAACACCAAAAAGGTAATTAGTTAGCACTTCATTCACTCACTGGTCCACGATCCATAATAGTTCATACCAAACGCTTCGTGCTTCGTGGTTCTTTGAATTGGGAGGTTGAGTTTCTGCTAAGCCTGTTGAAAAAGATTACCAACTTGGGGAGCAGACAGCGAGACACAGATGGTGTGAAAAGAAATTCATTAGCATTGTTGCAAAGAATGAATGAGTGAGAGAGAGAGAGAGAGAGAGAGAAAAAGGTCTTAACTTGACTGATGTACTATATTTTTTGTGTTGTGTGTGTGAACTGTGAAGTGGAAGGGGGACAACAGCGTATCTGGGAAAATCGGGAAAATTCGATTTAGTTTTGTTATGTGCTTAAATTAAGCCAAGAAAAAAAGTAAACAAGAGAAAAGAATAAAAAAGGGTATAAAAATTGAACAAGTACATGGTGTGAGAGAGAGAAGGGGGGCACACTCAGATCAAGACCAAACCAAATTGGTTCCAATTGTTCATTGTACAGCCACCTTGTTCTCTTTCCTGTACAGACAGGTAAACATGGTTTTTTATTTTCTTTCTTGCTCTCAAGTCTCAACAACCCTCTTTACCATCTCTATCCCTTTCTCATTGGGTTGTGTGCTTCGCTGTGTGTGTATGGTATTTTTGAGGTCAATCTCTGGCTTTGATTATTATATAGAGGAAAGAAGGTGAACGTGCTGTTCTTTGTCCTTAAGCAAACACTAGTTTCACGCCTACTCAGCATGATTATTGATTATAGTTCACTTTCATTTTTTTTATTCTGATCCTTAAATCCTAAAACGCTGTTGAAACACAAATATTGGCTGTTGGGGGAGGGGAAGGTGGTTCTTTGGAAATTGAGCTTCTTCTTTTTTTTTTTTTTAACAGCTTTTGAGACTCGTGCTTGTTTATCAGATATTTTTCTTTTAAATTCTGGGTCTGTGTGTGACATTTTTTTCTTTTTCCTTTTTTGGATGGTGGATTTTGAAATAGACTTGGTTTCTTTAATAAGAGATAAAACAAAGAAAATAATTTACCCAATTGGTCAATCATTCATTGTGCTTGGTTTGCTTTTGCGTCTTCTTTCTGAGTTTTGAATCGCGCAAAACAATGCCGCAATGATGCCGTACATAGAGTTTTGATCTGTGACCTTTTTGTTGCAACCATCAGAGAAAAGTGTATGATTTTTTGCCAGCACTTTCAGCTTTCAGCTTTAAACAAAGTGTAGTCCTCCTACATAAGCACTAACCACAATTATTTTTGGGTTTCTTCCAAATTTTTATAGATAATGAATAGGAAAGAAAGATAGGGGCAGAGAGAAATTGTTGGTGATAGGTCTTGGTTTGAAGATGAAGAGTGAGCAAGCAGGGAGCAATGGAAAGAACACTTTCATTCAGGCACATAGGGCATGGCTTCCCAAGCTTTTGATGCTGTGGATCCTTCTCATGGCTCTAATTGGTTGGTGCATCTATACTAAAATGGATGCTGACACTAAAGTCAGAAGAAAAGAGGTGCTCGGCAGCCTCTGTGATCAAAGGGCAAGAATGCTGCAAGATCAATTCAGTGTCAGTGTCAACCATGTCCATGCCCTTGCCATCCTTGTTTCAACCTTCCATTACTACAGAACACCTTCTGCAATTGACCAGGTTTGTGTTTGATCTTTCATTGTGCTCTGTGCTTGGAACTAGTTATGACATGTTGGGTTTGTTTTTTTCTTATTTCTGATTTCTTCTAATGCAATCTTGTGGTTTTTCTACTCAGATTTTTACATATCTTGACTATTGTTTGTTGCTCACCAGGAAACCTTTGCAGAGTATACAGCCAGGACAGCATTTGAAAGACCATTGCTCAGTGGAGTGGCCTATGCACAAAGAGTGGTTAACTCCGAGAGAGAATCATTTGAGAAGCAACATGGATGGGTTATAAAGACAATGGAAAGAAAGCCTTCTCAGGTTAGAGATGAGTATGCACCGGTGATATTTGCACAAGAAACTCTTTCTTACCTCGAATCTCTTGATATGATGTCCGGGGAGGTAAATTGCAAACCTTTTCAACATTTTTTTTTGCTTATATAATCAGTCTATAACTTTCTGACTTTAGTTTATCTGATGTGTGATGCAGGAGGACCGAGAGAATATTTTGAGGGCTAGGGCCACTGGGAAAGCGGTTCTCACTAGCCCTTTTAAGCTGTTGGGTTCTCATCATCTTGGTGTGGTTTTGACATTTCCTGTTTATAAATCTAAGCTCCCTACAAAGCCAACAATGGAAGAGCGCATTAAAGCAACAGCAGGGTATGTCCTTGTGAATTCTTTTATGGCTTGTGCCAAGTTTGTTTTCACAACATTTTGCTGTTTGTCATGTGGCTCATATGAGTAGTAAGAGGATGAGGGATGGTTAAAATCTGAGGTGGATTAATGCCTAAGTGATACATTTTTCTTTATATAGTTGATAATAATTATAATTCTACTGAATATCTCACCTATTTCAAGTTCAAGACTCAGTTTGTAACCCTTATAATTCCTCTAAATGTCAATACATGATAAAGGACAGACTTACTCCGGCTACTGTGTCCATTACTACTGCATTTACCTGTAATGAAGACCTAAGACATGATACTCACTTCTGTTTCATATCCATTGTAACAGTTACTTTTGTGCTACTGGTCTTTTTTTTTTTTTTTCTTTTCTGGTTTGTGGTTGGATTTCCATAATTCCTCTGTAGAAAACCTGTAGAATTTGTTAGTTTTGGTTCAATCTGATGGCTTTATGTTATCCACAAGCTTCTGAATTCCATGGTGGTGCTGAAACTTTTAATTGGAAGCAGATATGTTGGAGGATCCTTTGATGTTGAGTCCCTCGTGGAGAATTTACTTGGTCAACTTGCTGGGAACCAAGCAATTTTGGTGAACGTATATGACATCACAAACTTTACTGATCCCTTAATCATGTATGGGAAGCAAGATGAAGAAGGTGACATGTCTCTTGTCCATGAAAGTAAGCTTGATTTTGGAGATCCATACAGGAAACATAAAATGATATGTAGGTAGGTGCCTCTGGCTGTTGTACCTTTTGTAAAATGTTTGGTCAGCAGATGCTTATCATCAAGTTTTTAAACAGGTATCACCAGAAGGCACCGACAAACTGGATAGCACTTACCACGGCATTCTTATTTTTTGTGATTCTTTTATTAGTGGGTTATATTTTGTATAGTGCTGGAAATCGTATTGTCAAAGTAGAGGATGATTTTCATAAAATGGCAGAACTAAAAGTCCGTGCAGAATCAGCTGATATTGCCAAGTCACAGGTTCTTTTCCTTGCTTAAGTTAGCACAGTTTATTAGTTCCTTTTATGGCTCCATGATCACTAAAATTGTTTTTATTTTTTATTTTTCTATAATATCAGTTTCTAGCCACTGTTTCTCATGAAATCAGAACACCCATGAATGGCATTTTAGGTAACATCCGAATTTTCTCTGCCCCTAAAAAGTAACATTTCTTTTTTTACCAACTTTCTCATTACTATTAGTGATGCTATCTTCAAACTCCATGTTACTGTAGGAATGCTCGGTCTGCTTCTAGGCACAGAATTGAGTTCCACTCAACTAGATTATGCTCAGACTGCTCAAGCATGTGGGATGGCTCTGATAGCATTGATAAATGAGGTGCTTGACCGTGCCAAAATTGAAGCTGGCAAGTTAGAGCTGGAAACAGTTCCATTTGACATTCGATCCATACTTGATGATGTGCTTTCTCTTTTCTCTGAGAAGTCTCGGCACAAAGGTTTAGAGGTATGTCTAGTTGCTAAATTGTTGTGAAGGTCATTTAACTTTATGAGTTGCAGAATTTCATAATCTATTTTTGTATTGAACTAATGATCTCATTTCGTATGTCTTTCGGTGGCAATGTGGCTACTGGGGTTCCTATTCACAATTCTTCTGGCTTGGACATAATATGGTTTTGGGAACCATAGCTGGCAGTATTTGTTTCTGATAAAGTTCCAGATATTGTCATGGGAGATCCTGGAAGATTCAGACAAATAGTAACAAACCTTGTTGGCAATTCAGTTAAAGTAAGTGAATTTTTCAAAGTTAACTTCTCTAATGTTATGTGCATATTTGCATTACTAACATGTATGTGTGTTCGGAATGTGTTTCTAGCATAACTTTGTTCAATTTTTTAACTGTAGGGAGGATGTTTGAATCGTTATTGTAACAAGTAATTTATTAACACGGTAATTTGCTGTAACATTACTGATTATAATCTTGCAGTTCACTGAGCGAGGACATATATTGGTAAAAGTCCATCTAGCTGAAAATAGGATGTCCACAATGAATGGGAAAATGGAGACTTTTCTCAATGGAAGATCAGATGAAGTTGTGCATGTGTCTAGCGGTGGTTATAATTTCAAAACTCTAAGCGGACATGAAGCAGCTGATGAACGGAACAGCTGGGACAATTTTAAGCATCTGATTGCCGATGAAGAATTTTTCTTTGATGATTCAGTTAAAAAGGTGGCCAGTGAATCCTATGAGCAAGTCACCTTGATGGTGAGTGTGGAGGACACTGGGAATGGAATTCCTTTCATAGCTCAAGATAAGATTTTCATGCCATTTGTACAGGCAGACAGCTCAACCTCAAGACATTATGGTGGTACTGGGATTGGCTTGAGTATAAGCAAGTGCCTGGTTGAACTGATGGGTGGTGAGATCAGTTTTATAAGCCGACCCCAGGTTGGGAGCACGTTTTCATTTACTGCAGATTTTGGAACAATTAAGAAAAATTCAATAACTGACATGAAGAAACATAACTTGGAAGATCTACGTTCCAGTTTTAGAGGGTTTAAAGCCATTGTGGTTGATGGAAAACCTGTTAGAGCAGCCGTTACTAGATACCATCTCAAGAGACTAGGGATTCAGGCCAAAGTTGCAAATAGCATCAACAAGGCTGTTTCTTTATGTGGGAAAAATTGGTCTTTGACCTCAGGGTAAGATTTTAGTTTCTGTTATAGTTGTCAATTATGAATGAACTGAATATGAACAGAAACAGCAGTATCAACATTTTAGTAATTCTCATTAGCTTTATAGCATGTGCTTATGAATAGTGAGTTTTCAATTGTCATGGATGTTTTTACAAGCTTAACGTGAATTTTAACATTTCAAACATTCTATTTCAAGTTTCACATGCACTTGTTCTGTGTTGTTTTAAGCTCTAATTTCATAAAGAAAATAAGAAACTGCATGGACTGGTTTTCTTTAATTACTCAAAGATAGTGATGTGGTTTTCTCTAGTCAATAAATGTTGTTCTAGCTAGATTGCAGTTTTGTTTAAGATATTGATGTTGTTCAGTTCATTCACTGCGTAAACTGGTTGTATATGGCAGAATATTTCAGCCTGATATGATTTTTGTTGAGAAAGACTCGTGGATTTGTGGAGAGGATGGGATCTTCAACGTGTGGCAACTGGACTGGAAACAGAACGGGCACATGTTTAAGATACCTCAAATGATCCTTCTTGCAACCAACATTACTAACACTGAATTTGATAAAGCTAAAGCAGCAGGTTTCAGTGATACAGTGATCATGAAGCCTCTGAGAGCCAGCATGGTGGCTGCATGTCTTCAACAAGTTCTGGGAACGGGGAAGAAGAGACAGCTAGGAAAGGACACGGGTTCATCTTTTGCACGAAGCCTTCTTTGTGGGAAAAAAATACTTGTGGTTGATGACAATAGGGTAAATAGAAGGGTCGCAGCAGGTGCATTACAAAATTTTGGAGCTCATGTAACATGTGCAGAAAGTGGCAAAATTGCTCTTGAAATGCTTCAATTGCCTCACAATTTTGATGCTTGCTTCATGGATATTCAAATGCCAGAAATGGACGGGTACGTTTCTTATCATTTCCCTTATAGTTACATATAATGTATACTCAGGGGCCAAAAAATATAGTGCTTTTACATCATCGGTTTTAATTTCGTAGCAGTGTTAAAACAATTATAGTTAAGCAAGATACTAGACAACTGAACTACAGTTAGAACAAAAAATGTTTCTGTGAAGACTAAAACACAGTTTCTTGGTATAGGGACTAAAGCAACACATTTGGCAAGTGTAAAGACCCTAATATTAAAAAAGAAAGTTGTTCTTGTATAGACTGAAACATAAACTTCTATTTCGTAGGATCTTAAATAAAAAGGGTTGTGTTAAATACATGGACTGACTGAGAATTAAATCTGCTTATAGTCATGCAGCATATGTTGTATGATACTATTTTGATATTTTTTGTTGTATTATGAGCAGATAACCTAAACTAGATTGTGTACATTTTCTTTTATCAGACACTAACCAATTAAAAGTGTTAACATGATAGCTGCTGCATTAACATGAAATCTTTTTTACGATTTATATGCATTCAACTTTTCTAGTTGAGGCATCTTGACTGACTGACTATCATATCTTATACACATGCCGAAGAGTATCATATCTTGATCCAGTATACCATCAAGCACGATCTATATTCAGGGTTGAGTTTAAGTTATAAAAAAGATGCATAACATGAGCCAGGTTTTGATATGGTATGAGATTTAGGTACCAAACTCAACTCAATAATACTAGACGTAGGAGATTTATTAAGAAAAATTCAAATCTTATAGTATATATAAGTGGGGTAATTCTCATAAGCCAAGCGTGGAGACTTAACTTTTGTGTAGCATGTGATGAAACTTGTTATTGAATCTTCCATCACCAACTCTTGATATTGAGAAGGATTTGATGAAGCATCTAAATATTTATATCATCAAATTATTTGCAGGTTTCAAGCAACTGGGAAAATTCGGGAAATGGAGAGAAAGGCAAATGAGCTTCTGATGAATGGTGAATGTGGTGAAGGAAATGGCTGGAAAAAGGAGTACCATTTACCTATATTGGCCATGACAGCAGATGTAATTCAAGCAACGTACGAGAAGTGTGTGGAATGTGGAATGGATGGTTACGTAACAAAGCCTTTTGAGGAAGAAAATCTGTATCAAGCAGTTGCAAAGTTTTTCAACCCCAAGCCTACATCAGACAACTCATTACAGAATGGCAACAGAACTGGGAAAGCACCTTAATTGAATTGGACACACTCTCACTACTGGCATTTTTCATAGTTTGCTAGTGATCTGAATGTGCTTCAACATACAGAAGAAGAGCTTCAGTTGGTTTGAAGACATCTGAGATTATGCAGCATGCATGCAACATTATACACCCATATGCAGTGATCATTTCTAACCACCAGCTGAACATGATTTCAACCCAAAAAGATGCATACCACTACTACCCCAACTAGTGTACAGATCTCCCAAGGGATGAGAAAAATCATGTAAATTCAATATTTTTCTTTGGCATCTCGATACTCCCTATCAGAAGGGTTTCACTATAGTCTCTATTTTTAGTTTTGAAATCCTTTTTTTCTGTAAAATTGTCTTGTATAAGATTTGGTTAGTCACTACTGTTATTGTTCAGAAGGAAAAGGTTGCCATATGCTTTTTCCTACACTTCCAATTCCTTCCAATGACGTTCGAATAACTCACTTCATTCACACAATGGAATTATTCATCTCCTATAGTAACTTCGAGAAGCAAACTTGAGAAAGTTTATATGTATTGTTTTGTGAGGAAAGAGAAGGAAAAATGTACACGTTCAGCATGGTGATGGTGGTGGTAGCCACGTGGCAACCACAGAAACAATGTGAAGCAACATTTGTCAAGAGCTTGTAGCAAGCATAGTGAGGTGGCGACCTCTCTATATGACATGACATGCATATAGAAGGAATGAGTTAATGTCTGTTATCAACTGCATACATATATATAAATTAGGTAGGTAGGTATGAAAATGGCAGAAGTTTGAAGAAAGAAATAAAAGAAATGAATATGGAACAGTATCAGAATCAGTACGGTGCAGCTCCTACCAGTCAGGATCCTCTCCAGCGGGAAATGGAGACCACCGGAGACACCACCGGAGTTGGCTTTGGTGGTGGTGGCGGTGGTGGCAGTACACAAGTCATAGCTGAAGATTATGTTACCAGCAACAGCGACAGCAGTGGAGAGAAGCAGAAGAAAGGAATCATAGAGAAAATAAAAGAGAAGCTTCCTGGGACTGGATCACATCAACACAAGTAGCTCTCGCAATCATCAAAACTGTAAAATCATGTGACAAATGTTACGCATGTTGTCTTTCCTACATAATGCTAAATACGATTATGTCCTTCCTTCTCTCACCAAATTAATAATTATGTTCTGTTCTGTTCTGGTTCATTAGTCTTTATGGTAACGTGATTAAGTAAATAACAGTTATATCAGTCACTTAATAATTACATTACACAGTTAAATGAATATTTTGTACATCATAAAAATTTTGTTTAGATTATTGAATACAGACTATAAAATTAAAACCTCGATTAAAACTTTTTATCTTTATTTATTAGATACCTAAACTTTAGTTAAACTTATTGTTTACTATAACTTTGATGAAAAGAAGGTTTTTAAAATTAAAATTAATAAAATGTTGAGTTAAAAAAAAAGGATTACAGAATTCTCACACAGTATATTTTGAGTTTAGAAGATGAGAAATTGAAATGTATACACATTTGTTTTGGAAAATGATGACATTGTTTATAAGACTTTAAATTTTTTAAAACAAAAAAAAAAAGTTTAGTTTTTCTATATTCTCAATATTGTATTATCATAAATACAAAAACTTTTGTTTTTTTCTTTAGAAACCAGAAGCACTCATAGAAACATTAAGAAAATACTGCAAACATCTAAAGTTTAAATGTTATATAAAACAGATAAATAATTTTGGTATAAACACTGTAAACATATTTAAATTAATATTTATTAAAATTATATTATTGTCTATCATTTATTTTTTATTTATGAAAAAACACGTCTGGATAAATATCTACTTATTTTAGCATAACAGTAAAAAAAATTGAAACAATTCAAATTTCAAAATGGATTACTTTAAATTCTTGAAATATCTCAATTAAATTTTATTGAGTTAACATGAATGGTATATTTTCTATAGTCTTAATTTATTTGAAATATTATTTGTGCTTTTATTTTATTTTATTAAGTACTCTAAATATTTTATGATCAATTACGTGTTAGTGTTACAATGAATAAAAAATGTGACACTTTCTATGAATATTACGACCCTTTAATGTGTGAACTTTTTGCGAGATTTAGATTCTTGTGGCCATTCTGGAAACTCTTTTTCTTTTTAATTTCTTAATAAAACATTCCATAATGTGTATTTTTAAAATGGTTACAGAAATCTTATTTCCTAATTATAAAATTTATTATAGAATGTTCTTAGTTTGATCAATCTTATTAAAGAACGTTCTAAAAGGTTTTTAATAAATTCCAAGTTGCATTTAAAGGGTCATTCATATTAGTCGATTTACTGAACTATAAAAAAAGTTAAAGAGTAGGACTTGATCCGATAGATTTATTAGCCGTTTAAAAATTCTAATTAATTCTAATTCCTTCTCTAATCTCACAACTATATGGAGTACAATTAAGAAGAGATAAGAGAACTTAAATCAATTTTCAGAAATTCGTAATCTCGTGTTCTTGATAGTAAATATTAAAGTTTAAGAGAAAAAAACAGAGCCACTACTCTAGAAATTGGAGTTCGTCGAAAACAAATCGGAGAGGATAAAAAACAAATTAACACATCAGGTTGGCCGCACGCTGCTTCTGCGCCCCACTTTAGTATGAACTGGTTCAGATATTAACTACATATTTGGAGCAAATACCACAAAATAGTGCATTAAGGAAAATTGAAATTTATAGCCCCAGAAATCGACTTAAAACAGGCAACAGTGCAGTTGAGCTGAACCATTCAGGTACCTACTCTTCTCGGAAGAACCAATTTATCACAAGCACCATGATGAATATTTGAACTTTGCGGAATCAGGATCAAACTCATGAGCTGTATTCAAATGGTTGAGGAGGTTGGGGTTCCTCATCCACAGCCATGGCTGATGAAGAACTCTGCAATCCAGTTGCTGACCCACCAGCAGCTGAAGTGGTGGTTGATGAGGGCGTATCAGTGAGAGCAAGCACTTCTGGCTCAGTAGGACGCAAGTCTTTGAGAAGCACAAATCCTGAAGGTGCCAACTTAACTGGAACATATCTGCTGTCCTGCAAAAATTTAATAACCTTCTCCTGCGCAGGAACCACCCTTGCAGGATTAGTCAGAATCTCAAAAGATGACTCTGGTTCTGATTTCTTCTCCGTCGTTGGGCTATCAACCTACAGAAAAGTGAAATTTTAAAAGGTCATCAAGCAAACATATATAAATGTGATATGATAAGTCATGGATCTAACATTTTCAAATCAACATTTTAACAAGAATTTCAAGTATTCGTAAAATATAGATTTTAAGTCATATTTGTAGGACTTGTAAGGTCATTTTATATTATAAATTAGTAATATATCTAATTGATGTGAGCTGTCAAACATGTAGAATATTGCCTTTGCAATGAAGAAAAATTTATGCTAAACTCTGCCTACACAAAAAATAAAAAGACTCCAGCCAAGAGCTTTCAGGGTCCATTGGATCTCCAGGACCAATCATAGTCCAATCATTTCCTAATAGCAATTTAGCTACATTCCCCATCCTTATATACCAAGTTCTAGACCTACTTCATAACCACCAAATAAATAAAAGCAGTTTCATAACTGCAATCCACAATCCCTATTCCCTTTACTCAAAAGCTACGAAACACGGATAATGACCCAGATACCGGACACGACACACACCCGGACACCACAACGTGTCATCTCCAAAGTGTAGAACTAGGGGACACGGATCATTATGAATTATTTAAATTGACAATCAATATTTATGTACTCAAAATTACCTATAAACATGATTAGTTACATATAATAATCTAAACATATTGTCACCTAATACAAAAATGAATTTAATTCATCTATATAACATCGAAAAAGTGAAAAGAGGATATAATTTATAATTTAAGATATTTCATCCCCTTCTTGGTCATCATTATTGGAAAAAAAAAACACTTTAGTCGAGATGCATTTAAAGACAAATTAACAACTTTAAAACCCCACATTGTATGGAGATATGGTAGGAGATTAAATAAAAACATTCTCTATAATGCATATTTGTGATCATATATAATTTGTTCTTATTAAAATTGTTATGGAACCATGTCAAAATTATGTCAAGGACAAAAAAAAATGTCTATCGAATTAAACACTTCACCGATATAAGTGTCGCATGAGTGACATACATGTGTCGGTGTCAGACATGAGGACATACCATTTGAGAGGTGTGTCCTAGACGTGTTAAACATAAGGACATACCATTTGAAAGGTGTGTCCGGGCTTCATAGCTCAAAACTGTTAACTTAATGCTAGTAAAGAAAACTTCTACTAAGTCCGCACACAATAAAAAATAAGTTACAAATAGTCAAATAATGCTTTGAATTCAGAAATATGAAAGGAAGGCCTTCAATAATTAATTAAAAAATGCATTACCTGCATTGAATCTCCATCCTTTTCACTGGATGACTTCCCTTTTCCACCACTCGGTGCAGATGAAGAGTCAGTAGCAGATGAAATTTCAGCATTTGCCTTCTGCTCTTCAGCTTTCTTAGCCCTTGCTTTAGCCTTAGCTGATGTTGACAGAACAGCAGTGGGAAGCTTCACCGTTGAAGTAGTGGTAGGAACGGTAGTAGGCTTAGGATATTCAAAAAGTGAAGGCTTTGCATGTGACAAGAACTCAAATTTAGGAGATTTCAGGTCATAGTTCAGACCAATAAAGGCCGTGGGCGAAAAAGCCAGGCTTACAAAATAGATAAGAGGGTACCAATACCAAAATTGGCTAAAAACTGCAAGACCAACCACTGCAGTAATTTTATCATGTTTTGTCTTAGAAAGTAGCCTTATGGTCACATTTCTGCCACCAGCATCAAGGATTCCTGAGGCCAAAATTGCTCCCATCTTGCTCATGGTATCCTCGTGCTTGTCAAGGATAATTTTCTCCAACTGTCGCCTAGAGTGCAGGGTATGTCAGAAAACCACAAAATTATTGCCTTGCTGTACAAAATAAATAGGGTGGACTTACCTAAATGTTCCAACTCGTGAGTCACTAGCTTCACTGATCTGAACCATGACCATAGCCATTGCTATAAGAGCACCTTGACGAACAAAATCAACAACATCCGAAGTTAAAGGCTCCAATAAAGAGATAGCCTCACTGAGACCAGTACCAGCACAGGAAATACCCACAGCAAGTGCTGCCCCATATCGAACATGTGGATTGTAAGACTCTGATAGGAGGGAAACAATTCGTGGAGTCTGAAGTAGATAGACATTGCAAATATCAAAAAGATATCCAAAACAACAATAAAGCCACAAAAAAGCAATTCAGAACAAGGGAAAATCCAAAGATATAGAACTAACCTGTTCCGGATCAGAGTACAAAACAAAACCTAAGGCTAGAACTGCAGTCCTCCTAACATCATCACTCACATCAGATACAGCGAAATGCAGTAACTGGCGAATTGCCTTATTGTTTGCTGTTCCCCTGTACGCCAAGGCCAATGCATACATGCCACCATAACGCAATATTGGATCCTGATCACGAGTCATCTGCTCGATCAAAGTATCTGCTTCCTCTTCTCTCCCATAAACAGTAAGTGCTATTCCCAAAGCTAGCCCCCTGAAATTATTGAACAATCATAAGCAAGAGAACCCACAATTTCACACCTTGTCATGCAAAAACCATTTACCTAATAATCTTTTCATGCTGGGTCTCATGTGCATAAGTGAGCATCTCATTTGCCTTGTCACTACCAGTTCCAACCATGAGTAAACCCATACTGATACCAGCAGCCTCACCAGCAACAGCACTATCAGTGTAGAGAACGTTCTTTATTTCTTCATAGATATCCTCATCAGCAGTTCCCAAAGATGCCAATCCAAGACCTAAACATGCACCATGTTGAATGACCTGCCCATGAAGCTTGTGTTAATTATAACCACAGGTTATTTCTTATTCTACCAAAAGTACATCATAGGTTTTATTAATGAGCACCTCAACACTGGTACTGCGCAGGCTATCACGAAGAAATTGTTTGATGCCCTCTCCATGGTTAGCATGAATAAGACCAAGGGCATACAGAGCACCGCCTTCTGAATATGGACTACCACCACCTCCAGTCCCACCCTGAGGTAAGTAGGGTGCCATCAGTGACCTTCCCTGCTGCAAATGGCCTCTATGGATAACACCAAGACCAGCAGTTGCACTAAATTTGGCCCAGTTAGTAGCTCTGCTCAACCAATCCTACAATTTTCAAGGGACGATATTCTTAGGGATGGGAAGCAATAAAGATATATGGAAAACACAAGGAGAGGGGATAAAGAGAAAATTAGCCATAATAACCAACCAGATTTTCCCTGAGGAAAGTATCCACAGTTGTTCCAGCATGCATAATTGCATTGGCATAAATTGTGGCACTGTGACAGACACTATTCCTCATCTCCACAGACTGCTTTATTGTCTTAAGAATAAGCAGGTCAGACCTAAATGCAGATTACATAAAAAACAGAATAAGAACAAAGAACAATAATTCAGTGAGACTAAAACCAACCACAAAATGAAGATATGACCATACAAACTGCCTCACTTGTTATGACTGTAAAGGAACTGCAGAGTCAGTTGTATTGAAGTCTCCCCAGACAAAATTCCCTTTATTTTGTTTAACCTCTCAGCATACAGGGTTTCAATTGGATCCTCTGGCACATCAACTATAGGCGCAGAATCACCATCCGTCATTTGAACATCATCCTGTCCATTTGCACTAGCATTTTGAGCAGAATCTGCGTCACTGGGTTTTGGCTGTGCAGCTTCTGAAGGCTGAGACTTAGGTGGTGATAGGCGATCTCTAACATTTAGAAGAAAAGCTTGGTGCTCATTCTCTACCAAATCAAAAGCAATTTGAAATGCCAAAAGGGCATCATCTTTGCTTTCAGAACGTAAAAGTTTCTCTAGTATGCTTGCAACACCCTCCGGCTCATCCAAGAACATAAGACACTGACAAATACTCAGATAATCTGGTGAAGGAAGCTTTTGAAACACCTTAACAAGTAGACGAAGAACCTAGACAACAAGAACAAGGAATCAATATAACCCTTCCATCGTAAAAACTATTATTCACATTTTTACGAGTTGGGGGTCATGCCACAAAGCAACTAGTCGTTAAAGAATAAATTTGATCAACTCAACAACTTTTTCAGTTCATTTTCAAGTACTATTCAGCTGATCTTCCTCTTACTTGACCATATAAATTCATGCAGGAGCAAATATTCATCCCATTTGAGTACACAAATCATAAAGATGTAAAATTCAAATTATGAAACATAGCCCAGAGAGATATTTCAAAGATAACTAAAACCATAATCCATCTCAATGAAATACAACCCTCCAAATTCACCAGATACATACAGTGCTTAGTACTTAACAAAGCAGAAAACTTTCAATTCCCTTACCTCCTGTCTGTATTCCCTAAGGTTAACAAAGGAATGAGAGACATAAATGCAATATGATAGAGTTCCTTGAACATTGTCACTCCTTGTAATTGCCTCCTCTAGTTTATCCAATCTCCTGCATTCAATAGCAGTTCCCATAGCTTGCTGGTATTTTCCATCCACGATACACCTAAATTAGACAAAGCAACAAAAAGTGAGGGATTCCCAAGGGTTAAGATACATTTGATTTACAGAAACCAGAAGAATGATTATGGCTCGCATACTTATCCAACAGTCTCTCCACAATGGCTTCCAACCTTGGGTCCACTTTGACAGATTCATCACTTGACTCAGCTGCCTTCGACTTTAGACTAGCATATTCATCTATGGCCTTAGCTGAAGATAGACGAAAATAAACAAAACATACATTGGAACTTAGGATGGCATGATTAATCATCGTTAGTTATATTCACAGACCACACTTTATATGTTGCCTGCCGAGGGCCATACAGTTGTCTTATAAAAATAAAGATTATAACTCTCACCAAGAAGTGTGTGAACATAATCAGAATCCTCTGAGACATCAAAAAGAGGACCAGCTCCGAGGGCATAGGATAACGAGTCATTAAGTTCACCCAAGTAATAAAAGACCTGAAGAATATGGAGTGATGCATACATAGATCATTAAGATAGGCAATGAAACTGACTTCAGTATCTAGGGATGAAATTTTCCAGATAGGAGAATGAAAGCGTGTCCTTTTGGTGACTGCTTTAAAAATTGAGAAAGATAATAAAGAGATGAAAGCCAATACTTATTTTTTACATCTCAAATATTGTGAAAAGTTATCCATTTCAAAGAAAAGAATTTTGCAGAAAAATTGGTGTCCCGCTAATTTTCCATTCGAAGTTGGTTCAAGATATTAACAGATCACAGATACCTTTGACACCAGAAGAGCAGCAAGTTGCCTTTGATGTTGATCAAACTCCTCATCTTCATGCAAACTCTCTCTGTTCGACACCCATTACAAACAAACAGTTAAATCTTCTACATTCCCACTTCTAACCACGCACACTAAATATTCAATTCAAGCAAACAACAGCAAAGCAAACAACTTAGATCTTTGAGCAAAATAAGGACCATAAGCATCAATAACAAAGTCTACAAATTGCAGCACTAAGAAGATGCAGCTAAAAACATTCCCCTTCCTAGAGAAGCCACGCTTTCAGGACCACGTTGACTCATGGATTTTATCACTATATAAGGAAAGGGGGAGCAAAAAAAAATACCCCTTTGACTACTAAACCGCAATTAATTATAATACGATTGAATTACTACGATTAACCAGTTTTTTGTTCTTCTTTATTGGTCAATACACTAAGAGAAACTAAAAGCGCGCAGCAATTGAAACCATATTACTTTCGTGTAAACAAAAAGCACACGAAAAACCCAAATCCAAATTCGCAAAAAAAAAACAGAGATCGAAGGAAAAAAAGGAGAATGCTCACATCTTAGGCAGACTAGTGGAGATCTCGGGCCAGAAGGTGTCGACCAAATTGTTGAGGTTGGAGAGCGCGTGAAGCTTGAGCGAGAGATGGGGCTCGTTGAGCATCGCCAGCATCCCACCTGCGGAACTCACCAAAGTCGTAGCCATGGTTGCGCGAATAGGAGCTGAATTGATGAATAATTGCAACAGCTAGGGTTAGGGTTAGGGCTTGAGAATGGTACTTAACGGAACGAGCGATCTGAGAGGGTTGCAGAAGCAATTGCGAAAGGGTTTGGGTTTGGGTAGTTTTGGGAGTGAAATTGAAATCTGTACTATGCTTTGTTATATTAGGAGCATCTTCAATTCTTATTCAACACGAAATGGATCAATTAGTCATTTTTTTCTGTAAAATTTCAATTATTTTTTATCTTTTTATTCGAAAAACACCTAATTAGTTAATTTCAGTATATGAGACGAAATTTTGAAAAAGTGAGTTAGGCCGTTATATACATTTCGTGATTTAATTTACTGATAATTTTTTTTTTCAAATTTCCTGATAAATAAATATTTTAAAATTCATTATAAATATCTTAATATCTTAAAACTAAAAAATGAATGAGGAAAAGAAAAAAGATATGTTATTATAAACTAATTCACAAAAATATTGTATACCCAACACGTGTAATATAATTTAACAGACATTTTTAATAAATGGATCTCCTGTTTAATAATTTCAATTTATAAATATGCATTATAAAACATAAAACGTAAATTTAAAAATATGTAATCAAAAGTATGAATTAGAATATAAATATATAGAGTACTTTTAATAAGAGATTCTTAGAAGTATTTAGTCTGTTTAATACAGAATATATATTATTTTATTTTCAAGTATATAAACACCTTTTTTTTTCAAATATTGTATATAATCATCAAAAAAAATATACGAGAAAAGTGAAAGGATTAAAAGTAAAAAACTGTTTCACAATAATTTATAAATGATTTGGAAAGTTTTTATATTGCATCATTGAATTTAAGCTCAAAAACTGATATACTCATCAATGAATGTCCTATTTAAAGTGTTAAAAATAGAATAATTTTACTTTAAACATAAATATTATTTAATCTCCACTTTTTGTAACAAAAGAAAATAGAATAAGCATATTTAATAATTATCTATAAACTGTTATCTTAAATATAAATATAGGTATATTAATTGAAAACCGATCTGTTTGTTCATTTTTTTTGTTATACTTTAGTTTAACAAAATTAAGTATTTAACATCCAAATTAGCTTATGTGTATAATAATAATAAAATAATAATTAAAAAAAGAAATATATAAAAATATGATTTAATTTATTTTTTTTAATGTGGGAATAATTTACTACAAACATTACGTACAGTCGGAAGAGTGGAATTAAAACACATGCAATGCAAACCACTGATTTTTGAAACTTCCAGAGAATAGGTATCCACACATGCATGAGTCTTCCACCATTTTCTCCATTACCTAAACAAAACTTCGTCTGCAATTTCTTTCCTTCTGCATTTCGCTTCTTTCTTTGGAGGGCTTCTCCTCCTTGTCCTTATCAGATGCAATGTGATAAAGTCCCCCTTAAACCCTTTTGGGATTCTCCATTATCATTCCCACCCAGCTTTCTTTTTCTTCATATGATTTGAAAAAGGTGATTAGATATGAGGAAGCATGAACTGGGTTTTGGAGGTCTCTTCTTTTATGATCTTCTTTTTCTTCTCTCTTTCTTTGTTATCTCGATTACATGTCAAGAAGCAAACGTAATGGGAATTTTAAAGAGCACCATCAATGCCCCTCTTAGCTTTGAATGGATTGGTCAAGATATATGCAAATGGAAACATGTTGTGTGTGATTCATCAAAACGTGTGAAAGCTATTCAGATTGGGAATCAAAACCTCCAAGGGACTCTCCCCAAAGAGCTTGCCATGTTAACGGCATTGACCCGTTTTGAGTGTCAAGACAATAATCTTACAGGGGTATTCCCTTACCTCTCAAAATCCTTGCAGAGGTTGGTAATCCATGACAACAACTTCAACTTATTTCCCAGTGATTTCTTCAAGGGCATGAGCAGTTTGCAAGAGGTGACAATTGACAACAACCCCTTCTCTCAATGGAACATTCCTGACAGTCTCAAGGACTGTGTCGCACTCCAAACTTTTAGTGCTCAGAGTGCTGGCCTTGCTGGGACAATCCCAGATTTTTTTGGCAGAGATGGTCCCTTTGCAGGTTTGGTTTTCTTAGATTTGTCTGATAATTTTCTAGAAGGTGGATTGCCTGCAAGCCTTTCAGGTAGTTCAATAGAGAATCTTTTGGTGAATGGACAAAACGGCAACTCTAAACTCAATGGCACCCTCGAGGTGTTAGGCAAAATGAAATCTTTGAAGCAAATATGGGCTAATGGGAATTCCTTCACTGGTCCTATACCAGATTTGTCACACCATGATCAACTTTATGATGTTAACTTGAGGGATAATCAATTGACTGGTGTTGTTCCACCCTCTTTAGTTGCTTTACCAAGTTTGAAGTCTGTGAACTTAACAAATAACCTTCTTCAAGGATCCCCTCCTAGGTTCAAAGATGGTGTAGCAGTGGACAACAACATGGATAAGGGGAGAAATCAGTATTGCACAGACGTGGTGGGGCAATCGTGTAGTCCCCTTGTAAATGCTTTACTATCTATTGTACAACCTTTGGGGTATCCTTTAAATTTTGCTCAAAGTTGGCAGGGTAATGATCCGTGTGCAAATGGATGGACAGGTGTAATCTGTTCTGGGGGAAATGTTTCGGTCATCAACTTTCAAAACATGGGTTTGTCTGGCACTATCTGTCCATGTTTTGCTGCTCTTACTTCGGTGACAAAAGTACTTCTTGCTAACAATAATCTCACAGGTACTATACCAAATGAACTTGCTAGTTTGCCTCATTTACAAGAGTTAGATGTTTCCAACAATCATATATACGGCAAAGTGCCATCATTTCGTGAAGGTGTGGATGTTAAATATGAAGGGAATCCTGACATTGGAAAGAATGAACAAACTAATCCAGGTCATGTAGGTAAGGTAAACAACAATAATACTGCAATAATTGTTGGAGTTACGGTAATGGTTGTTGTTTTACTTGTTGCTGGGGTTTTGATACTTGTTATGTTTAGAAGAAAGGCAAAGCGTAAGCTTCAAAACCAAAGCACAATTGTGGTACCTCCTCGTTATGGGGATGGAAGTGTTGCAAAGATAATCAGTGGAAATATTAGTTCATTATTAAGTCCTTCACAGAGTGTTTATAAAGGAGAAGCAAGTAACATGTTAATTCCAATTCAAATTTTGAGAGAAGCAACTAACAACTTTAGCGAGGGAAACATTTTGGGAAAAGGGGGATTTGGCACAGTATACAAAGGGGAATTGCATGATGGGACAAAGATTGCAGTGAAAAGGATGCAATCAACAGGATTTGTAGATCAAAAAGGGCAGAGTGAGTTCACGTCTGAAATTGCTGTGCTCACCAGGGTTCGACACAGAAATTTGGTTGCACTCTTGGGGTTTTGCTTAGATGGTAGTGAAAGACTTCTTGTGTATGAATGCATGCCTCAAGGTGCTCTTAGTAGACATTTGGTAAACTGGAAACAAGAGGGGCTAAAACCACTTGAATGGAAGACAAGACTTGGTATTGCATTGGATGTTGCTAGAGGTGTTGAATATCTTCATGGTTTGGCACAACAGATTTTTATTCACAGAGATCTTAAACCATCCAACATTTTGCTTGGAGATGATATGCGAGCCAAAGTATCAGACTTTGGACTCGTTCGACTTGCTCCTGAAGGGAAAACCTCGTTTCAAACTAGACTGGCTGGAACTTTTGGGTACATGGCACCAGAATATGCAGGTTGATTTACACACTTGTTAAACATAACTTTGTTTCTCATGCATCAAAATACAACTAAAAGATACTCAAAATGTCTTTCATGTGTAAATATTCAATGCACTAATATGAGAATATCATGAATAATTATGCAGCTACTGGGCGACTTACAACAAAGGTTGATGTGTATAGTTTTGGAGTTATTCTTATGGAGATGATAACAGGAAGAAAGGCACTTGATGACAGTCTACCAGAAGAAAACATCCACCTCGTTACATGGTTTCGCAAGATGTTAATAAATAAGGATTCATTCCGAACAATCATTGACCCAACAATTAAGGTTGATGAGGAAATGTTACTGAGTATTAGCACTGTTGCAGGGTTAGCAGGACATTGTTGTGCAAGGGAGCCTCACCAACGCCCTGACATGAGTCATGTGGTGAATGTGTTGTCTTCTCTTGTTCAAGTGTGGAAGCCTTCGGAAACAAATGTTGATGAAGCATATGAAATTGACTTTGATATGACATTACCAGAAGCACTCCAAAGGTGGAAACAATTTGAGGGGAATAGCCACACCATTGACATTGATGTAACTTCTTCAACAAGACATCTTAACGCAAACAACTCATACTCAGATCCATAAACTCACTCTTTTGTAACTGCAACTTTTAAGAGTGATCTCAAATAAGCTGTAATATCAACTTTGACTTTAATGTAGTTACTCACTTTTTTCTAACCTATTGTTTCTCTCCTCTCACTCTCTCCTTATCACATTCGAGAAACGATATGTTAAGATAAATATGTTCTTTTTTTCAATTCAAATATCTTAGAACTTTTAAAGTACACTTTTTGTTTTCATTTTATATCTCGCAGTAACTTCATACAATGCATTACACATTGTTTTGTATTTTAAGGTTTTTAAAAGTTCACTGTGTGACATTCCATTTTAATACTACACAACTACTAAAAGAAACATTACACACAAACTATTACATAAAAACCATTGAAAGACAAACAATTTCCAAAAAAAGTATACATAAAACTATTCCAGTTATCTCATGTATAACTATAACAACAAATATATACACATACCATTGAGAGTTCTCATACACTAAAACCAAGAGCGTGATACTAGAGTTTTACAGAGGTCAAATCTACAAGGAAACTGGAATGTCATACTTTAAGCTTCTACTGCGTCACCAACTACCATTTGATCCACCTAAGATATGATTTTTTACTCATACCATTCAAGTGATTATTGTAAAAAAAAAACACAAACACACAGACACACAAGAAAAAATGATAAGCTAATATACCAAAAAGAATCATATAATTTATATCAATAATATATCAATTTCATTTTCACCAAAACAACACACTGTAGGGTTTTATTTACCCATATAACATGCTTTTACTGTGCTAGTTTAGAAATTGAGTTTTGAACATGTTCTTGAAGTTTTTGTTGAAAAATATCTAATGCAAAAACATGTTCAAAATTGATCTGAATTATGATCTAGAAAAGTAAAAGTGTGCTATTTTGGTTTGGTAAAATAAAGTTGCCAGTGTGCTATCTGTGTGAACAATTCACAAAGGTAGCCTTGTGTGGTCTCCCTTTTCAAGATGTTATCTTTTCCACTCAAAATGTGTCCTTTTAGCAAAAATAGGGGTGTGATGAGCACACTCCCTCGAGTTAGGCCCTTCATTCTTATATAAACTAACAACCTAAAAAAGGGGGTGTCATCAGTAAATCCACGAATTAAACACCAAACTAGAAACTAATCACAAGGGGAGATGGTGAAAAAACTCAAAGAATGTGAGAAAGAGGTCCTCCTTCTAGTCATGCTCACAATGATCCTCCTAAGAATAATGTCTCTAGCCTCATGAAGTGTCATTAACTTATCAATAAGCAAATATGGATTGTTGAGGTAATCTATTAGCAATATCATTGATCGAGGGATTATGCCATCACCATACCATTGATTGGCAAATTATGCCTCGTAACATCATCATTTAGCATATCATAATTCATTTATGATTATGTCAATTTTGTTATTTATCCTATATTTTGATTGCGTATTTTGTTGTCCACACTAAGTCCTGAACTTTGTTAGGATAAAACGTGTATCAGTTCTATGTAGTAAATGATAAATATCATTATCTTTTAAGAGACTTATATAACACATGTCACCCTTCACAATTTACAACTCAACTAAACAACAAAATTCATCAAAACACAAAAACTTTTTTTTCATCAAACAATTGAAATGCAACAAAAAAGTTAACATTGAGTATGTACAAATGTCAAAACTACATTTCAATCACTTCATTTTTATGTATTCACAAACACTTAAATTCCGTATTCAAGTCAAAATCAACTTGCAAATATATTCAAAATACTATTCCTTGTTATTTTGAGCAG
This sequence comes from Vigna radiata var. radiata, assembly GCF_000741045.1. Taxonomy (NCBI): domain Eukaryota; kingdom Viridiplantae; phylum Streptophyta; class Magnoliopsida; order Fabales; family Fabaceae; genus Vigna; species Vigna radiata. The sequence continues at coordinate 4,424,915 of NC_028351.1, read as the reverse complement.
GTGACAACTCATCAAGTTCCAACTCCTTAAATTCTTAAAAAAGAAAACATACATAAAGTTCTATAATCTTAAGATTACTAATGAATTATGTTTTATACCAAGATACAAACTTCATTAAGTATTCAATTTTAGTTTTGGTTCAAAATGTATTTTCCAACACCTCAAGAACCAAAAACGAAGTAATGAGATCAAACCACAACAAACATTAAACACATAAATCAAATACTAACTTGAATTGAAAAAAACATCTACTTGTGACTAGTTATGTTAATACTTCAATCTTGATATACAAAATGATTAAGAGAAATCAAGATAGATTTCATGTATCAAAAGAGTAATTACATTTTAAGAAAAAAAATAAAATTTTACATCAAAGAGTTTTTTTACATAAACACCTCCTTAAATTATATTTTCTTGTATAACATTCAATTTGATTTTAAAACATATATATTTAAAAAAAATTTAAAAATAAATTTTGAGAACACCAAGATGAAAAATCCTTTATATATAGACATGTATAGATATAGATACATTTTGAAATGGACGCCTATAACATGTTCTCATTGATTCTTTTTGCTTTTTTGGAAGAAATGGACGTCATATAATTATATAAATTAATTATAACTTTAATTTTATTTTTAACAATATTTCGCTAAACTAGTTTAAATGACAATGGTCGAATTAAAAAAACGCGAAAGTTTAACCGAAATTATATAAATTCATAGTTAGTTTTTTTTTTTTTTTTTCCTTTTGGTAAAATAAAATTTCAATCACAATCCACGTTGTTGTCCCAAAGGCTAACCCCTTCTTCCTTCTTTCTTCTTTCTTCTCTCTTCTCTGAAAACCCTAAAATGGTCTCAATTTGCATTTGGTCCATGGAAGCATGATTCTCTCTTAAACCCTCCCTCTCGATTCATTCCCGAACCTCAAATCTCACGCTTCCACCTTCGTCCAAATGTCTCTTCCATCCATAGAGTGTGTATACGTAACAGAGGAGTGTGTTCGCGAATGGAGGAGTGGCAACCCTGCCCTCAAGGTCTCCCAAGCTGTCCCCATGCTGCGCTTCCTCTACGAGCTCTGTTGGACTATGGTACTAACTAATCACGATTTTCGTTGTTTCTTTATTATTTTATTTGGGGTTTACATTGAAATTTTGAAATTCGGGTGGCGACTTCAATGCTACGATTGCTTCATTTTGGGATAATGGACTGATTTTTTGTTCTGGTTCTACCAGGTTAGGGGTGAACTGCCGTTTCCCAAGTGTAAAGTTGCGTTGGATTCTGTCATATTTTCAGAACAAGCTTCCAATGACAAAATAGCTTCGAATTTTGCTGATATAGTGACCCAGATGGCTCAAGATGTGAGTTATGCTGCTGCTTTGCTCTTGTGATATAGTTGATTGTCAGTCTTCATTTTTTTTTTATCTTCCTTCTTTTTTCCTCCTAGCCATGTCTTATAGCTTATATTCTCTCTCTCCCTCTCTCTCTCTCTCTCACACACACACACACACACTTTTCTTTTCCGTATCAATAAACTAATAGTATATTAACAAAGAAACGTGGAAACATCTGAATAGTAGCCGTGTGATGAGCAACACGAAATCTGCAGGGACACTTTGAAAGTTTTTTGTTTTATAATTATGTACTTATACATTTTAAACTTTTATAACTCTAGGATTGAATGCTGTAATAACTAAGAAGCAAACAGTAGCGGCTTGTATTGCTTATATGTTGCTTGGAAAGGTCAAATACACCTTTGGAAATGTCAAATACACCTTTGTTGCATTTTATAAGTTTTTGTTTAATATATATTTTAACTTTTGTGTCAATAAGATTGAATGGCATAATAACCAAGAAACACAAACCCAAGGTTTCATTGTGATCCTTATCTTGCGGGATATTGTGGACAAATGTGACCGAAGTCTGGTCACCAAGATCCCCAAATGTGAATGAATTTATTGTAACTGCGGTCATGGAGAATTCAAAAATCATGATGCTGGGTCACAGCTTTTTTGAAATGTTACATATGTTACATTAACCTTTTTTTTATAGTAGCTGTGTTGTGTTGGACTTGTCAATTGCTTTAGTTTTGCTTTTGTATGTTTTTTCCTTTTATTTATATTTAAACTTTTGTGTCAGTAACACTAAATGCTATATTAATTAAATAACTGTTACCATTTTATTATGTTTACTATGTCTAGTTCTATTTCAAAATATAAATTCTCTCCTGATTAAAATATTCTTTTCTATGTTAAATTTACATTGATTTTAGTCTATAGCTTTTAAATTTGCCCCATTATTTGGTCCATGTTGCATCTGAATCATGTGTTGTATTTGTGCCTCCTATAGAATTTAGGTGGTTATAACAAAAATGGTATCAAGGGTAATTTGTAACCCAAATTACTAATCAAATTCAAAGGGAAGTTTTATAGTATTGCTATACAACCAATTAAATTCTGATAGTAAATGATTGACTTTTGAAAGGTGAGGGTTGTAGAAATTAAAATGTTAAATGGATTTTGGCCCACTTGAAAAGGGCATGATGTTGAATGGCTCTATACAAAAAGATATTGGTATGACAAGTATCGGGTAAAGATGATAAGAACTTGGTTAAAATGGTTTGACCACATGCAGAGTAGGTCACTGGTTGAGAGTTCAGTGTACTTGGTTCTTGGCATTAATGGTGTCGAAGGAGACTAGGAATAACAATGGTAGAATTATTGAGCAGGGGATCTCATGGTGAATACTATTTGTAGGAAGTTGGTTTTCATCTCTGGCCAATGATGTAATGTAATACGTTTAGCTGATTTGCCTTAACGGGATAAGGCTATTGTTATTGCTGTTTCATGTTTACTGTGACTTATTTTCATTTTTAAAACCTTAATTCACACCTGTATCAAGGAGAGTAACAAAATTGCAATGAAAAAAATTTCCCTGAAAATACCAATTCTTGTTATGAAATCGCAGTTGTGTCTTAGATATATTATATATTATATATTATTCAAGATTTTGAACGTTTAGTTGTGACAATGACTTTTCTTACTTTTGATTAATGCCTTTGATTTTGAATGTTTGTAAATGTACGAGCTCTTTATGTGTATTGTCGGTGTCATTTGTGACTGGAGGGAGACAATGAATACTGTTTCAATTTCTTACTGTATTGTTTGTAGTAAACCCACTTATTGTAATTATGTGCTACTGTCTCCTTGGTTACAGCATACAATGCCAGGAGATTTGCGTTCTCGTCTCATCAAGCTGGTCAGTATTTGATCCTGTATACTTTATTTGATGAAAACATTAATTTGTAAATTTTCATCTTTTTGGAGTAAACATTATGCCTCTCTTTCCTTTATAATTTACTATTGATTTTAAAATTTTCATTTTTCCAGGCAAGATGGCTTGTGGAATCTGAAATGGTTCCAGTTAGGCTACTTCAAGAACGTTGTGAGGTTGGCTCCATGTATCTTCTGTTTTTCCTGGCTTCTGCTTAGTTTGTGAGAAACTGAGCATAGGCAGAATATTTAGTGCATAGGTAACTTATGTTTCTTGCATTTGCAAAATATTATTTATATGTGTTGTGCATTTGTAGGAAGAATTCTTGGGGGAGGCTGAATTGATCAAAATTAAGGCTCAGGACTTGAAGGGTAAAGAGGTTAGCTATTAACTTCTTTATATGATTGCTATAATACCAGAGACTTCTCTTTCTTTCCTTCTATTATTCCTATTTCTTGTGTTTCGTTTTTATTCTTAGACACTCAAATTTATTTTTAAAAGATGGGAATACATTTGGCCACAAGAAAAGGTGGAAGCTATTAATCTTCACAAAAGGAGAGGAGGTTATCCAATATGTAGATGGAAAAAAATGTTATAATTAATGAAGCATCATTTGAAAAAACATCAAAGGAAAATAATGATAGCAAAAAAGAAAGAACTAACTCTCTGCATGACAAAACAGCTACATTTGTAGTCACACTCTTGAACAATCATGGACAGAAAGCAGGAGATATGCTAAAAATGCGATCCTATTTGAAAATATATTTAAAACCATGGCAACAGTCCCTGATGTATTTTTTTCAAATACCACCCAAGCTATGCACAGAATATTATCAACTGTATGCTGCTTGGAAATTTGCCATCTTTCTTTTCATTAAACCAAATATAATTAATAACCCAGCAAGAACTTCTACGTAGTAGCACAAACCCCTAGTTAAGAACCCCAACAGATTATTCTATCATAATTTAGCTGACTTGTATTTCATAAATAAGTTTTAAAGAGTGTTATACAAAGTCCTCTGTCTGTATCAATGTAAGTAGCATGTCAAAGTTATCTGCACATCTATAAATTCTCATAACACAGCTGAGGAGAGCAGTAAGGAAAAGCCATATATATACAGGTGCAAGTAAGGCATCCAATTGCATAAAATGCACCCACATAGTTGATCTTATGTTTATTTGTATTTGGTACTTTATGTTACTTGCATCAAACATCAATAATCATGTATCACCTTGAATTTCAATTCAAATGTATTTAATTAATTTGTGCTGCTGATTTCAGGTCAGAGTTAATACTCGACTTCTCTATCAGCAAACCAAATTCAACCTTCTCAGAGAAGAGAGTGAGGGTTATGCAAAGCTGGTATAATCATAGTCACCAATATCTGGAATTTTTAGGATATTTTCTATGAATTATTGATCACTTATTACAGCCATAGTGATTTTTGACTGAAGACCATGCCATCTTCAACAATTGTTTTTTAGTTGCATGAATTTATTTTACATACGTTGCATTGATCCAGTCAGATGCTTTTGTATGTTTTTATTGAATTTAGTTAATTGTGTAGGTGACTCTTCTTTGCCGGGACTCTGAAGCAACTACACAAAAATCATCTGCAGCAACCATTGGCATTATTAAGGTTTTGATGATTTTAAGTACTATGACTACTCCAGTATTGTTTTTTTCCCATAAGGATGATCATGGTACTGATTTATATTACTTCTGCAGTCATTAATTGGCCATTTTGATCTGGATCCAAATCGTGTTTTTGATATTGTAAGTTGGATGTTTTTAGTTGATTTTTTTTTATTAATTCACATTCTTATGTATGTTTCATTTCATGTTTTATCTAGCTACTGATGTATATTTTTCTCAGGTCCTAGAGTGTTTTGAACTGCAGCCTGATGATGATGTGTTTATAGAGTTGATTCCTATATTTCCAAAGGTGGACAATATAAAGTCCTAGGTGATTCCTTTATTTAGTTTGTGAAATTTAAGGGACAAATTTTTGTGTGATGGTTTTCTCTCTTCTATGCAGTCTCATGCATCACAGATTCTTGGGTTCAAATTTCAATATTATCAACGCATGGAAGTTGTCAGTTCTGTTCCATTTGGGCTCTATAGACTCACAGCCTTGCTGGTGAAGCAGGATTTTATTGATCTTGATAGCATGTAAGATGTGTTAATGCACCACTTCAAAATCACATATAGCATTCTTGTATAGAAGTTTATACTAACAGTAATTCAACACTTAATCAATTTTGTCATCAGGCTGCATCCGAGGTTATTTGTAGTTTCCCTTCTGGTGATCTTGTAATTGACAAACAATAATTACCGCTCTTTAATTGGAGTTGTGCTTTTAATTTTTCTGGGAAAATGTTGATGTATAAAATGGTTGTACCATACAATAGTGCCAAAGTCTAAGTGGTAAGTTGTAGTTGGTTGGTTGGGATCTTTTGGGGCATTAAGTTTTTTAATAGCATATAAGTTCTTATGTTTTTTTGGTTATTTTATCTATCTCAAAAATAAATAATGCATTTGTTTTCCTAGCTGTTGTGATCGTTTGATACTTTCTCTGTTCATGCATACTGTTATGGTATATTTTTCAGGTTGGTATTCCTTTTGTTTAGAAATGGAGATGTTTGTATTTGGATATTTAGGAATGGGAGAACTAAGCTTGTTGTTTGGGAACTAAGTCATGCTTTAATTAATCTTATTTGTTTGAGTTACTAGGGCACATGATGATTTCTGGACTGGAGCTATATATCATGTAATATTTGAGGAATTTTCTGATTATCATTTTAATGCAGATACACTCATCTACTTCCCAGAGATGTTGAGGCATTTGAGCATTACAATACTTTCTCTTCCAAGCGACTTGATGAGGTATTCATGCTTTTATTGAATACATGGTCAACTTTAATTACTTGAATTTTATTATTATTTCGGGATGAAAAATGTTTCTTGTTAAGTATTTCTGGCTCAAGAGTGTGAAATTTGTTCTATAAGGAAAAGTGGAAGGAAATGAGCCAAACTGTCTCGAGATTTCAACAAGGCTGTCTATTTTCCTTTATGCTTCTGGTTCAGAACACTATTTTTCTGGTGTTTTGAACTACTTGGTTTTGGTATTTGAGGAAAATAATTTTCACAAGCATAGTAATTTCGTTGCTTGAATTGAAACATGTCAGTGTTGAGTGTTGATCTTGTATAATATCAAAATATATGCGGCATTTTTAAGAGGTTGTCAATGTTAACTATAGGCTAATAAAATTGGAAGAATAAACCTTGCTGCGACTGGAAAAGATCTAATGGATGATGAGAAACAGGGGGATGTCAGTATAGATCTCTTTGCTGCCCTAGACCTTGAAACAGAAGCAACTGAAGAGCGGACAACTGAGCTTCAAACCAGTCAGACTTTGGGCTTGCTCACTGGCTTTCTTTCGGTTGATGACTGGTATGCTTGATTTATGCATCTACTATAGCATGTGATGGGAAAGACTCTTATTACCTCTAGCTATCTTGTTTTTTCTCTTTTGACCTGGTTTGCTAATTGATGTCTTCACAGTGGATAAATTTCCACCTTCTATCTTAGTGATTAATGTTCAAACTGCTTTGTATGGTGTGCCAAAGCATACTAAATATATAAATCTATTTGGACAATGAAAATAATGGAATTTCTTAACAATGAAATTTGGTTCCGTGTGGTGGAGATATTTACCATTCTTCTATAACATCACCTATTTATCAGTATGTTTTCTTACATGGTAACTTTGTCAATATCAGCTACACTTATTAAGATATATTGCAGCTCTCAAACTATATAGTTTTTACTGAAGTTTTGATTTCACTAGTCCATAAATATTGATTTATGGCTCAAATAGTTTATGTATAATATAACGTGTTCATATAATTGCTTTCTAGCAAATGTATGTTTTTGAAATTTTCTGCTTTTCCCCTCCCTAGGTATCATGCATATCTATTATTTGAGCGCCTTTCACCACTCAATGCTGTGGAACATATTCAAATATGTGATAGTTTGTTCAGGTAAAGCTGATGTATACTATTTCTCTTTCCCTTTCCCTTTACATTGAAAAACTTCTATTTGGGTACATTTTTGGATTTGTGTTTCCAATTTCCATTGAATGTATTTTTTAGAAAGTGAACTTTAAGTCTTAGTCTCACAAAATCAATTATGCATGGTAAGGCTTGCAATTACTTATAAACTATAATTTGACTTTATCTCTATTTGATGTGGGATGTTTGACACACCCCTTCTTGTTGAGGACTGGACATCTCAAACGTAAAACTAAATATTTATTGATAGTTTGATGACTGTCGAAACCTTACTAGGATAGATTTTGATACCATCATACTAATGAGTTTTAAATCTAATTTAACCTTTAAAATCGATTTGTTAGGTGAAGTTTGTACTTATATACTATAATTTGGCTTTATGTCTAATGAGATTTCCAACAGTATTGATGATAAAGTGTTCTTTTGGGATATTGGATTTTCTTAAAAATGTGAACCCAGTTGAGGATGTTATTTTTAACAGGGACCCGAAGTCTAAAAGAAAAAAAGGATAAGTAAGCCATAGGGTCTGAAAGACCAATGCTATCATCCCAAAATTGCATCCTTGCTGTCTAATGCCTCTGCATATTAGAAACTTAAAATATGCTGTCAAAATTGTAATCCTCTCTAGGATCAGAGGTGTAGAAGAAACAAAATTCATGGGATCATAACATGGATAGTAAAATGATACTAAAATACAAAATTATACTTAAAACACACATGGATATAAAGTAACATACAAGAAATTAATCATTAAATCTCAATCAACACTTAAGGTTGTGCATAAAATTGTCTAGTACAAGTGCAAGCATTGAAAATTATGGATTAAAACTCCAAGCAAATGGGGTATCAAATGTCTCGAACAACTTTCCATTTTTTGGACAGTAATCAATGAAGTTTCAATGGAAAGTGAGAGATCAGGAGAAAAAATTACACGACTTTGGCATGGGATAAGAACCACAACATAGGTATGGCCTTGTGGGAATTAACAACCTATACCCAAGAGAGGACACAAAAATGTTGGGAGAGAAGAGAGAGAAGTCTGGTATAAGTTGAGTGAGGGAAAATGTGAATTGTGTAGAGAGTGATGAAAGAGGAATTTTTGGGGAGACCTTTTTTGCTCTTTTCCTTCATTAAGTCATGTGATCCAGATCTGATTTGCCAAAAAGCATGAACGCTGGTTAGAGGAGAGTGGCAATCATGTGTTTTAGCTAGTGAAATCAATAATCCTACACTTATCTTATTTCCACTGGATCCTGCTTAAACTTGAGGACCCTCTAGCTCCTAAACTTATCGGACCGTTTGTATGATCCTATGAGTAAATGCTCAATCTACAACCTTGGGAAACCTCATTTGAAACTGCTATGAATACTGTGCACTTAACGGAAGCCAGAAAATCTATCTTATCCTGAAGTGAGGCCAAATGGGATACCCTTGAAGATGTTATCTTGCATACCGATAACTTATACCATTGAGTTACATAACAGAAATGTCATTACTTTCTTCCGAAGCTTTCTGAACTGGACCATGAGACAGCATATTTGGAACTGTGATTAAGCCAATGTCAGTGAGTGTTGGATGTTGAAACTGACTGGAGATATTAAACCATTGTCAAACACATGACCTATTCCAAATTTACGTCCAATGTTCATGGGAGGCTTAGGTGTTTATGCGTGTGTGTGCATTTAATGCCCTCTATTATTAGGCCATTTACGTTTGAACTTTTTTGCGGCTAACAATTTTTCTGAATGCCCGTATTTTCTCTGATCTTATAATATTGGGATCTCATCCAGGCTTATCGAGAAGACCATCTGTTCAGCATATGATGTTGTCCGTCAGACACATCTTCAAAATCCTGGATCATCGTCAGGAGGCACTGATGTTATGGATGTTGATAACACTTCAGGATATAATTCTTTCATAGATCTTCCTAAGGAACTTTTTCAGATGCTTTCTTGTACTGGACCTTATCTCTACCGTGATACTGTACTGTTGCAGAAGGTGTGTTAAGTTCTGTTAATTTGTGAACTTTGTCCTTGCTATTTTTTTTAATGCTGATAGGACTTCTCCTCTTCCATTTTCTCTTAAAATATGAGTAGGTTTGTAGGGTCTTGAGAGGTTATTACCTTTCTGCTCTTGAGCTTGTCAGTCGTGGCAATGGTGACTTGAATCCTCAATTGCATTTTCCCGAAAACCCTAACTTACATCTTAAGGAGGCACGGCTAAGGGTGGAGGATGCTTTAGGAGCATGTGTACTTCCTTCTCTGCAGTTAATTCCTGCCAATCCTGCTGTTGGGCAGGAGATATGGGAACTAATGAGTCTTCTTCCTTATGAGGTTCTTTTTATTAATGTTTATCCTTTTACATGTTTTGTTTTTAGCGAAACTTGGTTGATGAATGTTATGTATTTAGGTGCGATATCGATTGTATGGTGAATGGGAAAAAGATGACGAGCGCATTCCTATGCTCTTAGCTGCAAGACAAACTGCCAAGGTGTGCAGATCTATACATGTTATGTACCATCTGCACTGAATGTTGCAAGCTTGATTCTTTGTTATTCTCATTTTCTTTATTCTTTCTGTACAGTTGGATACTAGACGTATTTTGAAAAGGCTGGCAAAGGAAAATTTGAAGCAGCTAGGTCGGATGGTTGCAAAATTAGCTCATGCCAACCCAATGACTGTCCTCCGAACAATTGTTCATCAGGTGCTAATTTATTAGGACGTTTATACTTTGAGATGACCTGATTGCTTTCAATGATTTCCATTCTATGGTTGTAATTTTTTTCAAATTATGTGATGTGCAGATTGAGGCTTACAGAGACATGATTACTCCTGTAGTGGATGCATTTAAGTACCTGACTCAGGTGTGCACATGTTTTTGCGTTTTTCTTTCCTTTGTGTTTGCTGAATCCATTAGTGACGTCTTAATCTGTGACCTCATAATAAGCAGTAGGACACGAAACCTATATTCTATTTGTGGTAACTAAGTTCCATTAGTGAGTATTTAGAATTTTATGGCCCTCAACTGATGAATTAAATCTTTGGAAATTGATTGTATTGTATTTCTGTACTCTTGCATCCAATGTAGATTCAGATTTCTTTTGTTAAATTTTCTTACTACCTTTTTAAGTGTAGATACTAAGATGTTAGGAGTTTCTAAGGACACGAAACGGTGTCTTGGGGAAGATAGTTAGTTGTAGTTTGCTCCTTTTTTTCGAATGTTCTTTTCTAATTTAATCATTTAAATTGAGCTGTTATGCTTTTGTTTTGTTGTGGTCTTTTTTCTAAATATTTTTTAATAGACAACAGGAAAAATCAGTGGTCAAAACTGACTGACAGAAGTGACAAATGGTGAAAATAAGGACACTATTATTATCCTTTTGACACGTCCATTAGAAAATTTCACAATGACTAGAGTGAATAATATTTGTAAAAGTTTTGTTTTTAGTTGAACATAGGACGAAATAGTATTATGTGATCCATATAGCCGATTTCACTTGGGTGGATAAGGTTTTTGTGCATTCAGTATTTTCTATCGTTTGAAGTTGATTTGAAATTGGAAGATAGTTCTCCACCTGGAACCTTATTTACTTTTTTCTTAACAGCTTGAGTATGATATATTGGAATATGTTGTGATTGAGCGCTTAGCACTTGGTGGACGTGATAAGTTAAAGGACGATGGCCTTAATTTGTCAGACTGGCTTCAATCTCTAGCCTCATTTTGGGGCCATCTGTAAGTTATTTGTTTCCTTGCCACTTTTATTATAGAATATTGAAATTTGTGGTTTGGTTTCTCTTTTTCTTCACATTTTTTCCTGTGTATCTGGATAATTAAAGGAAATACGCATGATCCTTCTGGAGTTGGCTATTTTGTTGGCATGTGCATATTATTCTGCTGATTAAACCATCAATTTAATAGCAACGTGTTGTCTTTGCAACAAATTTAGGCAGTCTACAATCTGTTAGATGATTGTGTCTTTCTTTCTCTTCCATTTTGTGCAGACTCTTATATAATTGGAATTATGTATGATGCTTAAGTAATAATGTTGATAATAACATTTATTAGTCATATTTGTACATTTATGTCTTCCTATAGAATTTAGATATATGCGGGATGCCTTCTATCAAATTCCAGGTTGCAGATCAACCTTAGCAGATGCCGGATTACTGGACATAGCAGCATTTTTATGTCCCTGAGTGGTACTGTCAGATCAAATTCGAACCATTTGCTAGTTGGTGGGCGTGCACAGACAGCTTTATGGTGTTCAATTTCTGGTATCTGCTGACAGATTTTTCAGAATGGTTATCTATTGGATGAAAGGGGTGGACATTCTGTGTTGTGGTTCATTTGTTACGTATAATTTGGTAAAGGAGACTGACAAGGTTAAGAAGTGTCATTTATGATATAGAAGTGACATGTGAGCTGCGGTCACTGTACCATGATTGATGGAGAATTATCTCATTTGAATGAGTTGTTCATTAAGTTGGATCTTGGTCTTCCATATGTATCTTGGAATGGTCCGTACTGATGCCATGTACAATTAGTTGATGGAGATGAAACAATGGGTACTTACAGAATGCAATGACATCAGTCGGAAGTGTTCAAGGTTTATTATGTGAAGATGGCCTGTGTTGTATGCACGATAGGTTTGCTGCACAATGATTTTTGGATCATTTCTAATGTTAATGGCGGGATGGTCAGTTTAGTTGCATTTACGCAGTATGATGTGAAGGAGGGGGGCTGGTGCGTGTAACTATACATTACCGTTTTGTCTACACATAGTTCATGATGATTTTCAAAGTAATAAGGATACAGATTCATAAGTTGTTGCCCATGTACGGAACCTGAACTGTTTACCGAGTGATTGCAATATGATGACTAGTCTTTCTTGCTTAAATCCTACTGTTAGACACGAATGGTTGGTCCTTGTTGCTGGGCTGATAACATGTAGGTTTGGATCCTTCTGATGAGCCTTCGGTTGTAGTAGCATTCTTCTAAGTTGTCCTCTCCATTAGTTTACTTTCCTCTTGTGATGCAAATGGTGATGACAAGATGTCAAGGAAACCATTTACTCTTGTGGAAACTGTTCACTTCACAAATGAACCCAATGGACGACTAATATTGATAGATAGTGTATTCTTTCTTCAGAAAAGAGGATGATTGAAATTACGGCTTTTCATTTGACCTAATCACCAGTAGTTTACTTGATTGGTCAACAATAGTTCATTGCATCAGGATGTTTGATTATCATATTGACTGTATAGCACCGAGATACCCATCTTCTGATGAACGGATAGCATGACATTTCTAATATCTGGTCTTACTTTGCCATATACCTCAGTAATGAAGAATGATATGCCTGTGGCCACACTATTTTTGCTGGGCATACTTGTTAAACCCTGACCAACTTTGGGTGCAAATATTCTGCTAGGAATTTGTTTTGCCTTGGAGGGATGGGGATTGAAATGCCTGGAGCAGTTTGGTTTGGTTGTTCTCTTTCTCTCTCTACAGTGTTCCCTTTTGTTGAATATTATATTGAGTGTGTAATAATATAACAAAAAATTTGTGTGTTTATATTATGTATTAGCTTTTCTGAGTTCTTCTTGAATTAAGTATGGTTTTAATGGTCATCTCCTTCAAAAGGTGCCTTAATTATGTAATTAGTGTGTCTCTCAGCTGGAGCTGTTTCCTACTGTGAGCAACACTTGGAAATTGGAGGAATGTCTCCAATCTTTGACAATGCAGAAAAAAATGCAAGCGATCAAAGAAATAATTAGCAACATTTTTTCTAGTTAAAATAATAATCAAATTATATAAACTTAATCAAGTAGCGTACAAACAAGAAAAGACGAAAAATTAATTTGTTGATGTTACTGTTAAAAAATGCGAAGAAATGTAGGATCCAATTAGGATAACGTCTTGAGTGAATATGTCATAGGTTACATTGTTGAGTTCATTCATCTTTTGTGGGTCGTAAGAGAACTTGATTTCCTTGACATATGATTCTGCAATTTCATCCTATATGTTGGTATAATTGTCTGGTCTGTGTGGAAATTGATATATACTGACAGATATATGAAATTGTGCTTTCATTTTACTTTAAATTGTTTTCTGTTGATGTTGGTGTTAACTTGTACTTGTTAGTTTGCCTATGATTGCTTTTATGTTCTATATTGAGTAGGATTTGTGTGATTACTGCTTGAAGAACAATTTTCTTTGAATGTTTTCATAGTCATTTTTTCATTATAGGTGTAAGAAGTACCCATCAATGGAATTACGGGGCCTCTTCCAGTATCTTGTGAATCAGTTAAAAAAGGGGCAAGGAATTGAGCTTGTTCTACTGCAGGTGTTTCTTCTGTCTCTTTTTCTAATAATGTATAATCTGAGCTATGGCTCGCAAGAAAAATCAAATGCTGGCTGCTAATGAATACTTTTGTGGGTTTGTTTAGGAGCTTATTCAACAAATGGCAAATGTCCAGTACACAGAGAACTTGACTGAGGAGCAGCTTGATGCAATGGCAGGGAGTGACACTCTCAGATATCAAGCAACTTCTTTTGGTGTAACTCGGAATAATAAGGTACAAAATCTATGTCTTAGAAGATTCTCTAAAGCAAGACATTAGTGACATTGCTGTTTGTATGGATTGAAATTCTACTCCATATAATGGACAGTTTTTAAGTGTGGCAAATGTCAATTCCCTCTGTTAATTTGCATTGGCCTAGTTTTTTTGCATGTACTGATCAGGCTGGTTAGTTAACATATCAGATTATATTTTGGTTTTTAGAAAATTGTGAGACGTATGCTGAATGAAAATCACTTGATTTATCCATGATAATTGGAGGTTTATAGATTTAACTTCCTGAAGTAGAGAAGTGTGAATTAGTTGGATGATCTCTTTTCATTAATTTCCTGTAAAGAAAGCAAACTAGTGCAGTATTTTATTTAGAAGTATGCTTATGATCTCTTTATATTATTTTAGTGTACAGAAAGCAAAACCAGTGCAACTGCTCTTGTTTGAATGTTTTTTTGATTGCATTGATTTTGCTTTCGTTACAGCAAAATAATGAATTTTCTAGTGTTAATTAATTTTAGTTACTACTTATTTATAAGTTTCAACTCTGACTTGGGGTTGGCATAGTAAGTTGCTTAAGTTTCGGCTAATAAGTGCAGGCATTGATAAAGTCAACTAGCAGACTGAGAGACGCATTACTTCCAAAAGATGAACCAAAGTTGGCAATCCCACTGTTACTACTTCTTGCTCAACATCGATCTCTGTAAGCTTGTAAACTTAAAAAATGTTATAATTGTCTATCAAAATTCTTTTCTCAAAATTCAATGTTTTGCAGAGCTGTCGTAAATGCAGATGCACCCTACATTAAGATGGTTAGCGAGCAGTTTGATAGATGTCATGGAACTCTGCTTCAGTATGTGGAATTTCTTGGTAGTGCAGTCACCCCATCATCAAGTTATGGCATTCTTATTCCCTCCCTCAATGACCTGGTCCACCTTTACCACCTGGACCCCGAGGTTTTGTTTCCCCTCTACCTCTATTATATGAACTTCCTACATGTTCTATGGTAGTTGCTACATTTTTTTTTTTCTGCTCTTGTGTCATGATTTTCTCTTTATCTGCATCGGTCTTCCTACATCATTCTTCACTTGAATCTGTATTTACTGCCATTCTTTACCCCTGGACTAGGTTGCTTTCTTGATATATCGTCCCATAATGAGGCTTTTCAAGTCTCAGAGAGATCCTGATATTTATTGGCCCTTGGATGATAAACGTGGTGCTAGTGATGCATCTTCTAACTTTGAGTCTGATCCTCTAGATAATTCCGGTAGTATGGTACTAAATCTTGGCTCTGCCCAAAATCCTATAAGGTTATGACCCTAACCTTTTCATTGCAAGATGTTTTAGATTCCATAATAGTTAAATCTGAAAATGTAAATTACTATCTGTTTCTGATATGCAATAAGATGTGCAAAGTTTATTTTCTCTATGTTGTGGATTAGTATTTACTATTTTATTATTGTATCCAGTTGGTCGTATCTTCTTGATACTGTTAAAACCATGTTACCTCCAAAAGCATGGAATAGCTTATCTCCCGATCTTTATGCAACATTTTGGGGTCTTACGTTATATGATCTGTATGTCCCGAAAAATCGATACGAGTCAGAAATAGGCAAGCTGCATGCAAATCTTAAATCATTGGAGGAGCTTTCTGACAATTCTAGCTCAGCAATTACAAAGAGGAAGAAAGAAAAGGAAAGAATTCAAGAATCTCTTGATCGGCTGATTAGTGAACTTCATAAACACGAGGAGAATGTTGCATCTGTTCATAGACGTCTTTCTCGTGAAAAAAAAATATGGTTAAGTTCCTGTCCTGACACCTTAAAGATCAACATGGAGTTTCTTCAGCGCTGTATTTTTCCACGCTGTACTTTCAGTATGCCAGATGCTGTTTATTGTGCTATGTTTGTCCACACACTTCATTCCCTTGGAACCCCTTTTTTTAACACAGTCAATCATATCGATGTTTTGATTTGTAAGACCCTACAACCTATGATATGCTGCTGCACTGAATACGAGGCAGGCAGGCTTGGTAGGTTTCTGTACGAGACTTTGAAGATTGCTTACTATTGGAAGGTACTTTTGTTTTTTTTACCGTTTTATTTTTCTAATATAATTTTAAGGAGTTAATTTTTTTAATGTTTGCTATGTTTTCAATTCCTTCTTTTTCAGAGTGATGAATCTATTTATGAACGTGAGTGTGGAAACATGCCAGGCTTTGCCGTTTACTATAGATATCCAGATAGTCAACGAGTTACATATGGGCAGTTCATTAAAGTAAGTTCTAGTCTGTACTGGTTTTAACTGCGATGAATCTCTTTGCTTCCTTTAAGTAGATCTACTTGCTTTTCCACTCTATCTCAACTTGCATATCACCTGCGCATTATACGGTAGAAATAATTACAAATATAAAATATTATTAGAAAGTCATTTTAATTGTGGACGCTCTTAGCCCACTCGTACTTGAGGATCGTAACTCAACTGGTAAGAGTTACGACTAAATAAAAAATTATAATCATAAATAGTTGCATCATTTAAAATAATATAAATCATAAAAATAACTCATACATAATTCATAAAATGAATTCATAACAATTAAAATAGGTTCATAAGTTTGGAGAAGCATAAAAAATCTAATAAATTGTTCAACGTTTAATGTAAACTATCCAAGGAAATCTTTTTATCAAAAGCAGGATAATCATTGCTGTCCTCTCTACATGGTCTTCATTTTCATCGATATTCTCTCCTCCATGACCTTCTTCATTATCAATAATTTGAGGAATCTCCAAATCATCCATAGGTGCAACAACACCACTTCTACTATTGTATTCATTCTCTCCAACTTGAAAATAAGATGTCTTCATATGGAATAGATATGTATAAAAACAATTATAAGATATTTTAATTTTTACTAATTATTAGTATAATTATACAATTAAATTATGCGTAATTTGTTTTAGATGGGTCATTGAAGATAATGAGGGGTAAAAGAGGTAAAATAAATATGTACACGAAAAAACAGTTGCAAAATCCAATTCCCATTATTAATTGTTATATGTTATATAGATTCTTTCTTAAGGCTTTGACTTATTTAATTGTGATCTATTATTAGTCTACCGAATGTTAGATGATGCTAAATGATAGATTTTGGTATTTGCTTTTTGGCGGATAGGTACACTGGAAGTGGAGTCAAAGAATCACACGTTTACTAATTCAGTGTTTGGAATCTAGCGAGTACATGGAAATTAGAAATGCACTTATAATGTTGACAAAAATTTCTAGTGTTTTCCCAGTTACCCGGAAGAGTGGGATAAACCTTGAGAAGCGAGTAAGATATCCTTATTGTAAATTTGCTTGTACTAGTAATTTATAATATTACATTTAAGTCATTGCATCTTCCATGCAGGTAGCTAAGATTAAAAGTGATGAAAGAGAGGATCTTAAGGTGTTGGCAACTGGGGTTGCAGCAGCATTGGCTGCTAGGAAGGTATGTGTGTCACTTATTACAGGTTTACCTTTATATTTTGTTCCAACATACTAATTCTAACTCCTTTTGCAGCCTTCTTGGGTAACTGATGAAGAATTTGGTATGGGTTATCTTGAGTTGAAACCTGCACCAACTGTGACTAAATCTTCAGCTGGAAATTCAGCAACTGTGCATGGTGGGATGAATCTCAATGTTTCACAAAATGAATCTGCCAGTGGCAAACATGTGGACTCTGGAAACACTGCCAAAGATCAGGTAATAAGAACAAAATCTGCAGATGGAAAGTCTGAAAGAACTGAAAGCATGACTGTGACAAAATCTGATTCTGGCCATACAAAAGTCAAGAGTGGTTCAATGGTAAATGGATTAGATGCCCAAACATCCTCGATCTTACCTTCTATACAATCTGGGGTGTCAAAGTCTATGGAAAACTCAAAGCAAGTGGAAGAATCGATGAATAGATCATCAGATGAACATGGAACAAGAAATGCTGAGGTAGCAATTAGTATTTCAGTTTTAATAGTTTAGTGGCAAGGTTTCTTGCATGGATTTTGGGATTAAAAGTATAATATCGTTGGGTTGAAGAGTAACATTTAGGACCGAAGTTGGATGTAAGTATTGATTGGTTGGCCAAATTGTCCAATAGTCAGCGAGAATTATTAAGCTCAAGAATTTTTAATACTGTATTGCAAGAAAATTGGGCCAGAAGGTGATAATAATGTTATCATCATAAAGACTTGATTAATTTAGCCCCAAGTTTTATTACATGATAAGAAATCTAGGACTGAAGTTTAATATTGAATAAAATAATCAATCATTTGCTAAACCTAATTGTTTTAAAACAATCTGTTTCTTAAATTATATGATAACAGAAGATTCCATTTTATCCTTTCTCTTCTAATCTTCAATATTATTATAGTTTTCCAATTTTATATTTTATCCAGAATAATTTGGTTCCCATATTTTCAGTCAAGAGCTTCAGCAAAGCGTTCGGCGCCTACTGGTTCACTTTCAAAACCATCAAAACAAGACCCTGTAAAAGAAGATAGTAGGTCTGGAAAACCTGTTGCTAGAACTTCAGGCTCCTTGAGTAGTGACAAGGATCTACAAACCCATGCGTTGGAGGGAAGACACAGTGGAACTACCAATGTAACTTCTTTAGTCAGTGCTAATGGTAACACCATTTCAGGTTCTACTAAAGGTTCAAACCCACCAGTAAGGATTTCATTGGATGGTCCTGGTAATGAATCAAAGGCCGAGGCTGGAGTTGCCAAGTCTTCTGATAGTAGAGCATCTGTGGTGAAGGATGAAGGAAATGATACTACTGATTTCACTAGAGGATCCTCTTCTCGCGTAGTTCATTCCCCCAGGCATGAAAACACAGGAATCACTTCAAAATCAAATGAAAAAGTTCAGAAGAGAGCCAGTTCTGCTGAAGAACCAGACAGACTAGGTAAACGACGAAAAGGAGATGTTGAGGTAAGAGATTTTGAAAGTGAAGTTCGATTCTCTGAAAGAGATAAGTTGATGGATCCTCGCTTTTCTGATGACAAATTGGGACCAGAGGAACATGGTCTGTACAGGGCAGGTGATAAGTCACTGGAACGGCCAAAAGACAAGGGCAATGAAAGATATGAGAGGGACCACAGGGAAAGATTAGACCGTATGGACAAGTCTCGGGGTGATGACTCTGTAGCAGAAAAACCTAGAGATAGGTCCCTTGAAAGATATGGAAGAGAACGATCTGTTGAGAGATTGCAAGAGAGGGGTAGTGAGAGGAGTTTTAATAGACTCCCTGAGAAAGCTAAGGATGAAAGAAGCAAGGATGATAGAAATAAGTTACGATACAGTGATGCATCAGTAGAAAAATCACATGCTGATGATCGCTTCCATGGTCAAAACTTGCCTCCACCACCCCCTTTACCTCCTAATATGGTTCCTCAATCTTTGGGAGCTGGTAGGCGTGATGAAGATGCTGATAGGAGGTATGGAGCTACGAGGCACTCTCAAAGACTTTCTCCAAGGCATGAAGAAAAGGAACGGAGACGATCAGAAGAGACTGTGGTTTCTCAGGATGATTCAAAACGCCGAAAAGAAGATGATTTTCGAGATCGAAAACGTGAAGAGATTAAGGTATGGATAAATATTGGTTATCAATTCTCACTCTACATTATCTGCTACTAAACAAGGATTTGTACTTTGTGACTTATACACGTTGTAGCCCTATGTATTAGTGTGAACGTTATAATAGTTTTGTCAATTCGATAACAAATAACTGACTGTTATATTTTTAACAATCATGGGTTTCTATGAAGAACTATCGATTTCTTTGTTGAAGTCTTAATGGGTAATATATTAATTATCACTGGAAGCTGAAAGGGAGTGAAACAAATGAAAACATAACTCATTTTGAAAGAGATTATGATGATTTTGAAAGAAAACATAACTCATGTCTTGCATTGGCAGGTTTTTGCCCTTTTCTATTTGACTTGATATTTTGCTAACTAGTACTAGATTGTGCTTTTCAACACCATTTAGTCTCTTCTGGTGTTTGGAAAGACTGGATAAATGTCAGGTGATTAGCCGTTCTTTGTTCTTAAGATGTTAAATAGTCTTTGTGATCTCTAATGCAGGTTGAAGAGAGGGAGAGAGAAAGAGAGAAAGCTAATGTGCTAAAGGAAGACTTGGATTTAAATGCCGCATCCAAGAGACGGAAACTTAAGAGGGAGCATCTAGCAACTGGTGAACCTGGGGAGTACTCACCAGTGGCTCCTCCACCTCCTCCCCCTGGTATTGGTATGTCACTGGGGTATGATGGAAGGGACAGGGGAGACAGAAAGGGACCCGTCATCCAGCATCCAAACTACATAGATGAACCAAATATCAGGATTCACGGTAAAGAGGTGGCCAGCAAGTTGAATCGCCGTGATTCAGACCCGTATCCTTCACCTGTTGATATGCACGCTTATTATTTTAATTCATGATTACGTGTCTTTCAATATATCTTTTGGTGGAGGACATCACTAGACTGTTTACTTATGTGCCCTTCCTTTGCATGTATTATGTCCACTACGTTTTACATCCTTCACTTAGGGAATCGTGGTATGGAGTCCTTGTTTGATGAATTGCCTAAACATGCATTATATTTTATCATTTATGCGTGTTTGAATTGCTTAATGTCCATTCACATTTTCATAGAAAAGGAGAGCTAATTTGAAATCCTTGAGTTTTTTGCGTTACTTTAGTTAAAATAGATGTTTTGGTTGGATGTTGTATTTCCATTATTATATTTGTTCAGTACTGTGACCTTAATTGAGTATTAGCTTGTATGATCGTGAATGGGATGATGAGAAGAGACAAAGAGCTGATCAAAAGCGGAGGCACCGGAAGTAGCAAATCAAAAGGAGCGATTTCGCAACTAAACTTTTTTGAAGGTTGTTTCATTTCATGCACGTGCTATAATGCTAACTTTGTGCGTGAGTTGAGGTGGTGGGTTCACAACACTTTTCACTGTCAGCCCTCACTTTTTTGGTAACTTTTGCCAGATTTCGGCAGAGTTGGAATTGTTTAGTCTTTCGAAAATGAGCATGAAATGTTATGAATTCTCTTATAGACTTGTATATAGTGTTGTATATTCTCGATAGCCGGTGGTCGTCAAATGTACTTCAGAAAATGTGATTATTTCTTTTAAACCTTCATTTACATCAATAGACAAAAGTAGGAAACATAGATGTTGTAGACTTGGTGCAGCTGTTCGGTGGTCTTTCATGAAGATGGTTTCGTTGCACCTGTGGTTACATATCCATGCATTTAAATTGTTGAACCCCCAATACCGGATGTTTGTTTGGTTATTAAAACCAAGCTTCGGAAATTGAGCCTCTTAACATGATTATTCTGTTAGCAAGTTCTATGGATGTGTTATATATATTATCTATATTTATACATTCGTATTTGTTACTACACATTATTATTAAATTAAAATTTATTGACATAAACGCAACATGTTTTAATCAATGCGAGTATATGTATGATGAATTCATAAATACATCTCTACTCAAATTATAGTTTCCTTTGTCAAATTTATTTTAGACCCCCTATTTTTTTAGAAGGTACACTTAAATACATGATTATTTATAGTTATCATGGAGTTTGTTCTCTATATAATTAAACACTACTAATATAGTAGAGTTGCTTTGTGAAAGTGACTGATTTTAGGTTTGCTTGCCATTTGTTAGTAGGTTTTCAACTTCGCTCAAAAAAAATATTATATATAACCATCCTTATTTACCTAGTCAATATAGAGGATGATGTCTGAAGTACCTCTATTACCGAAGATAACTGATTTTTTTTAAATTGAATGCATGGCAGACCCTGAACGAAAGGTAAATCCAATGATAATGGAACTGCGATTTTAATTTCATGAATACAGGACATGTAATGCATTATGGACTTCATGTATTGCCAAGGGCTAGAGTAATCTCTAAAAAATATCTCATTAAACTTGAGGGGAACAGCAATATAGTTCGGAGAATGGGTTGTGAGTAGCTGTAGGAGACTTAAGAACTGCGATATTTATTGTGTCATATGCATGCTCGTGCTTGTGATCTTCCTTCGCATTAAAGCTATGTTGCTCGATGCCATATCCACCTTCCCATCCCAGCTGATAGAAGGAGCTGCATAGGTCCCTCTGATAAGCATGGCTAAAACTAACAGAGGATTCCAAAAGTGTCTCCCAGCTATGGTTCTCGTCATCTTCTATTTCTGGTTCAATCAAAGGCTTCTCTTCGGCCTCGATCACTTTTCCTTTGATGTCATCAGTATCTCTTCTCGTCACTACTTGTCTTTCAGTGAAATCCGAAGGAGATGCCGCAGAAGATGATGAATGGCTAGTTATTGGGGACGAAGACTCCGTTAACTGCCACATTCCACTCAGAAAACTTTCCAAAGCCTTGATTTGTATGTATGGAATTGGCTCCACCGAGGGATACTCGTACAGTCCACACATACCCTTTACCTTGCACCACTCATAAAACTCGTAAAGTTCATTAGTTTGAACTGCAGCTTTCTTGTATATATTGAAAGCGGCTATGCAGTTTCTATACGGCATCTCAAGCAGATTGTCCAAAACCCCAACTATTTCTCTTCTGAATTTTGTGTAACAAACGAAGCTGTCACGAAGTATGAGTTTCATGGCACACTGCACAATAAAACTTCGTGATGCAACCCCTACTGGGTAACATTGCATCACCCTATCTATAAGGCTTTGTAATTGTGGCAATATTTCAAGCATTTCACTCAGTCCCTTCATTTTCTCTTGAAAACTTTCAGTTGCAGCCGTAGGTTCCTCTTTCTCATCTACTTCCTGTCCTTCCATTGTGTTGTCATCAAAAGCAACGCAGTTAAGGGCTTCATCCAGAAGGTGTGCGTAGGATGTGACAAAGTTTGTGAAGGAAACCGGACAAGAGGAAGATTCATCCCTGAAATGGCAAGGGTGGAGAGAAATCAAGGCATTGGAACGTGTCCACAAGAGTTCATTCCAGAGGGTGCTTTTTCCCGGGACAGAACGAAGCAAACGGTGAAGAAGAATGAGACATTTGAGTGCAACACGCCAGCTACGAGTGGTTCCAAATCGACGAGTGAAGCTAACTGCGAAGGAGTTGCAGGTAGTCGGAGAAATGGAGAAGAGTTTCAAAAGCTGCTGTATGTACTTTTCTTGCAGAGGCACGTCATCTGGGGTTGTTGCTTTTATGATGATGATGTTCATGTCAGAGAAGCCACCCACTGCAACAAACTTTGCATAGCTCATGAAGCTGCGTTCTTTTAAAGAAGTGCAAACTTTCCTGAACCGCCTCTGCATTGTTTTTTTTTTCTTTATAAGCTTTTTTGGTGTATGAGATGAGACGGTGATGTGGGGGTGGAAGAAGAGAAGAGAAGAGAAGAGAGAAAGATGATCGTTTTCAAGGGTAAACCTTAAAAATGGTGTCCCAAGATTATTGTGTTTTGTTGTCACTCTGTACTAAATTGACCTTTTTTTGGAGTGGGGTTTGGTCTTTGGTCCTGTCGGGGCTACAACTACGAGGGAAATTGTTGTGTAGCAGTTCACAAATGCCGGATGGAGATGTAAACTAATACCTCTCGAAAGAGACAGAAAGCCTGCAAAATTTTAGCCTTATGCTCAAGGTAATTTGGGTCAGTTTAGGAGTTATGCTATGGAAATTCGACGAGGGCCCAAATTGAAGAACAATTACAAAAGTCGAAATAAAATCCTAATACTTTTTGGTATCTTTTATGGGAAATATATTCATTCCTGTTCGAAAATTTACTGAAGTGGTGCAAGTTTCTTTTCAAATGGTTTTTTTTTTAACTATTTATTTTCACACAAAAATTATGTATGTATGATACGACTTTCGTACAATTTTTTTAAAATATAAATCATGTTTCAAATGCACGAATGCTTAATTATACTTTTACTTTGATTATAAATATGAACATTGTTGTGTTATCTGTTAAGGAGAGTGTTACTGCCAATCTTGATATCCTTCACAATCCCATCATGATGCCAATAAGTTAAAGATATGTGATAATTGTTTGAACCGATTGAGTTATTGATATTTGTATGTGTTTTGTAAGTGACAACAAATTGAATGAAAGTAATAATGATAATAGTGACTGCGAAAAGTAAACTAGATTCATTGAGTGACTAAATTAGTGACTCGAGTGAGGTTGAGAATAGTCTAGTTTAGTTACTAGTAAAGATGTTGTGTTAACTTTTTAACAAGAATAACAAGTCGTTTATGTGATAATCACAAATATGAAATATAAATTTTTCAAGGTTCACGTAATATTAAATAATTATACAATTAATAACATGCTTAGATTAAATAATTTATATTTTATTTTGATTTTATGAAGAAAAAAAAGTAAATTTGTGCTCAAAAGATTAAAACACTTTGGAGTTAAATATGTTTAGATAATGAACAAAATTATAAATGATATGAAATGTTACTATTAGTTATACACACATGCATATGCATATGTTCACACACAAACATACACACACTCACTCACAGATACAAGAAATGATTATTTTCACAAGCTCTAACACATCTTCAAGCTTTCATAAGAGTATTTTTGCGTCCTAAAATATCAATGATGTATTTAAAATTGACTTATCATGTAAATATAAATGGTGTCCAACTTATTCAAAATTAGAAAAAAGAATTGTTTGTCAAAAACTGATGCTCAACACCTCGTGTGTAGGGACAACAACAGGTCGAGTTGGACACGGATAGTGTTTATCCGCTATCCAACCCGACAGAAAAAAATTCACCCGTAACCCGATCCGTTACTCACACGGATATCTGCTTAAAAAATATTCGCAGATATTTTAAAACTCGCGGATATCTGCGGATACCCGTAAATATTTAAATATATATATATATATATATATATATATATATATATATATTTATAAATTATTAAAATAAAACTTAAATAGAATTACAAAAAAATATAAAATATAATATAAATATATATTAAAATTTAATTTTTGTTTCGGTTGAATTGGTCCGCGGGTTAGTCGTCCTTCTTTGTTTTGTTCTCTTTTGATCTTCAATCCTTCATGAGAAGGTCATCCACTCCAATGGGTTGTTGATGTGCAGAAGATGCTTCGACGCTCAAGATATAAAAATGTCTAAATTTTATTAAGATAAAAGAGGAACATTGTACCTAGACATTGTACATTTATATAACTAGTGACAAACAAGTCTATTGATTTAGTACATTTTTAGGCAATCAAACCCAATAGTCAATACCATATATTTGGTAAAGAAGAAAGCAATCTGACCTATCAATACCTGTTAATTGTCCACAAATGACAATCCGATCGATATCCTTCTTATAGTACAATTTTAATTAAATTTAACCTTGTAAAATATAAATTAATGTTAATTCTAATTAAATTTAACTTAATAAAATAAAAATAAAAATTTTCTTTTTATTTTTTGCGAGTAGCGGATATATGTAAAAAATTTTAATGATATAAACTATACCATAATGATAACAATTTTTTAATTTGTAAAATAACTTTGTAATTGTTTCTTTAATTGTAAATTCATAAACTCCTAGTCTTTTTTTATAAAAAGATATATTACAAATTTTTTTTTTTTATTATTATCAAGGGGCAACATTAAACCAATATATAGAATATATTAATATTTTTACATAATTAAAGCATACATTATATGACCTATTAATATATTTATTTTATTTCTTCCATAACGAGATGATGTGGAGGGGGATAACGAGGGTATTTCCGCAGCCTAAAAAACCTTCGATGAATATATAAAGCCATAAACATTAGAAAATTGCAGATAGGTTACCTGAGTGAGGCGCTGTGAGAGAAACCCAAACCCTAATTGCGAAGATGGCGCAGCAGACACCACCAGCATTAGAGCAGGTCCAGTGTTTCGGCCGCAAGAAGACGGCGGTGGCAGTTACTTACTGCAAACGCGGCCGCGGCCTAATCAAGATCAACGGATGTCCTATTGAGCTCGTCGAGCCGGAGATCCTCCGCTTCAAGGCTTTCGAGCCCATCCTCCTCCTCGGCCGCCACCGTTTTGCCGGAGTTGACATGCGCATCCGTGTCAAGGGCGGTGGACATACCTCCCAGATCTACGCCATCCGTCAAAGCATCGCCAAGGCTCTCGTCGCCTACTACCAGAAGTACGTCGATGAGCAGTCCAAGAAGGAGATCAAAGACATCCTCGTCAGGTACGACCGCACACTCCTCGTTGCTGATCCTCGCCGCTGCGAGCCCAAGAAGTTCGGTGGTCGCGGTGCTCGCGCCAGGTTCCAGAAATCCTACCGTTGATTTCAGTCCCTTTTCCCCTTTCTTTATATTTTATCGAAATGTCTTGATAGTACTCTCTGCTTTTTGTGTTTCGCAGAGTTTTTAATCAGATTTTGGATACTCTTATATAATGTTTTAGCTAAATTTTAGTTCTGTCGTTAATTTCAATATAATTGTTTGAACTTAGTGAGTTATCGATATTTGTAGTGTTTTGTGAGGAACAGTAAATTGAATGAAAGTTGCAATAGTAATAGTGATGGGGAAAAATAAATCAGATTTGTTGAGTGACCAAAATTAGTGAGTCAAGTAAGGTTGCGGACAATTTAGTTCAGTCTTTAGTGAAAGAGATTCATCTGGTTCTGATTCTGATTCGTTTATAAGTGAGTTTGAGGAAGAGAATGGAATTGTCGTATTAATATAATAATTGTGTGATATGTTGGGTTGGGTGTGATGAAAATATTCTTACAATGGATGAGCTGTTATAAGCAATGCAATACTTTAAGAGTAGTGGTTGGAATTAATGCGAAATGGACATCAGGATTGTCATATAGTTGTTATTGACCACCTTGATGATGATGATGTTAATTAGACCTCTAATGAGTTGTTCTTG
This sequence comes from Vigna radiata var. radiata, assembly GCF_000741045.1. NCBI lineage: Eukaryota > Viridiplantae > Streptophyta > Magnoliopsida > Fabales > Fabaceae > Vigna > Vigna radiata. The sequence goes on along the minus strand of NC_028351.1, from coordinate 4,398,048 downwards.
AGAAGCTTGATGATGTTAATTAGACCTTTAATGTTGTGTTTTTTCTACATTACTTTGACAACAACACCAAAATCGTGATTAAGAACTATAATTTCTATATAATTTTTATTCTAATTTCAAATTGACTTAGGTACTAATATACTTACAAAATGATGAATTAGTACTTTACGTTGATGATACGATATGGTAAATTGAAAAGTAAATTTGTACGAATTTTGGAGTCTTTTTACCTATTTGATATCACTATGCCACTAAACTCTTCTGTAGACGATGTGATAACTTCTTACTAAGTGTACCAAGTCCTGTATGTAGTAATTGGAAATATTAGATATCACTTTTTAAGGTTTTTGTAATACTAAATAATTGTACAAGTAATCATATGTGTAGATTAAATAATTTATTTATAATTTTGATTTTATGCGACAAAAGAAGAAGAGATTTGGAAGTTAAACACGCTTAAAAATGAAAAAAATTTTTAAATTATATAGAATGTTATTAGTGGGATTAGATTTTGCTTACTTCCTTCTCATAAGAGTCAATTTCTTAAACTACTAATAAATAAATATATTTTATGAAAACTCCTAATAAACAAATATATTTTATGAACTAGGGTTTACGATAATTAATGAGTTAATCCTATTTCTTAAATACAAGTTTTATCATTTATATAATTTACAAGAAAGTTTAGTGATTATATTTTCTTTCAACAAAAATGTGTTTAGTTCTTCATTATCTTGTAAAACCTAATAAAGTGGGTTTAGTTTTTCATTATCATAAAAATTCTAAGATTCTAAAATAAAATATGAAAGAAGATAAAGATACAAAGAAGAATAAATAATTGCTTTCTCGAGTTCTAACACACCTTTAAGCTCTTGTAAAAGTATTTTTTTCATCCCAAACTGCCAATGATATATTTACCTTAATCAAACACGAAGAAATATGACTAATTTGGCACGTCAGAATAAGTTATGTCTAACTTGCTAAAAATTAGGAAAATGAGTCATTTGTCAAAACTGGTGTCCAATGCCTCTGAATGACGTCGGACAATAAACTGTCACGTATATGTTATAAAAAAATTGTAAAAAATTGTAAAAAAAAAAATTGTTTAAGAGACTTTTCTCTTATTATATTTCATATTCTTCTTGCTTCTAAAGGATGCAAAGCATGTTTAAATCAAGACAAAAATATCATGTTACGAAGTTACATATAAAATAATAAGATTGGTATTATAATTATACTAGTAAATCCTAAATATAATTATGTACAAAAGCGAAACAAAATTGAAAATTAAGAAAGTTGAAAATTAGAAAATAGTTGATTTTGTTAATAAAAGATAACTAGCATAATAGTAAAAATTATCATGTTAAAAACAACATTTTTTTGCTATAAAATAAAAAGTTCAAAAGAATAAGTATTATATAATGACTCTTAAACGTTCCTTCAAAGAGATTCTTTTAAACATTATGGCAAAATTAACAAATTAGGTTACCAAATGACACATGTCTAATTGCATAGTTCATAGTCCCAATTCTATATAGTCATTCAACATTTCAATCCACAATAAAATAGTAAAAGTTAAATTTAATTCAATCAATTTCAACTATTAACACTTGAAATTATTTCATAAATTATATCAGTTTGTTTTATCATGTCTAAGTAATAGATATGATTTTTAAGAATATATTCTTAAAACATATTCACCTTGTGAATTTATTAACAAATGTGATTCTCTAACTCATTAGAATTTTGTGTCTATTATTTTAAGCAATTTATATTTCGATTGATACTTTTTTTTAATGTATTAAAGGACACGATCGTTAAAAAGTTTGTTTTAACCTTAATATTTACCAACTAGGACATTGTGTAGCTACTTAAGTGCTATTATCATAATTCGTTAATTTTTTGTTTAAAGGTATCATTACTTATGCTTCAATTTTAAATTAAAGAAAACTGAATTAATTTACCGCCTATGTATTCCCAAATCAATATTTATACTATGAACATTTAAAGTATTTTTATCAAGTAATGGTGATTTTTATTTTTTTATTGACCCAATTTACTTTGTTCTTATACTTTTCCCTTTCACTCAACAAACGAGATATTTGAACTCTGCATTATTATTTTATTTTGTTTAATATTTATCTAATAAAAAGTCTACAATTGTCAATTTATCACATCCAATTGGTTTGGATTAAATAATATTTTAAATTTAGGCCAAATTATTTAGATAATGATTTAAGAATTAAAATATTTGTATTGATTTTTCTTTTCAATTAATCCAATTCAACCATAACTTATTTGTTGTACATATCAATGCAAGAAATTTAAATTTTTTAAGTATTCAATACTTTGATTCAATATTTATCTGGTCAAGATTATTTATGGTGGTTAACACAGATTCCATTATATACAGAAGCAAAAAAATTACATATATTTTCGTTAATAATTAAATTTATATTTTTAAATTAATAAATTTGGATGTCAATTCAAAGTAATATTATGAAAGGTAATAATTCCAAATTAATATGGAAGTGCGATTGATCATTTTCATTTTCATGATTTTCTTTTATATATTTTAAATGATTCTCTTAATGAGTGATTAGAATAAACAAATTTTATTTTCATTCCACATGATATACCTAATAATCTAGCTACGGTGTCTAGATAATCAAATTTAGTTTCCATGTTAACTAAATTTTTATATGGTTCAAATATGACAAATTTTATAAGAAATTTTTAACTATATCAACTATATGATAATAATAACAATTTTTTAACTTGTAAAATAACTTTATAATTGTTTCTTTAATTGTAAATTTATATAAACTCTTACTCTTTTTTTTTTTGTTTATAAAAAAATATAAATTTAGTTTTTTTTTTCTTTTTTTATCAAGGGTAAGATTAAACCAATATATAGAATATATTAATATTTTTGCATAATTGTAATATATATTATTTCTTTTATAGTGATGATGTGGAGGGGGGCAATGAGGGTATTTCCGCATCCTCAAAAACCCTAATCGTGGATGAATATATAAAGCCATAAACATTAGAGAATCACAGATAGGTTTCCTGAGTGAGGCGCATTGAGTGAAACCCCCAAACCCTAATTGAGAAGATGGCGCAGACACCACCAGCATTAGAGCAGGTCCAGTGCTTTGGCCGGAAGAAGACGGCGGTGGCAGTCACGTACTGCAAGCGCGGCCGCGGCCTTATCAAGATCAATGGATGTCCTATTGAGCTTGTCGAGCCGGAGATCCTCCGCTTCAAGGCTTTCGAACCCATCCTCCTCCTCGGCCGCCACCGTTTCGCCGGCGTTGACATGCGCATCCGAGTCAAGGGCGGTGGTCATACCTCCCAGATCTATGCCATCCGTCAAAGCATCGCCAAGGCTCTCGTCGCCTATTACCAGAAGTACGTGGATGAGCAGTCGAAGAAGGAGATCAAAGACATCCTCGTCAGGTACGACCGCACACTCCTCGTTGCTGATCCTCGCCGCTGCGAGCCCAAGAAGTTCGGTGGTCGCGGTGCTCGCGCCAGGTTCCAGAAATCCTACCGTTGATTTCAGTCCATTTTCCCTTTTCTTTATATTTTATCGAGATGTCTTGATAGTACTCTCTGCCTTTTCTGTTTCGCTGAGTTTTTAATCGGATTTTGGAAACTCTTATAATGTTTTAGTTAAGTTTTAGTTCTGTCGTTAATTTAAATACAATTGTTTGGATGCTCTATTTTATATTGTTTATTTTTGATTGGAAATAGCTTTGTTTGTTTGCGTTTCTGCTTCTATTTGGATGCCTCCGCTCTACCGGTTCCCAGGGATTACGAGTTTGGGCTAGTGTTTACGTTTTCTCTAGTTTTGTATGACTTATGTTTAAATTGTTTTGGATTTTGATCGATTTGCGTACATTTGGTTCTTGTGTCATGAACAATTTCGTTGTGTCTTGACCAATATTTCATATAAATTGATGCAATACATAATGCCCTGAGTTTCGATTTGGAGATGATGTGGCATGCGATTATGCCCTTGTTTAATTCTATTGGGAATCAAGCGTGTGTTACTATGGTTTATAAATGTGGTTTCTCCCAAGATGAACGTTGTAGTTTTGGGCATGATTGTCTCAAGTACCACTTTTTTATGAATACTACATAGCATAGACAACAGCAATATTCGATGGGATATTTTTTTTTTGTTGTTTTTGTATTTGTTTCTCCGAACAAATTTCAGATAACATGGTTTTTAACCGATTTTGATTTTAAACAAATTGGATTTTAAATTATGAAATTTATATTACTAATGTTTTTTAGTATTTGAAATATAAAGATATTCATTTCATTTCAAAATTACAGTTTCTTCTCATTGTTTGTAAAATTCTTGTTAGTTTTGAGTTTTTTGTACCAGTGCGTCTCCAAAAACAGTGTAGATCATTCGATGAAATAAATACTACTGATGTGCTATCAATGTTTAACCACGATTCATTTAGAAAATTAATTGTTGAGGTTATTTCAATGTTTTTTTAATAAAAAATGATTGGATTTAATATAAGTTACCGCACCAATTTCTTGAACCATTTGCTACTAAATACCAGGCTTTTACTGCTACATTGTTGTGGAAGAATATAAAACTCCAGGGGAACGAAATCTTTAAAGCGAGAAATTATGCCTAGTATAAGCCACCATCGAATTCAAGGTAGAGAAATTATGCCTGTTTTAGCCACCATCGAATTCAAGGTAGAAATGGATCCGTTCTCTTAAATATTTACAGGGTAAATGGAAGGTAAATAGAGGTGCTTAATTTTAAATTTTGAAATGTCTACAAATTGTCAGGTTGCGATTTTCATGTTTATATTTTTTGAATGTGATATACTTCAGTTGGGCATTCGCATATTTTGATAATAGATAAAGTTTTAAGAGTTTGTTAATTTGGGAACTATTTTTTGTTATTATTTAGAACCTGTTTTTAATCCAGAATCCTAATTTGGGGTTCTAAACCAGTTTCGCACTTTTTACTTCATATTTTTTCAAAACTTGAAACCATTATTTTCACAGAAAGGGAATTTTGATAAGGTTTTGCAATTCCTCCTTATATGTAATGGTTAATGGCAGACCAATGTTCATTACAGTGAATCCGTTAAATCGAAGGAAGTCGTTTTAAAGCATATATTGTTTAAAAAAAAATATAGGAAGGATACGAAGAGATTGAGAAGGAAAGAGAATTTTTTACGTTATTAAGATATATTAATTTTAGTAGAAAAATATTTTAAACGAAAATATTTATTTAATTTGGTAAGTCACTAAATTATATTTGATACTTGTGTATTATAAATAATTAAACAATAATTTGAGAGTTTTTAATATGAATTAGAGTTGTGTGGAGTTATACCTACATAGAGACATATACATGGAAATGGATTTTGGTTTCTTACTATTAGAAATGCTAAATTCTGACTGAATCGTAAAAGAGGAAGAGATTTTCAAGTTTGCAGTTTTCCATTCAATTAGATTTAAATTAGATTATCTGTCGTACATATTATTCACCATCAATAGTGCTTTCAGAAGTGCAAAAATTTTAGTATTTGCTGACAATGACTAACTGAGTGATTTTTAACATGGCTCTATTTTGTAAAAAAAAAAAACACGAGCTTTGAGTAATTGTAAAACCAATCCTGAAAAAACTCGATATTCGAAATTAAGTTGCCTAACTTAAAGTATGAAACATGCAAGATAATGTTAAAGACTTTAAAATAACGAAAAATTATAAGCGTCTTCAAATGTAAAGACTATTTCAAATGTAAACTAAAAAAATAAAGGAAATAAAATATAAAAGAATAACTATAGTTGTATGTGTAAGTGTCACAATGATTTTGTATAAGAAATGGAATGAGAACTTTTCTAATTAACTCTTTATAGTTTGTAATATTAAATGTTATTTTTTACATTTAAGTGTAACAATAATTTAAATTAAATTATTATTACAATATTTCCATTACATCAATAACGCCGAATGAATAATTTTACATTACCAAGTTAACCTGTGAGTCATCTTGCTGAAAAAATAAAAAACATAAAAATAACAGAATAAAAAAATGCCCATACACTACTGGACCAAAGAGTTAATTAAGTAAAAAAGATAGTTATTGGTAATTTGAAAATGGGTTAGTAATTCGGGTCAACCGTGAATAATGGCGTGTTTCGGAGGAAGTAAACTGCTAGGTATGATTGAAAATAGGTCGGGTCGGTTCGGGTCGGGTTAAAGTTTGAGATGAAACACAATGTAGTGTAGTGTGAGTATAAGCTTGTCCTACTCGGAAAGTGAATTAGGGTTTTAGCAGTGGTGGAAGGTTGTTGAGGACTGAGGAGGGTTTTAGAATCAGATTTGTTCGTTCCTTCTCTCTCTCTCACTTTCTTTCACTCTCTCTCTGTGATTCCAATGGAGATTCCTGTTCCTCCTCCTCCTGCCGCCGCCGTCGACAAAGTGGTGGATTACTTCAATCTTCCATGTCCAATTCCCTTCGAGGAGCTTCATCGCGAAGCTATGAGTTAGTTCCTTTCTTCGTTTCAATCTGCCGGCTCAGTTTTCTTTTTACTAGTTTGTAATGTTTTAGTTTCTTCGTTTTCCGACAGTGTCGTTGAAGCCAGATCTTTTTGAGGGCATGCGTTTTGATTTCACCAAGATGCTCAATCAGAAGTTCACTCTCAATCACAGGTTTCTTTACTTTTCTCTTCTTTCTTTATATTTTTATTTTAATTCGATTTAGTTGTGTAAAGCCTGTTTGTTGTTGGGTGATCAGCGTGTTGATGGGACCTACTGAGATTCCCTCTCAGTCGACGGAGACAATTAAGATTCCAACTGCTCACTATGAGTTTGGCTCAACCTTCATTGATCATCCTAGGGTAATTGGGTTTCGTTCAAATGGCCTTTCAGCTTGTTTTTTTTTTTTTTCTGGTATGGTACTTTTTCATTGATGACGCTGTTCTGCAGTTGTTGCTTTGGGGGAGGATTTTGACTGATGGGAGGCTCAATGCTAGAGTCAAGTGTGATTTGTCTGAAAATCTCACCTTTAAAGCCAATGCTCAGGTACGTCTGTGATCCTTTCAAGTATGAGTAATGCTGCCTGTAATTTTCCTGTTTTTCGCATCCTTTGTGCTTTGCTACTTCTTTGGTTAGTTAACATATATTTTTTAGATTCTATCGTGAAAACAAGAGCTTGTAGTATTTTCTGATTTCTACTTTCGAGCGGTGCTACTTGTGACTTATTAGTGCCTGGAAAAGTATGTAGAAGTGCCGTTGAAATTCGTTCTATTTATTTGCGAAGTATTTGGTTTATTCGACCTCTTACTCCTGCCCATTCTCATGTTTTTTCACTTTTTCTTTCCTTTCGTCTTTTCTCACTATAATCTTCTCTCTTGATTGCATGTACAGCTTACGAATGAACCACATATGTCTCATGGGATGTTCAACTTTGATTACAAGGTCAGCTAGTTTACCATTTCTTGACTAAGTCATTCACTGCCTCCCTACTCTCCTAGCCATTTTTTTGCACGTTCTTTTCGTTAAATTTTGTCATTTGATAGACATTCATTGTGACCTAGTTTCTAAATAGATGTTCTATGTATATCTTTTCCCTGTTTTAAAGATTCATTTTATTATATTTTCCAGGGAAAAGACTATAGGACACAGTTTCAACTCGGGAATGGAGCCTTACTTGGAGCAAGTTATATTCAGGTGTGGAATCTCTATACCTTTTGCAGTATTTTTTTCTAACAAATAAATTGTGAAGTATTTGTTTATTCTGGTAAATACACTGATTTGGTTCTTATACTATTCTCTTGTTTAAATGCATATGGTGAAGTATGTGCTCCGTGTTGTCTTTTTTATCTTGTTTCTGAAAATTCAACTTTTTGCAAGCAAAATGGTTGGTGAGGCTAGGTATATTTTAGCTTTCCGAGTGATCCTGAATTGGGTTAGTCTCCACCCTAAACAATACCACAATTGGGAGGTTTATTTTATCAGACATATTATCATGCATTATGCTGTTATAATAGTATCAAAGAAGTACTGTACAAGACTTAGGAAATATTGGAAATATATTAATATGTAATTGTTGTGTATTATATTACAAGCCAAATATCACATAATATTTAAAAAATTATGAACACAATGTTACAAATAAAACACTATAATTATTAAATCAATTAGTATGTATATTAGAGTTTGGCTATATTGCTATTCTGCTAACCACTACAGCAATTTTTGGAGGTGGCTGCCCATGTAGCTGCCTACTATTAACTTTGGGAAATTGGCAATCAGTCATCAACATTTCTTCTAAAAAAGTGCGTTAACATTTCCTTTGAAATGGTTTTCTTGTTTAGATCTTTAGTTTCATTCAGTTCCTGTGGACATTATATGCTTCCTTGGAAATAATTTTGCTTGTCATTTTTTATTTTATTTTTTTTGTTTCCGGGGAAGGGGAGGGGTTAGATAATCTATAGTTAGTGACATTAGATTTAACTAGCTATTAATATCATCTGGGTTTTAAGTAGCACCTCAATAGCACCGTAGCAATCCCTGGCTCCTATTGGTGCTGCTGTAGTGAAGCTGTTCCTTCCTGCAGATGCTTTGGGGATAGTAGAAATTGTTTGCGATAGCTCCATTCCCACAAGTGCCGTGCCTCGCACTTGTGCTGTTTTATTTGCCTCAATTTTACTTTCTCTATTTTGCATTTTCGTTTAAAGCATAGTATAGTAAAATAATAAGGATTGTAATAAAAAAATTCAGAGTAACTACTATATTGCTAACAAGATTTTGGGAAGACCACTCCGCACTGCTTCTCCTGATTTGACACTGATCGATATTTAATATTTGACAGTTGTTGCATTTCTCTCATCTAATTGGCCTATTGTTGTGTGAGATGCATTTGCTATTGTGATCAGTTTCCTTCCTTCTGCTTTGCATTTATGCAATATTTACATTAGGTCTGCTTTTGAGCATTATTCTTCTAAGAAATTGCTGAGCATTACTCTTTTAATTTCCTTAACCACCTTCTATTTTATAAGTGCTACAATTGATACATGTCTGTGAACTTGTTTAAATCATTACTGAAAACATCATCTTTGTGCAGAGTGTGACACAGCACTTATCATTGGGTGGGGAGGTATTTTGGGCTGGTCAGCATAGGAAGTCCGGTGTTGGTTATGCTGCTCGCTACAACACTGATAAAATGGTATGCTTGTGCAAGACTTAGCCCCGTGTACAATATTGCTTGCGTGCCCATTTTCCTGTTCAAACTCTTTCATATTTGCTTATTGATCCTTAAATTGCTATATTATATTGGCAAATTTTAATAGTTTGTTATTACAAGCTGCCTGGACAAAAACACCTATACACTTGCACAAATTATTTGGAGGATATGCTATGTTTTTATTTGTCTACGTGTGAACCATTGGATATATTGCATTGTATCTTATTCTATTTTTCAGTGATTCCTTTTCCCTTAGTGATTACTACCAATTCTTTCGTTTGCTTTCCTACATTTAGGTTGCTACAGGCCAAGTTGCTAGCACTGGAATGGTTCTTCTAAGCTATGTTCAGAAGGTATCTGAGAAGGTAAGTTGATAATCACATTGTAGATTTGTGTTGTTTTCAATTCAAATTTTTAGTTTTTACACAAAATCTTCCTTTCAGGTTTCTCTAGCATCTGAATTTATGTGCAACTACTTGTCAAGAGATGTCACGGCTAGCTTTGGTTATGACTACATCCTTAGACAGGTAGTTTTCTCTTTCATGAATTCAATCATAGATTGGTATTTGAATGTAATACAGCATGAATGTGATTATGTTAACTTGTGAACCCGTTAGATGTTATATTTGACATTGGTTATAATAGAGATTTCTTGTGCATCTATATCCGTGCATTTGGGATTAAAACTTGCAGGAATGGAAGGGCTTAAGGAAAAATTGATATTTACCAACCCCTACATCACATCTAGATACCTTTTCAAGTTTCACCCTCCCTTGCTGTTCGATTCAATTTAACAGCAGACATAATAACACCATCAAAACTTGCAAACTTAATATATGCCTCATTTCATTCTCCAATTGTCAAGAGGCAAATTTTCCACTTGAACAAGTGGCCATTAGCAGTAGGTAGTGCACTAAATGTGAAACTTTCCATATTATTAGTTTACTTTTTGATTCTATCATCAGTCCATTCTTTTTTGCATCTTTAAAATATTTACTATATAGAGTCAAGGCCTAACGTTTTTTGCATTGTTTTCTCATTCCCTGTATATTGTGTTGAGAATTAGTTTTCGGGTTTTGTACTTGTCAACAATTTTACATCATGATTTTTATCGGGCAAGATGGAGCTTTGCACTCGGGTATTTGCTAACTTGAGACATAACTAGTCTTGAATTATTAATTTCTTGTATTAGTTCACCTATTGTATTTAGAACATTGCTAATTTTTCATGTTATAGTCGCTACAAATGTTTGAACTATGCAATGAACGACATGTTTGTTTTCCTTGGCCAATTTTAATGAGCCCAAAACTTGTGTCTTTTATGAAATTTGATGGGAGTTTATTACTATTCTTTTTCAAGTTTGAAGAAGAGGAAAAGGGAAGAAAATGTTGAGCTGAATTTCAGAATATGCAGAAAAAGAAAGTGAATTATAAAACGAAAAAGAAATTGAATTTTTTTTTCTGATGCTTCCCCGCTTCAAAGGTGATTAGGATTATACTGTGACAAAAATGTTTCTTACAAGAAATCATGTGGATTATTTTGGATTAGTGAGTTGATTACTTGACTGTAAAGCCATTTAAAGTTCTACTTTTGAACTTCGATAAGAATGATGCCTTGGTAATTGATATTGTCCACTTTTAAGGTAATCAGGTTACTTATCTACTTTGCACATCTTGCCTTGGTTATTGTAGTGCCGCCTTAGGGGAAAGATAGATTCCAACGGCTGTGTTGCTGCTTTTTTGGAGGAGCGATTAAATATGGGTCTGAATTTTATTCTTTCTGCAGAGGTTAGCCTTTTTCTGTACTCGTTTTTCCACTGCTCTTTTGTTCATGTTTGTGCGTAGGGATATATGTAGTAGTAGTATGCATGATAATTTAGTTTGGTAGGGATGTTTCATTAACTGCTCGTTTCAGATTTTTCATTTTGTCTTGACATGGTTTCATATGCATTCATTTCAGCTTGACCACAGGAAAAAAGACTACAAATTTGGGTTTGGTTTGACCGTTGGAGAATAAATAAGCAGGACTAGAGTTGTGTTTCATTGCTTTAGGCAGCTTAGCAAGCTTCCTTGCATCTTTTTCCTTGTTGGAGATTTTTCTTTCCAAAAAAGAAAAGAGGAAATATCGTTTGTGTCGGGAAACACTATTTTCAATCCACAAGTAGCTGCAGAATTTTCAGTAGTCATCAATTTATTTGGAACTTGGGCTGAAACAACTTCATTTATTTGGAAATATTGCCCTGTTTTCCCTTGAGGGGGATGTAGAGTGAACCAGATTAATGCATATTGTGAGATTCAATTTCAATAATGATTCTAGTGCTCGTGTCCATTTCAATATTGTGACATTCTTGTCCATTTCTTATACTTATGTTTAAATGACCCATGCATTGGTGCGCCATTTTCAAGGTAAAGTCATTGCATAATTAACCTAATTTGCCATTTACATCTTATGGAATAAAACTGTATATTTATTAGGCGTTTGAATGTAATTTTAGATGAGTGATTCTTTAGATTTAAAGTTGCTATGGTTGATATTTTCTTTTTTGTATGATTTAGGAGAAAAAACTTACGGGATATCTTATCTTTAGTTTATCCCATTACTATTATGTTTATTCTATTTTGTAAAGCTTCTATAACATAGTTTATTCTTAGCCGAAGATGCCAGTTATATACGAGAATTTAGGAGAGTATTAAGCCATAATTTTTAGGCTAAATCTAAGAATATTGTGAAAATACACTCATATTTCTTATCATTATTACTAAATAATTTTTTACGTATTTATTTAAACCCTAAACATGTTTACTTTTTTTTTTCAGTGCTTTTATTTTCACAACGGTTTTGATTTAAGTTTAGACTTTTTGATAAGAAACAAACACATATTTAAGTAGTGTTGTCATTTCTCTTTAACTTCAAAAAATCATTTAAAAAGCAATGATTAACTAAAAAAATCATTTCCAATCAAAATATCTATAAGCCTTTTCTAAAAACATGTTTCAAAACATAATTGTTTTCACAAATTTTACACAAATAGAAGTCTAACACATTTAAAAAAACTGAAAAATTATTTATATATTTATTTCGTTTTTTCTTTAAAAATATTAATATTTGAAGTCAAAATACAGTAACTCCTTCCGTATTCACCTTAAGCAAATTAAGAGATAGACTTTGACATATCACGTTCATAAATGAAGTTACTTTTCACTTTCGATTAGTTTAAATATTAATAATTTAAAAACAAAATAATTAGATATAATATTACTTTTGATATTAAATTTATTCTTGGCCAAACATATTACCTTTTCAAATGAAAAAATAATAAAAGAAAAAGCAATTAAAATATGAAATCTATTACAAAATTTCATCCTCTAAATCTGAAGGGTTTTTAATTCTAAATCAAATTATTACATCAATCACAATTTCACTTTTAATATTTGCTGTAATAAAAAATAAGAAAATATGTGCATCAACCAAACAAATTTTAGACGCTTCATATTTCATCCAAAAGTTTTGTTTAAAAATATGTGTAGTTCTAAATTATAATTAATATACATAAACACGTTTTAACATATTTCATTTCGAATATGTCCGACAATCCTTTTGAATAAATTTCTTAATGATTTTATAATTTGCTGGTACTTTGTTTTTTTATCTTCTATTGTTCTAAAACTCTGTTTTATATAACAACAGAATAGATATAAATTTAATTTAAGGAAAAAATATAATTTTTTTAAATAATTTAAAAATAACATCACATTTAACCGTTCTAACTATCTCCTTTTATTACTAATACTTGAATTTCGAGTTGTTATTTTTTATCTTTTTACCAGACTCACCAATAATTGTATTACATTAATTATTTTTAGATTAAAATATCCTAACTAAAAGATGAAAGGTTTCATTAAATAAATTACAAGAAGTCCTACTGAAAGATAATTTTAAGGTAACTTTAAAATAATTTACTCACTTTTTAAATTGTAGTACGATGATTTTTCTTATTAAGAAGAAAGGGAGGATGTTAAACAAAACGAGAATTTAAATTCGTTAGTAGTTTTGAAAAGCAGACCAAATATAAATTATTAATACATATAATGGGTGTTTATGATTATAAATATAACAATCAAATCTTTAACATTTATAATAGTCTTTTGTTACTTATTAGGTAGTAATTAACTCTAATTATATGTAGTAATCCTTTCAGTTGGGATTAGCTTAGATTTTTTATTTTCAATTCAAAATCCTAACTAAATCTGTTATTAAGAAGAGAAACAAAAAAAAAAAAGGTAAAACGAAGTTTGATTTTAATCCATTTCTTGCTATTTTTTTTATTGGTTATAATTTGAAGCCTAATAATGTAGAACAAATATAAGATCACACCATTATTAAAAAATATAAATAAATGAGTATTATCTAATTTTGATAGTTCCTACAAATAAAAACATATAGAATATGTCAGTAGTTTGAAATGCATCAATTTTAAGGTATAAACTAGAAACAAGTGTCTTGAAAACATGGGTACGTGGAAGGTAATGCTATTATCCGACAAAGCTTTCAATTCATCATCCACAAGCCATACATTTTGACCCATTATCATGCAAAAAGTTGCACACCAACTCTTTTTTATTCAATTTTAATACAAAAAAATCATGCTGTGTTCTTCACTTGTTTTTTTGACCATGCCTTCAATCTATCAATTAATTGAACTTTTCTCAATACCTAATTTTTTGCTGATTTTCCTTCTTTGGAGAGTTCTCCATAGATCTATTTTCTTATAAAAGGTTGATTTTGAAAATAGAAAGAAGTCTGAGACCCACCTAACAGAACCAAATGCAGAAACATAATGAATGTGTCACTGCTTCTGAGTATTTCAGATATCACCCCATTCTCATCTAACATTTCTTCCTTTTCCCATCTACCCAATTTAAAGCTACATTCAAATTAATCAATGTGTGAAAACAACAGCTTTCTCTGCCAAATCTAGCTGATGATGACTTAGGGATACCTTTCAGACTAAGCATTTCACAATTGTAATTCCATTCAACTTTTCAACTCAGTTAAATTTTAATTAATTGATGGTTAGATAACACATTAATCTAATCTTGAAACTTGAAAACAATTTGTAAAAGAAAACTTTACATCGACTCCCTAAACCAAAATAATTGTTAATAAATTCATCTCATCCAATTTATCTTTTTTCTTCTGCAAAATTTGGGTTTGAAAAGGAATCTTGATTATATGTACCAAGAAGACTTTCACTTCTCACCTTAAGTGAATGTAATTTTTGTAGAATTGATCAAGCTAAAATCTTAATAGGCTGAATTTTATTTCCCACTTTTTAAAGATTTGAGTTTGCAGTTCATTATAGGTGGGGACACCAAATCTTTGCCACCCTATTTCTTTAACGACCTTCTTGCCTGCCACATTGTACAAAAAATAATATGAACACAAGTTTTTGCTTTGCTTGCCCATTCTGGGGACATGCTTCATTATAAAAATATATAAAGGATCTAAAGCACATTTTCTTGCTTATAATTTCTTTTACTATATTCTATTTTCGAAAGGAAATTGCAACAATTTTAAAGTACAACCATTAAAAGCACGTTAGATTAATAATGCACTCACTTATAGACGCAACACAACACAACATTCCATTACTTATGTCAGGGGAAAACAGTGTCACTGTTAAATTATTTTGTCAAGTAGAAAAGAAGCACAAATACCAGAAAATGACACAGATCGCTAATAAAAAAAGATATAATAGAGCCTTGTTGAAAGAGTCATTTATCATAAGACCAGTCAGCCAACTATTTCCAACTATTCCTTTAATAAATAAATAGCATTAGTGTTGTGTTAATGACATTGATTTTTACAGGACCAGTGTTGGTGAAGTATTTGTAGTTATTCAAAGTAGTCAAATTCCAATGATGCACCATCAGAGAATGGGAGTTGAAAACATCACTAGAGTTCTGTGATGCACTTTTATCTATATAATAATATAATAATTCATTATTAAGTGATGACATAAGAAAGCTTATGAGTATACTTAAACATTAGTGGTAAGGGAGTAGAATAAGACGCTGAAAACTATACAGAAAGTAGTAGTATCCCGAAGAGTGTTAGTAGAATATTACCCTTGTGCTGTACAAGCTGGGCTAGTTACTTTGCTAATGGCAACTGTACCTCAAACTACCATGTTATATACTTTAATCCCAATATGGGGCACAACGGGGTTGAGCTTCCCTCAAATGTTCAAGAAATATTATTCTTCAAAAATGGAAAATTAAAAAGAAATAGGAGAAGAAATGAAGAAAACCACAATAGTAGTGATATCTTCTATGAAGTGAAAACGAAGACTGGCCTCTGAGGCGTACTTTTCCTTGGACGCTTTCTGAAATTCACAACTTCAACCCACCCATATGGCTCAGCTTCAGATATTGATGACTCTGGTTCTGAATTATGATTATCGTTCATATTGAAGTCAATGCCTTCAGATTTTGGAGTGAGCATGCTCCTACCACTTTGGTTTTCAGTCTCCATTGGAAGCACTGCGATCTAAAAGAAAATTGCACATGACAGGAGTCAACAAATGATACAAGTAAATAACAAAAATTTAACACTACATCAAATCAATGTTGCTACCTTGCATGTAATGGAGCAGAAACGGTTGCGTTCATCTTGCAAGTGTTTTCCACATTCTTCACACTTGCCTCCAGTTTTCGGTCTTATGCTGGGTTCTTTGGATTTAGACTCGGGACTTAGATCAGATTTAGATTTGTTGATTGAAGGCCGAGGTTTGAGGTGCACAATCCTTTCATTATTTGATATGTAAGTCTGTCAAATCACATCACCATTATAAGCAGAAAATTACATTCATTAATCAGTTTTCAGATAAGAAAATTATGTTCGGAGCTTCACTATTGATAGGATTGTCAGATTTAATGAGTCAGATATACAAATAACCGATGGGGATCAGATATATTTCGACAAAGTTCAATAAAAAAAGTACAGTGCAGTGGAAAACTAAAGAGCTTATCTTGCAGATAACATCACTATAAAATCAATTATCTCATTGGTTAAAGCTGATAGAGGATTTCAGGAGCCGAAGTCAATGATAGAATACTTCCTTCATTGGTTAAAAATCAATGTCCGACTACTTCATTCATTGAATAACCCATATGGAGAACTAGATCATTGTAAATCCAACAAGTAATCACATCATTAATGCTAACTTGGACTAAAGAATAGCTTTATCATGCCATCATTCACTAGAAAATTTAAAACCTGCATATAATTTTCATCAGATTATTAAAGGTTGGGCTGCCCTATGTGAGGCAAACAAGTCAAGCACAAGATAGGAAAAATGAACAAAATTAACATGGAGATATTTGAGTTGATCCAAGTCGGCAGAAAATTAATCATTTAATCGACCCCCAATAAATTCATTACTATCTTATGACCAAGAATCGATAACCTGAATTTTAGAGCAGTCAAAATACTTCTGCAATTCCGCATGGCGGAAGACATCCTGATAGGAATATTTGTAAATCTGAAACCTTCTATGTAGGGAATGAGCTTCCTTACAGTGCCTACACATCCTAAGTGCACAATCGACGCAGAACACATTCTTCTCATTAGATCGAAGGTCATGGTGGTAATCACAATAACCAAAGGTGCTGTTCATAAGAACTCCAACCCAATCTTTACTCCTTTCCTTGGGAGAAAGGTTCTCGCCCCCCTGAAAAATCCATTGCAAAGGGAATTCAAGAATCCTTCAATTTAAAAGCAAAACACAGTTCAACAATCAAGGATAAAAATGGTGATCTTTCCTCAACAAGTTTGCAGAATATTACTCTCCAAGAAATCCAACCCTACCACCGTAAAATGGCACTCAAATGGCAATATTCAAGATGCAGTAACAAACTAACCTAATCTAAAGACACAATTTGCAAATTTGATGGAAACTTACTCTAAATTTATGATAAAAAGATTAACATAATGATCAGAGTGAGTTTATACTAAACGGAATCAGCAAGAATCACACTCATCCAAAATGCAAGGAAAATTAGTTAGCTTTAATGATCATAAGACTAATTGCAACCAAATCACAAGGAATCATAGAGAAAAATCAAAACTTTAGGAAAACCCATAATAATCAGAGTCCAAAGGACATAGATTTCATCACTCTTACCATATCTTCAGCTTCAGATTGGATACACAGTAGCAGTTGCGGCTTGTGAACAAGTGAAGAAACAGAGACCTTTCTCTCTCTTTCTATCACTGTGAATGTGAAGGGATTGAAATAAAAAGGAAAAAAGGGTATTGTGGCTTTTAGAATTTTAAAAAGTTAGATAATTCAATTAAAAATTAAATTAAATTAAAACTTAAAATTTAAACCAAATGGTTTATCTTTCTTTTTCTTGTTCTGCAAAGAAGCGTTTCCGTACAATCGGCGGGAAGTGAGCGCGGTGGTGCCGTTGGATTAGAATGTGATCGTGCGGTCAGAATTTCTTCAGAGTGAATGTGACGTGGGACCATACGAGTAGAAAAGAGTGGAAACCCCAAAAAAGTCGCTAGCTGCCCCCCACCCATTTCCCGCCAATTTAACCGAAATTCTCGGAATCCCTAATTTCTTTATTTATTTACGTAATTATTTATTTAAAATTTTGAAATATAATTATGTGGTGGCCCAGCGAATACGATATTTTAATTATTATTTCTTACTCTGATATTATCCCTAAGTGGTAGTTCGAAGTGATAAAAGCCTTCACGGGAAGCGAGTTTTCACATTCAATTGTCAGAATGTGAACACTGTTTAGGAGGTGGAATTTATTTATTTATTTATTTTTGTTTTTCATCTGTAAATTATAAAATTAATCTTTAGGTTATAGTATAAATAAACTTTCCACATAATCTTCGTTTCAACGGTCAAATTCTTGTCCTTCATTACTCATTAAAATCTCTCTCTTTCTGTTACTTTAATATATATTTAATGTCAAATTAGTTAGGAAAAAGGACGTTGACATAGTAAAAAAAAATTGATAAGTTTAAATACGACTTTCCGTAAATTAATTAATATTGAATTTTTGTTTTTTTATCTTTACTTTCATTAACACTTATTTATCGTGTATACGATTAATGAAAAGTCTAAAGTTTATTTTAGATAACTTTTCCTTGTGTGATTACATTATCAATATTTGATTTCTCAAAACACTTTCAAATTTCAAAAACGAATATTAAATATTATTTATTTACCATAAATGAATTTTAGGAACCAAAATTTGTAGCTTTATATTATATATTGTAATGAAATTTAAATCAGTAGAAATATTTTACCTTATCCGAAATAAAATCTTTGCAATTAATAAGAAATAAAGTCGTTAATTTAAATTTTTTGAAAGATAAAATTATATATATATATATATATATATATGTGTGTGTATATATATATATATATATATATATATAAATACGTTGATTTTATAGAAACTAAAAATTAAAATATTTTATTGGTACTCAATATTTCTTTATGGTGGATGACATTCAGATATTCTTGATCCTGTGAATCAAGGTATGCTGCTTGTGCTTCTTATCCGGGCCGGGCCGAAAGAAAACGGATCTATCCAACTATGTTCGGTTTTGAACCGAAACCTCCAAAAGAAAAAGGAATAAAAGTAGGGTTTTCAGTCTATAATACCGAAATCTCAACTTTGCACACTCCGACCTTCTGCTTCCTCTGAAAGATACGCAGCTTTTGCTTCTCTTCGGGGTTTCTTCCAGAGATGTGCTGCTGTGTCTGAATCAGTTCTACTATGTGTATTTTCGCTTTGATTCTGCACATGCTTCTTTCTTCGACGAGGCTATCATTAAGCTGAAATAGTTTTTCCAACCAGTTGTTTCATTATTTCTATATGTCTTGCATTCGATTTAACAAAAGAAAAAACTATGCCTCTTCAGCTTGAGATTTCTAGGGTTTTTGTGACATTTATCTATTGTAATTTCTAGGGTTTTTGAAAACCTAGTGTGTGTGGGTGAATGTTGAAACAAGTAATTGGCCTCTGAGGATGATGAAACGTCTACTGATTTTTCTATGCGGAAAATGTATGGAGACCTGAACTGAAGAGGAAATTTCTAAAGTTTGTCTTAATATTGCCCATCAGTCCCATAGAGGGTGAACTGTCTTTTGTGAACATTATTCAACTGTTTTTAATTAAACCAGGTAGCCGAGGACAGATTATTTTGCTCCCGGTTTCATTTATGGACTCCATTTTCTTGTATGTGCATTGCACATCCTGTAATCTTTGAGGTTTTATTCCGTATTATTTTTTGAAAACAATGAATTAGCATCTGAGCATGATGAAAAATGTAACTTTCGTTCTCTGGTATTTTTATGTCGAAAATGTATGGAGACCTGAACAAAAGAGGCTTTCATATGATTGCCTTGTAATGTATATTCTCAATATTCATAGATTTTTGTTTGCTCACAACCAGAGGATGATGAAAAATATATAGAGACGTGAACTGAAGAGGTAATCTAATGTTTGTTTTGTAATATATGTCCTCAATATTCGTATGCTTAAGTTATGTTGTAGAGAATAGTGTTTGTTCTCTCAAATAATGTATAATACCATCTTTTACTTGTGCCTTCTTAGTCCAGTTATTCTCAAGTCTTTATTTATAAGAATACTTTGTTTGAGTGTACTGATGGGTTCATTTTTCGTCCTTTAGGGAAAAAATCTTGACTATTTCTCATAAAATGTAGATCACTGTATCTGATTCATAATTAATAATAGGCACAAATTACCCAAAACTATTCAAGTAGTCGCATATAATAAAAAGAAAAACTTATATCCTCAACTAACATTAACAAGGGTTTTCATTTCATATGTACAATAGATATAACTTTCCATTCAAATCACAGTTACAGGAAAACTTCATTTTTAGTCAACTTTAATCAATCACGTGATGAACACAAGTTTACATTAAAATAATGAGATTAAAAACATTAATTAATTTAAATTAAAGAGTATTGATTTAAATCAAAAAGCTACTACTGATTTAAATTAAATACTTGAAACTATAATTTTAATTTTCTATAATGTTTCTACATTAAAAATACTCATTTTCTATGACAACTGCAAGTGAAAATATGAAGCAAGTATTCTTGCCACATATACGCCAATAACTTTCTCCTTGGAATTGAAAATTAACTTCACAAAATTTCATATACACTAAACATACATTTTCTATAATTTTAATCAATAAAAATACACTCACGACCAATATATATGTTACATTTTTTTTTTGTCTGCAGGTTCTTAAAAAAAGAAAACAGATCATTTTTGTGTTAGAAACAGAGAGAAAATAATGCATAAAGTTATTAAGACCACAAAAAGTTTGTATAATAACTTCTAATTAGGATTAAAAGTTAATAATATGCAAATTTTATGAATGAAGTATACACAACTATAAAATAATGTGTTTTTATTTATTTTTTAAATTAAATGTAAATAAAACAAGTTTTATGACAAAAAAGAATTCAAACGTACAAATACTTAGTAAAATCTATGTATGAAATCTGTTTTGCGACTAAACTCAAATTTTCTAACATCAAATTAATTGCAAATTATGTAAATTTAATGAATCAGTTAAAAAAACTCAGTAGAATATATTTACGTAATATGGCGTTAAAAAAAAGAATCAAAAGATGTTGATAAAAAATAAGAAAAAGTTGTTGAAAAAATACATTAAATTTTATACGTAAGATTTTGGTTTATATTTTTTTAATTAAACTTATATTTCGACTTAACTATTTTTTTTATTAATACAAATATTACCTTTTTTTTTTCATTTGATAACATTATTTAGTTGCGTACCTTTTTATTTCTTACATTGCATAGCAAAGAGAGACACTAAATTGCAGTAACAAACAAGTAAGAAAATTGTGAGAAAAATTGAACCCATAGTAGAACACACACGAGGTTCATTAATGGTTGAATGCTCAGTGGTAGCGGTTGATTCAGTTGAGTTGACTGTTAGTTGTTGATTAGAGGGAAGCGTGAAATAGGAGAAAGCAAGGTTCTTTGTGTTACGATTACTTACCCATGGGCGTGTCTTCAAACGAATCGATACAATTATGCATTTTTGATCTGAGGAGAGGCCAGAATGAAGGTCAAGAACTTGATAAGATCCTCTTCTTCTTCCCCGCGGGCTTCCCCTTTTCCAAGCAACTCTCTGTCATTGGCCTCAGCGAAGGACTCATCACCTTCACAAGGTTAGGTCATCTTTCCTTCCATCTCTCTGTCTATTTGCTTTTTCAATTATTCAACACATTAATTAATTGATTCATTCATTTGTCTCAATTAATTTGCAGAATCTTCTCTCCTGAGGCTGCTTGCGAGGTCATCGAAGCTGAACTGCATTCTCATGTTTTCCACGAGGCAGAACCTGATATCTGGATGGTCATGGTCCGTTTTTTCATTTTCAATTTTTCTTTTCATTCACATTATTTGCAGTTGAAGTATGTATGTATGTATGTATTCTATCATTCATTTCGGTCGAAGACTCTGATTCGGTAGCCTAGCCCCAAAGGGTCGACTAGTTAGTTGTACTGTTGAACAGATTTACTAATATTAGTGAGTAAAAGCTTGCAATCCAATGCATTATCCAAACGAATAAATATGTGTTAATTTTTAATAATTTTATACACCAAGAAATGGATTCTTTTTCTTCTCTACGACATTCAAGAGATAATAGTTTTGAATCTTTGTGGGGTATCTTTGTTTGTTAATGCTGAGGTCACAACAGAGATGACATCCAAACCTCTTCAAATAACTCACTGTTTTGAGGTTTATTCTGTGATTACATTAGTTACTACACTGTACATACGAAATACTGATTGCTTCCGACACTGCACTGCCTATGAAGCTAGCTCATCAAATTAGCCATTTTGTCAATACAAATAGTGGGACATTGCTCCCATCTGATGGAGTCCTTCATTATCCAATCAAATTTTGCAATGTCAGAGATGTAATTCGTCTTGAACCTTTTGGGTTTAACCGTCATATTAATGTGAAGTTTATACACAGTCAACCATTTATAATTCACCCTTGGAATGACTTTTAAGGTAATTATTATAAAAAATCCCCAAATTTATCATATATGATGATACGTGATTGAATGAAAGTACAGAAAACTTTTCCCTCGTCAATACATTTCAATTAAATTCATAGGTTAGGACTATTTCATTCATTGCATTTTTGTTTCTTCGTTAAATATTTAACTGGACGAAATTCAAATTTCTTAAGGATCATGTTATTGAAGGGCAATGTTGCTTCACCTATGTACAATTTGGAGTAATATGAGGTTGTTACCTTGTAGGTGGTGGAGAAAAGCAATGATTCAGAGCCTATCTGGAGAGATGATGCATTAAGAAAAGTTCTCAAGGAAATTCACTCTCTTTTTGTAATGTTTCATGGATCTATAAGAGAAATGCTGGAGAAGGAACCCAGTGGAGGACTAACAAGACGGCATTTATATTCCTTTATTATGGATTATCTGAGGGGTAAGTCATCACACAATTGCATGCCTATGAAATTGATAAGTTATTATATTTTCATTAGAGTTATGATTCAAAATATTTCATTGTAAGCCATAATTGTCAGCATGTAAAAAGCAGTCTCCGTGGGATAATTGCTGCTGTGGTAATGGTGAAGTTGCTGTGTCAAACGGTTTCATTTGGCTCTGTGCTACCTGGCTGATGCTGAAGTAGCTGTCTCTCAAACCTTAATTCTTAATTTTCTCTTTGAGGCAGATTTTCTTGCGGGGAAAAAGCTTCTTTTACCATCCTTCCGTGATTGCTTAAAGGAACGTGGAACTGTGCAGATGCTGACAATTAGTCGGGAGGCTGCAATTGAGGTTCAGGTTAGATATATTTAAAGTTGTAGTTTGAAAAACTACCAAACTTTTCCAAAACTAGGACGGTAGCACTTCAGAGTTTTTAAGTTGTAAGTTTTTGATAGCTATTTCACGTGTTCCTATTTGTCCTGCCCTTGGGTCTGTAGTTGATTTGGGTATCATATATTGCAATTTGCCTCACTGTTTCTCTGTCCCTCTGCTTCATCCTCTTTCATCTTATTTTCCAGGTTACTTATAGAGTCTGTTTGCTTTTATATTTTATTATTGTTCTTTGGGAATGACAGACTTTTGAGTTTAGTTTGATAGGCCTCTTCGGAATTTGGATTTTCATTTGAGAGGGAAAATTGTGGTGTTTTAGTTTTATACTAAAATACATAGAAACATTTGGAGAGTCTAAGTTGGTCTCTCTGTCTGTCTAATTTAACTTAGCAATGCTGTTTCTGAATCACAGCAATTCTAAAAGGGATAGGATTATGAGTTGTACAAAGAACAGAATTGTTAGTGCAGAAGTTTTGTGCTTGTCTAATTTCCTTTTTGTTCCACTTACCCTTTTATTCCACTTACCCTTTTATCTTTTTCGTCAACTTCCTTATTAGCCTGCAAAATAATTGACTAGTGTTTGTCGATAAATATTAGTAACAACTTTAAGTGTAAATATGAAATGAAAAAGATGAAATTACATACTTTATTGCACCTGTTATCATTTTTTATTCTTATATATTATTTTATCGCACCAGCTGTAAGTGTTAGCATATTTACAATGTTCTCAAAGTAGATTAAGTTTATAAAGTTAGACCCAAGAAGAAAAATAGGTGATGCTTTATGTCATCACTTATTTTTAATTTACAATATATTTTTAAAAATTATAAGTTAATGTTCATTATTATATTATACTAAAAACCTATAAATGTCAAATTTATCTAAATTTTAATGTACATGAACGTCAAGACAATATTATGTAATCCAACAAATAGATTTGGTTTAATTCATGTTTAACAATTACCCAGCAATGATTAGGCGATCAAGATTAAACATGCTTGAATATTTACATTTGATGTATATGTTTGTGTTACGATACTATTTTTAACTTTCCATGTGTTATGAATTTTGTACGTTTTCATTCCACCCTTGGGACGGAAAAGGAAGTTTGAAATGTTGATGTTGTTCTCTCTTGTTTTTGCAGTCCCTTGCCAGAGTGCTTGAGTCTTCAGCTGGGAACACTCTCTGTTACTCCTTGATTTTATTTCAAGACCTGCTGGTGTCTACTACTCTATCTCCTGTATGGTTTATTACTAGAATTTTTTATTATTGAAGTTGAGTGGACAAAATGATTGGTCATTCATTAAGTTACTTAATTATCCTGGACCATGTTATCAGGATGACACCATAAATTTATTCACATATGCGGTGCTAAGGTTGACTCCCCATGCTCTATCTTCTGGATCAAGTTCCTGGTCCTACGTAAGGAAAGGAATTACTGCATCCAATGCTGCCTCTGAGTCTAACATGACCCATCCAAACTCTATGTCTGAAAGTTTTTATGGCTCATCTGATATATCCTCTGGCGAAGATGACCACTATCATGTTGTGAGGCCCTTACAGAGTGACAAATGGTCTAAAGGAAAAGATGGTTATCTTGTTACTGATTTATGGGGTGCAGAAGTTGGTACGTGGGTGTTTGCCACTCCAACAGTTTGGCTTCAACAGACAGGAGAGAAAATGTATCTCTGTGTTTACCAGCATAGGAGCCTTACTTTAATGCTTATGATTCCTGTATCATCTGTACCTAATGGGGAGCAAGGTGTGGCAGAAGTCAGGCAAAGAATCATTGAAAATGTCAGTCTTATACGGTTAATTTTTTGTTTCCTACTGATTCTGTTGCTTCTGCACATAATATGAATTGACTCATCATTCTAGTATTTTCTACTATCATGTGCTCATTAAGCAGAATACTTGTATGACTATTTTAAACCAATCAAAAGTATTTAATATTTTTGGATGCTCAGTTTTATATCTGCTGCTAAATATTCATCGCTGAACATGATTCCACTTTGATCTGCTTGATGTCTGATAATCTATGTTTGATTATGCACTGTGCAGCTTCAGTTGGAAAGCGCATGAAATTGAACTCGGATATTTAGCAACTGTATCTTTTTCCCTGATCATTATCTTTTTTTTTTTTTTTTCCTTTTGGCTGAATACATCAGGCATCACTTAAGATTTTGAAAGTTGAAGAGAAGCTATCCAAAGGATGGGGCGGTGAGAATGCATATCACGTTAGTGGGTACCGTTACTTACTAGTAGATGGTGATAGAAATGTATCCAGGGCTTCTCCGGCAACAAAAGTTACAACTTTAACAAAGGTGTGTGTTGGCATCTACTGTGTTTTTATTTCCTTTTCAGATTCATTTTTATCGATGTGATATTAGTTTTATAAACTGAAAGATATAATTTGTTATTCGTATGACATTTTTCTGTGTTCGGCAATATAATGGTCATGTCACCAGAGCTCTCATTTTCCTGTAGCTGACTGACATGCAAAAATTTTGAAATTTGGTTCGTTTTTGTGTCTGGAGCAGGAATCCTTGCTTGCTATGAATAAGCTTAGGCAAGAGGTGGAGTTGGAAAAGAGTAGAGCGAAACTGGATAGGTGTAATTTTGAAAAAGATTTAGAGATGTGCGTTAGAGCAAAAAATAATGCATGGGTTATTTCTCGAGTCACAAGAGGGAAGGAGCTATACATGGTTCTAGAGAAAGCCAATGAAACCCTTCTATATGCCTCAGATGCTGTTGAGAAGTTTAGCGACAGGTATGCTATTGGTTTCCTATCTTTAGTATGATCAATAGTGTACTTCCATGCTCAAATTACTATCCTTATTGAGAAAACAATTTTTTCTTTGAATGAAAAAGTTTTTCTGAAGGTTTTATTCTATTCTATTTTATTTGGGAATCCAAGATTATACTACCCAAAAAACTTTAGCATAGAAGTAACTTCTAAGCTTAAAATCATTATATATTTTCAAACAAATTTAAATTTGAAGCTTGTATTTTAATTTTAACTTTAGAGTTTACGTTCTAATATGAGTATACTAGCATAAAATCTTTAAAATTTCAAACATTTATTTTTATTACCTGGATCAAAAATATTCTTTCCTAGATTAATTTATTTTACTTTCTATTAGATATTAATCTGCAGATTATGATAAGTTTGATGATAACAACAAAATCCCATTAAACTGGCTAAAAAGACGAATTGTAATGTTCTTTCATGGTTGAGCATGGCAGGTATTGCGATGGAACATTTTCACTGGACTAAAGAAAACCGAGTATACGCATCCTGGAAAGAGCACGTTAGATCTTCTAACTAAATTCGAGAAAGTAAGAAAGAATACTGCTGTGTGTATATCTCTATGTATATTCAAGTGTAATTCGTTTATACCACCTTTTTTTCTAATAAGAAATTTGATCAGTTCCCAGAGAAATAGTTTTACGTGATGTTTTCTAATAAGAACTGCTGATAAAAATAATCAAATAACAATAATAACTCTTTTGTTTAGCACAGTATTTATAAGAGGCTCTACTTCTAAGTTGCATTTGAGATCAATTCTTTATTCTGTCTCTCACTTATTATTATATGTGTTAGTGATAGAATATACTTACAAAATTATTATCACATTATGTTTAGAATAATTAACTAAAAAACCTAGTTGAAAACTGAAAACTGAAAAAGTAGACCATAATAATGTTTTGTAAAACTAGCTAAAGTTGTGAAATGGTAAAGAAACAAAATTAATTATATTTTAATATTAATATTATGTACTTACACATTTTTAATTATAAATTTATATTTTTTAGTTTTTTTAAACCTTCGTAATCCATTAAATTAAAAGAAATTAAAATTAAAACTTGTGTAAAAACTTATTCTTCATCATAATTTAAAATAGTTATATTTCTAATAAAAAATGAATAATTCACTAAAATAAAAAATTGAACAATTAAAAAAATAATAAACAATTATAATATTAAATTAATAATGCAAAATATAAAACACTAATTAAATAAATTCTCTAAAGTGAATATTATGATAGCATAGCTTCGTGGTTCACTTTGGGAATAATCAGCGGCACCTTCCGTCCATACGAAATGGGGAGCTGTTGCTCACCGCCACCGTTCCCGATCCACCGCGGCAGGCCGGACTACTTGCTGATGGAGGCGTCCGCGCTGAAGACCGCGATGTTGATGCCGTCGATGCTCTCCGCCTTGGGCTCGAAAAGTGAGACGTGGAAGCAGTGTGTACTCAAACACGAACAACGACGCCACAAGCACATACAGAACCTCCATATTTTATCATTTTCCCCCTTGGTTTGTGAGGAATAGTTTTCAGCCGTGGGGACCTTCGGTTCTGGGAGAAATCGGAGAAGGAAAAGGTGAGAAAGCTTGAGTGCGGTGGGAACGGTGTCGTCCAGCTTCCGTTGTCGTGTCTCTCAACACAAAAGAAAGAGACGGTGCTTTAGTATAAAAGGAAGTGTAATCAGTAATAGCCTAAAAAGACTTATCAAGTAAGAGCAGACCGGGCCGAATGAATATGGGCCTATTCAATTATGTTTGGTTTCAACTTAAGGCTGTTGCTTCCTGCACTAATTGAAAAAAAAAAAAAACTAAAATATCCTTTATTACTACACTGCACGAAAAAAGCACATTCCAAACTAGCTATTTCCTAAATACATTTTAGGTGAAGTAATTTATTCAGAAAATATTACATGCATCCCGAAAATTTTATTCCAAAAATCAAGATTGTTTTAGGATATGTTTCGTGAAAATTTTGTTTAAGAAATTCTGTTCCAAATATCTTATTTCAAAAATTTAGAAAAAATTGTAGAAAAATTATAGAAGATAAAATAGTTGTGTTAAAAATTTGGGGGTGTGTCAAGATATTGTCGGGGTGGAGGAAGTAAAAGCCTCAACTAAAACCTCCATAAAATTCGAGGGAATATAATTAGGGTTTTCAGTATAAAACCAGCTGGGTCTGCATCTTCACTCTCTACTTCGCAACTTCAGATCTTCTTCGTCGTCTGAATCTAAGGTAAGCTGCTTTTGCTTCTCTTTGTTGTTTCTTCGAGATATGTGCTTCTGTGTCTTAGTCTGTTCTACTATGTTTCCGCAATTGATTCTGGACATGCTTCTCTCTTCGACGGGGGGTCTTTTGAGCTAACATTATCGTTTTTCTAACCGTTTTTGTTTCATCATTTGCATTCGATTTCAAAAAAAAAAAAAGGAAAAACTAATTCAGCTTCTAAGCCAGGAACCTGAGATTTTTAGGGTTTTGAAACTGTGATTTTTTGAAAAATCTTGTCTGTGTGCATTGAATTTTGCAAGCATCTAATTGGCCTCTGAGGATGATGTAAAGTATAACTTTCGTTCTACCGATGTTTCTATGGGGAAACTGTATGGAGACCTGAACTGAAGAGGCTTTCTAAAGGTTTTTATTTATTTTTTTTAATATTCCCCATCAGACCTTTCGAGTGTGAACTGTCTATTGTGCACATTATTCAACTGTTTTTAATTAAACTATGTTGCATAGGACAAATTATCTGCTCTCAATTTCATTTTGTGGACCGTCTATTTTGTTGTGTGTCTCAATTGCCTGTCCTTTAACTTTCGAGTCTTTTGTTCCATATCTTGAAAACAATCAATTAGCCTCTGAGGATGATGAAAACTATAACTTTCGTTCTCCTGAATTTTTCATGTGGAAGAACATGGAGACCTGAACTGAAGAGGCTTTCTAATGTCTTTTTTCTAATACATGCTATCAATATTCATTTCTTTCAGTTGTGCTGTAGAGAATGGTTTTTGTTTGATTACTTCATGTATAGTTGCACCTTTTGCTTGTGCCTTTTTAATCAAGTAATGGAAATCTATCCCTGATTTTATGCTTGAAATCAATCAAATTAGTCTATAAGGATGATAAACAAATGGATCTAGATTCTCTTCTAGGTTTTTGGTGATGTCCCTTTAGTGTGCCATCAAAATATAGTGATGTTGACATATTGGGGCTTATAGGAATTAGGGCTTAAAATTTCACTGATTTTGATATATTAAAAAATTAGTATATCAAAATCAGTGTATTCTAAAGGCAAAAAAGAGGGACAACATAAAGAATTCGGCAGAAAATCCTAAACATATACTTTCTGAGTTGTCCATGAGGGATTTAAATGGAGACCTGAACTGATGAGGCTTGCTATCTTTTTTATTGTTATTACGTTGCAGTATTTCTTATTCTCTGCTTTTATTTTAGGTTTATGTTACTGTTTTATTCGATTCACGTTTTAATCTATCATTTAATTTATATATTTTTTTCTTATTTCAGTTTTGACTTCATTTGAAGAGTTTCTGGACTGCCATTCCTTCCAAAATGAGGTAATGATTGTCTAACTCATCAACTGTGAATTGACATCATCATTATTATTACTATGAATTTTTCACATTTTTTTCTCAATTACTAACAATTTGTGTTCTTTTCCGTTTTTTGTCTTCTCAAGCCGGCCAATGGAGGAAGATGTAAGTTCTTTTAACATTCATGCGTGTTTGGCTATATGCCTGTATGATCCCTTGAACTCAAAAGTTGTTTTTGTTCCGTATACGTTTTTCTTTGATTGTATTTATTTGAATATATAAATCTGTTTATGCAAATTGAATCTCTGTTGTGTCATGATAACGTTTCAAATTTGGTTATAAGTAGCATGTCTTGTTGTCAACTAGTAAATGTTAATCTGTTACGTTTTGAAGCTTTAAATTTAACAGCGACCTTTCTTTACCATGTTATTACTTGTCATAAGATGACATGGATCAAACAACGTCTTCTGTGCCAAAATTATTACCGGTTTCTTCTCAATTTTGAATGAGATTGGATTTCATGATGTAGTGTTGTTTATCAATTTTTTCTAGGGGCTTAGACTAGCTATGGGTTACTATCTTTGCCAAGCTAAGATACCTTCTTTTACAGACTGCAGCTAAGAATGAGGAAGAGGAGTTCAACACTGGACCACTATCTGTACTGATGATGAGTGTTAAAAATAATACCCAGGTATATGTTAATTTTAAGTATTATCTACTATTTTCTGGGGCAGCCGTGGAGGTATATTCTATCTAACTCAACTTTACTGAAGGTATTGATAAATTGTCGGAACAACAAAAAGCTTCTTGGTCGTGTTAGAGCTTTTGATAGGCACTGCAACATGGTTCTTGAAAATGTCAGGGAGATGTGGACAGAGGTATGGTTTTTCTTTTAAATTAACTTCCCTTGCATTTGTTACACGAGCTTAATGATCTATGCGCGGACAATCAGGTGCCCAAGACTGGTAAAGGAAAGAAGAAGGCCCAGCCAGTGAACAAGGATAGATTCATCAGCAAAATGTTCCTCCGTGGAGATTCCGTCATCATTGTTCTTAGGAACCCTAAATGAGATTGTGTAATCATGTTGTAGAAGGAAATGGCTATGTAGTATTTGCCTTTATTATCTCTTGAAATTCTTGACAACCTTATATGTAGACATTCTGCTAGCCTTAAAACTTTATTTTTTAGACATTGACAGAGGATGTAGTTGGTATTTTGATGAGGGCGCCCCAGAACAATTTTACCAATATGCGGATGTACCTATTGACGTGTACATCTAATGCTTTGTATTGTATGGGATAGTTTTAAAATGTATAGTTCGTTTTTTTGTTCTTTCTTTTCTTCTAATATGCACCATACGTAATTATACTGTATTTTATTTTATATATTACCTATCAATATGTTAATTCCCAGTATTTTTCCTTTTATGTTCTTGCAATAAAATGGTATTTTTATTTTTTGTATTATTGAAGACATTAGAAAATTTATTGCGTTGAATAGTAATACTTGTTCATGTTGACAATTTATTAGGTGATTATTGTAGTTTGTTTTTCTCAAGGGAACAATTTATTGATGGTAACAAATGAAATTTAACATTTTATTGGCATTTGTGTCATTACCGATACATAATCACAAACATTTTAAAGAAAAGTAAAATAAAGTTGGTTTCTCCATAAACTAATAAAACAAATTTAAAAAATTTATATTAAAGATATTTATTAACTTTTACATGTAATTTTAATTTATGAAAAACTAATTTTATTACTATTACTATTTCTTTTAACTTCGTGCGTCTATGTGGAAGTTGCCACCCACATAACTAATTGATTTACTAAATAGAAGAGTTCTGGATTTCCATATTTTGATTAGGAGGCAGGTAGTGTCTTTCTAAGTGAGAAATAAAGTAACACAAAATAAAACTGATCATCAAATTCTTTATTCAAAAGATCAAACATCAGATGATTCTCCTCTGTCATAATCTATGGTTGTTCCCTGAAAAGGATTTTCATAAATTAGGCACGAAGACCTTCGAAAAATTGTTTCCAGCTAAAGTACTCCCACATTGTTAAAAATATCCTTGGACTAGTTAAATGTCCCAAAAGAAACTAATAACCTCATAAAACTAGCAGATACAAAACTGTTTCTAAAGACGCGTGATCTTTAATTTAAGTACCACATCCTTGAAGCGTAGAAGTCAAAGCAACATCTCAGCAATCTGGATTGCGTTAAGTGCAGCTCCCTTGCGAATTTGATCCCCACATACAAAAATGTCCAACCTGTGTGTATATATATGCACCACTTATGTAAAATGCTAGTGAGAAAGAACAGTGCCAATTGAAAATTGATAATTGCCATGGAAGAGATTTACCCTTGATTCCCATCTTGAGACAGGTCCTGGCGAATCCTACCAACAGCAACATCATCCTTATTCGACACTTCCAATGGAGTGGGAAAATGATTGGACTCACGATCATCAATAACCACTACACCTGGAGCATTCTTTAAAATATCTCTTGCAGTGTCCTGGAATTAAAAAACAAATGAACTCATACATGAAATATTGTCTTTTGGAGAAGTTTTCTGACTCAATTCAAAGTGCATTTTAATTTTTCCCGATATAATCAGGATTTGGGGCATGCTAAGAAAGACGAGATCTTGCATGTTCCATATATCGGTGAAGAAACAGAAACAAGATCCTCCAGATATAACAAAATGCAAAAGCCAACACATTATAATCAAGTTAATGACTACAGAAAGAATGATCATCTATAGTAAATGATTTTTGTGATGAAAGAACAAAATAATGCGTAGCATGATATTTTTCTATATCCAGCATCAGAAAGCCCACATGCAGTTTGTCATTGCTGGAATAATCTATCAATTGTAAACCCAAAGACAAACAGACTTAGATGCTTCAAGAAGACCAGTAACATGAGAGCTTTATAGGAAGTTAGGTTATACACTTTCCTATCTTCTATTCAATCCTGACTTTGCATATATTATCCTATACATATGATATTTATAAATGATAATCCTATATTTAATAATGATAAAATTTTAGCCCTGCTGAATCATTTTTTATATAATAAAATAATCAAGGTATAATCCTAAAACCAATTCTAGCAACCCCTAGTATGTGCCATACACTTCAGATTTCAAAATGCTAATCAGTTTATTATTCTGAAAAATTAACTTAAGGCATATGTGAACTGTGGGCTAGATCTCAAGTCTGATCTCAGCTTCCTAGGTCAAATTCACTAAAACACGGTAGCAGAATATTGCTAGTCATTGGTCTGCAGAACTTCAATAAAGTATATCAAACATTTTAGCTAACGAATTATTATATGAAACAATAATATGCAAGAACTTTTATGTGCAAACTGGCAACAATGAGATTTGAAACAACAGCCCATGCAAACTATCAGAACCTCCCACCATTACACCAATCTTAGTGGATTGCTTAATGTGCATGTAATGCCGTATCAATTCAAATCCAGCAGATTAAACAACAAAGAATGCAAATTGCATTTAATGGATCTGGGATACAATTATCTACTCGGATATGGTGCCCCTAAAGAAGACAACTAAAAGTTTGGCAAAGGCATAAAGACACAGCATGACAGCATGAAGTACCTCGTCAAGTGGATTTTCAAATTGAAGATTCACACTCTCAGCATGAGCCCGCATGACAGGAACTCGTATGCATGTGGCAGTTACTTTAACGTCCTTGTCATTCTGTAAAAGAGTAAGAAAAATATAAGTAAGTATTACATAATGCAAAATAAAAATAAAAAAACCTAATAAACAGTTTAAAAAGATTCAGTTGCAGCTTACCCAGATTTTCCTTGTCTCCTTAACCATTTTCATTTCTTCTTCGTTATATCCATTTGAAAGAACAGATGCATTATGCGAGAATAAGTTAAAAGCATACTGCAAAACAACAACTCCATCAGGAAGTAATTCTGGAAGCATCAATCACAAGAAAGGCATATCAGAATTGTGCTAACCTGTCGATTAAATATTTTACACGTGGGTGGTTTTCCTTCCAACACCTTTCAGTCAAAAAGCCCAAAAGAAAATCACTATTAAATACCATGAATAAAACCACTTTCTTCTTCACACAATCTCAATGGTAGGTACAGCTCAAACCAAGCTAACAAACTACACAGACAAAGCTTAATCCAAACCTCACGAGTTTGCAGCTCGAGCTCTTCCATTGCAGCAGCACCAGCACCACTGGCAGCCTGATAGGTACTGACAACCATTCGTAACACCTATAGTATTCAAGCATAAAAGCATCACAAGACAAAGCACACGATTACAAAAAAACATATAAATTTGTATTATAATAAACTAGTATTCTTTCTAAATTTCTAACCGCTGTTCAAAAATCATAACAAATAAACACTTTTAATCAAAAATCACTTTTAACAACTAACAATATCATTTTAAAACATTATTGAAATTGAAGAATATTCTGATTTACAATATAAGAGTAGATTGAAAAGGCAAAATTTGACCTTAGCTCGTCGATGAAGTGGGGTAGCGGCCATCAAGCAAATAATGGTGGAGCAATTAGGGTTCGCAATGAGCGCGCCTTTTCCCGTTCCAGCTTTGATGTGCTGCATCGCTTCCGGGTTCACTTCGGGAATAACCAGCGGCACCTTCTCGTCCATCCGAAAGGCAGAGCTATTGTCCACCACCACTGTCCCCCGATCCACCGCGGCGGGGCCGAACTTCTTGCTGATGGACCCGCCGGCGCTGAAGAGCGCGATGTCGACGCCGTCGAAGCTATCCGCCGTGAGCTCCTCCACGACGTAGTCTCTGTCCTCAAAGTTGATGCGGCGGCCGGCGGAGCGCTGCGAGGCCAGCATTTTGATGGAGCGGTAGGGGAAGTCGCGGTCGGAGAGGACGGAGAGGAACTCCTGGCCGACGGCGCCAGTGACGCCGACGACGGCAATGGAGGGGCCATCATCGCGGAGGGACATTCGGACCCTGGTGGGCCTTGAGGTGGGCTTGTGCCGGGCCGGAAGGAGGCCCGATAGGAGGTGGTTGTGGCGCGAAACGGAGAGTGAAGCCATAACGCGGTTTTGCGTTGGTGTGGGTGAGTTTTTAGGGTGAGCAGATGTATGTTGTTATTTGACGGCTGACGGATGAGTAATAAGTAACTATGGTCTCCACTGAGGTAAGTGCTGTTCAATTTTGAAGCAAAGTTCAATTTGTGTTTTAAAACATACTTTATAAATATTTAAATCAAAGTGTTATATTTTATAAAATCTAATAAAGTTATTTTAAATGTTAGAGAAATAACCTATCCACAACGACATCATTCAAGATAATTACAGTACAGTATTTCTGAATAGACAGATGATATCAAATTTATTCAGAAACATTAATGTTAATATCTTGTTATCAGTAGTAATGTTATTTTTGATATTCTTACAAACATTTAATTAGAGACACTATCTTTATTAATTTAGTTAGATTAACCTAATTTTATATTGACCTGTCATTCTTTAAAAAAGAAGCTAAATATACAAATTATTCTTTTATTAATAGAAGTATTCTATAAGTATAAAAATTAAATAATCAAATACGTATTAATATCTAATATTTTATCTATTTATCAATAAAATATCTGATTTATAAAATAATAATATTTTTATAATTATAATAATTTATATTAATAATTTTAATATATTTAATTTAAGTTTAAATTTATATAATAATAATCATATATATTTAATATCTTTTTAAGAATTATATATTTTTCTATATGTATATATATTATGGTATACTATTATTTTCCAAATAAAAATACTGATGTATCGGAGGTGTCCTATCTGATACACATATTTTATCTTAGTCATAGCATAAAACCATTCATGCATATAATATAGACGATTTTCAGATTTTTTAAATTAAAAACTCAATATCAATTACATGTCTTTATTGTCAAAATAAATTATATAAAGATGGTAAATAAATTATTAATAAGGGAGATTTTTTAATTTTATTTGTTGAAATTCTATTATAAATCAACTAAAAAATGCTGATTTTTTATTATTTAAGATGCAATTTGTGGTTGTTAAAAAATTTGCTTGATAGAGTGCTTTTTTACTTTATAAGAGATATTTGTGTGTGGGTAAATTCTAATGTATAAAAGATATCGAAATGTTGTTTTTTTCTTTTGTATTATTTGAAACGTCCATATTTAATATAATCATTCTTGCTTATAACTACTAGATATATTTGAAACGTCCATCTTATTGTAACTTTAAATTCTCAAAATTATTTAAATATAAATGTACATCACCTATCATAAGTATATATTTTGGAAAATTCATTCTCAATTTTTTATGTCAAAATAGTTCTTTCCACTTATTCTAACTTCATAGTCAAACCTTCTTCGTATATTATTTTTTGTGATTATATCATTATTGATATATAAAATATATTTTTTTTATGATAAGTTTTGTATTTAATATTTCGGTCATAATACAACCTTAGATATCCCTCGCCACATGCTTATAAAATGATCAAAGCATACCTATAAAAGGCCAAAACACACCCATAAAAGGGCAAAGTGCACATAAGATTACACTACAATGTTCTTCAATAAAATCACATTACAATATATAACCTCATGTATATCATACATTTGTGTATACATAGTCATATATCTTATAGTCATCATCATCTCATAGAATGACCTTGTTTCCTAATCCAAAAGGAGAATTTCTTTACTTCAATGATCACATAATTTGAGTACAACAATTGCAAAAAAAAAAAAAAATTAATACAAACTCTCTCTTGGTTGAACCTTTTATGACTTGAATAAATATTTTTAAAGGAGAGAGACTTCAGCCTCTCCCTCGTTGGAGCGGTTTAGTAATGCTACTTGTTGTAATATCTAATAAGTTCTTCAAGCATATGATGAATTACTTTTGAGAGATATGAGGAAGGAGAAAACTAAGTGGCTAATAATAGCTACGTAGAATATGATGAATAGCGTATACAACTTAGTAGAGGTGTGTCCTTAAACTTTCAAAGTCTCAAGAAGCTGTGTTTCATAGTTCTCTCAAACTGTTATTCTCTTACAATATTTCCATTTGACCTTTCTGAGATTAAATTCCTAAAGCAACTTTGTCTCGCTGGTTGCTCAAAGTTGGATAATTCCCCAAATTGAGGACACGATGGAAGAAAGATCTAGCGGTGCTCATCTTAGACAGCACATTCCTTATACTCTTTTACAACTCCTCAATGGAGAAAGTAAACGTTAAAAAAGCTTTTTCTAACCTTTTAATGTACCAACTTGTTGTATGGAGCTGTAAAACCAGAAAATTTTATTTGGTTAACGTGGAAGAGTGAAGATGATAAGAAGTTATTTGTTGTTCTTTGTTTGTTCACTTTGAGACACCTTGTTTCATTTGAGTGGTGAATTATAAAAGCTGTTGGGGAGTGATGATTAATTCTTTATAAGTATAGTTTGACAGTAAAGTTGAAGATAATTTATTTGAATTTATATAATATACATACGATTTTTTTAAGGCTATACAAAATATTTAATAATAAAATTATATGAAACCCATTATACTTTACAAGAAAAAAAAGTGTAAATTAAAAACTCAATCTCAATTACATGTCTTTATAGTAAAAATAAATCACATAAAATTGGAAAATAAATTATTAAATAATTAATACCCTACTCATAATTTTTGTAAATATTAAATGTAAGGACTTATTAAAAAAAATGAATCAACTTCGATATGGTCACGTGGCAGCGCAGGGTAGGTTGGTCAAATATTAGTAAATTAATACAGACTTAATACACTAAGTTTACTCATTTTCTGAAGAACAATCCTTCCTTTCTCAACGTTTTCCTTTCTCTGCTGTCTCCCCTTCTCAACTCAAGTTCTAACCATAAGCTTGTTAATTTGAAGTTGTCTAGGCAATCAGAATTTCAAGATCAACACTTCTAACCGATCAAATCATTCATTCTTCAACTGGTAAGGAAACCTCCTTTCTTCCCATTCACTTAGGGTTATGGTCATGCAACAATCTGGTTGCATGTGCCCCATTTCACTTTCTTCAAATTTTCCAATTCTAATAAGTTCTTAAATTTTGCATTCTATCACCCAATGGTGATTTGTAGGGTTTTCTAATATTTCCAGAGGCAAGAACGTATAGTTGAGGGTCCTAGAGTTGAGCTGTTCCACGTAAGAGGTAAGGGAAGCTAGGATTCTTATTACTGTTTTGTGTAATCTTTGGTTGCTTGAATT
Organism: Vigna radiata var. radiata; assembly: GCF_000741045.1. Taxonomy (NCBI): domain Eukaryota; kingdom Viridiplantae; phylum Streptophyta; class Magnoliopsida; order Fabales; family Fabaceae; genus Vigna; species Vigna radiata. The sequence goes on along the minus strand of NC_028351.1, from coordinate 4,360,223 downwards.
GGGTTTTGTGTATTTATGTTGATATAGTGCATGAGAGGCTGTTTTGATGATTTTACTGTTGTTTGAAGTGGAAATCTGTGGTTCTTATATATATGAACACGTTGTGATGGTTGATTGTGGTATGCACTGTGAAATTTATGTCTTTGAACTACTATAAGGTCCTTGAGATGATGAAATTGAGTAACTGAATGCATGCAAATCTGTTTAGTGGCAAAAAGGGGCTATTTAATTGAGTTTGTACTGATTTAAAGAGGATTGAGAGGAAGTGAGGTGGCCAAATTGGATAAGAAGGATTGAAAACTGTTTTAGGTATTTAGTGTAGCATAGGTATGGTACATATGACTTAGTAAGAGTGTCAGATTAATCAAAAACAGTCACAAAGTAGTGAATCTATTTTTGAATCCATAGGTTGATGAAAGTTCAGTCTTAAATTTGAATTCGATGCATAATTACTAGAAATTGTTGTTACGAACGTTCTTGGACACTTAGGTAAGTTAAATTCATCGTATACTTCTAATTAGAGGTGTTAGAAGTTAGGTTAGAGGGTTGGAAATGGGTTGGAGGGGCGTGAACTGCAAAATTATGCAGAATTCGTGCTGCAAAGTCTTCAGATTCGCATAGCGCACCAGGAGGGTGCGCTAAGCGAAATTTTCTGGGCCTCCCTCACTGCTTAATTCGCACAACGCACCAGGAAGGGTGCACTAAGTGAATTTTGTGCGGCAGATTGAGTGTTTTTGGTGTTTTTTACGTTTTGGGAGTTCCGGACGTTCTTTAGGTCGTTCTGGGGATTTTTTACCCTTCCAGAGCCATGGGTGAGGGTCTTCAAGTTGTTTGAATCACTTAAGTATTTGTAATTAAAGGTTATAAAGAAATTTGTGTTAATAAGTGATGTTTCTGTGAAAGTATGTAATGTATGAGTTATTTTTATGACATGGTTGATGTTGTATGATGTGTATATGACTTAGTATAGCATCGGATGTACTTATACAATTTTAACATGGTACATTATTGTTTCAAGAGGAATATCATGTGATTTAAAGTGGTTAGATTGAATATGAAAGTAAGATCTTTAGGTGAGATCATTTAGTGTTTAGAATGAATGTAAGAGGCTTCCATATGGGGGGTTATCCCTAACACTCTAACGGTTTTTCATTCTCACTTAGAGAGGATTAACGCGTGTGGTGAGAGTTGTGGGAGGTCCTAGTGATAGGCGCTACCACTGTAGGTCTGTCGCGCGGTAACGGACTTACACTTGTGTGTGGTAAGGTGAAACCTATCGGCAATGGCCTTGCAAGGCAGTAGAGACCACCACAAGTGCATAACCCGTCCCAGCTCTACATACATTCTAAGTTCGGTCGAGTCTAGAGGTCTTAACATGGTAGGATAATTGATGTGATTACTGATAATGTCTTGTATGCTGATATGTTGATATGTTCTGTATTGTATTGATTCGACTTGCATAAATTGGTTGGTTTGTTTATAGAAACCTAGCTTACCCTTGCATTCGTATGTGTTGTATGTGTTTGCCTTCTTCCTTGCGATGATCATCCAATCCTTTGAATGTGAGCAGAAACTAATGATGTGCCACTGGAGCAAGCATTGGAGACTAAAGAGGACCCAACTCCTAGTTCTTAGGACATCTACTAGTTCTTATTTTAAATAGTCTTCCTTATTTTGAAAAGCTTCAAGCTTTTATTTAATCATGATCTGTATTTTGAAATACTCTTAGATATCCTAAACCTTTATTCAGTTATGTATTTTGGACAACTATTAAGCTTGTACTTAAGTTTTAAAATGTCCAGCCTTAAATTGATGACTGTATGCACCTAATACTGTTATCTAATACTTTAACTATGTATATATGATATTTGGGATGTCACATTAAATATGATTTGTCTTTTTAATATTATTAAAGTATAAATTTAATAAAAATATGATTTGTCTTTCTAATATTATTAAAGTATAAATTTAATAAAAAAATATTTAACTTTTATGACCGTTTTTTATTTTAATTTTTTATACAACTTTTATATAATTTTTAATAATATTTTTTATTATAATAATTATTATAATATTTAATTTTTAGTTTTATTTATTTTTTATTATCATGAAAAGAGGATACGGGTACAATGGGGACATATGTCCCTTAGTTTCTGCATCTATTAGTGATATAAATTTAGAGTCATAATTATTGTGTAAATTCTTGACTCTTCAATTGATTCAATATTTTTTTTTTCTCAGTTGCTAGAGAACTACTGCTATATTTTTTTCAAAAAGGATATTTCCAACTTATTATTATTTTGACAACTTTTTATAAAAGTAAAATGATTCTATAGAAAGAGAATTTTTGTATTTTAAAACAAGAAAGATGGTAAAATATAGTGAAAGGGAATTTTCCTTATTTTTTTTTTTTATCTATGTAGAGATATTTTGAGAAAATTAAATGGCTTCTCCAAAAAGTTGGTTTGCTATTTATTATGTGCCAGAGCAGCAGAATTGACTTTTGGGTAGAAATGGTAGAAATATATACTTTGGTTTCTATCTGAGAGTATACAAATTTTTAGAATCCAGAGCATTGAGAATTGCAGAGAAAGGAGAGAAAATAGATTTCGATGGCAGAGAGTTCTTCATCATTCGATGTGTCCACTTCTCCCACTAGCTACGATGTGTTTCTCAACTTCAGAGGAGAAGACACTCGTGAAAACTTCATTAGTCACCTTTATGCAGCGCTGGAGAGGAAGCACATCGAAGTATATATTGATTACAGACTAAAAAGAGGCGACGAAATTTCACCTGCACTGCAAACTGCAATAGAAGAATCAAAGATCTATGTTCTGGTTTTCTCCGAAAACTATGCATCTTCAACGTGGTGTTTGAATGAACTGATTAAGATACTGGATTGCAAGAAGAGATATGGAAGGGATGTGATACCAGTTTTCTACAAGGTGGATCCATCAACTGTCAGGAAGCAGGAAAAGAGATACAAAGAAGCATTCAAAGAGCATGAACTGCGGTTTAAGGAAGACATGGACAAAGTGCAAGGATGGAAGGACGCTCTAACCGAAGCTGCTGGACTCTCTGGCTGGGATTCAAACGTTATCAGGTCATTATATTTCTTACATCCACTTTTAAGATAATCTGAATCTCTTTTCATTTACTAAAATTGTGTTGATCTCATCATAGCTTAAGTGTTTCTTTTTTTTTTCATTTCTCTTAGTCGGTCATAGATCTCTGACCATATTCCATGTTATAGTTTAACTTTGTACATACAATACAAGTTTGCTCTCTTATATCATAAGTCAGAAATACTTATTGTAGAATTTATGTGATCTTGATTTGAAACTTCTAAACCAACCAAACTAATACTCCAAGATAAGATCAAACCCTTTAATTAGATTCTTTTAATTTATTAGATATTTAATTTATTTATTTTTATCTATAACTCAAAACTTAAATCCATACATGAATCTATTCAATGATGTTCACTCTTTTCACTCTCTAAATTTCTTTTTGTAATTTAGTTTAGTTTTTATGTTTGAATACTTAAATTTTATTTCCTAAATCATCGTCAGGCTAGAATATGTTCTTGTTGAAGAAATTGTGGAAGATATTTTGAAAAAATTGAATTGTTATTATGTCACTTACGATCAAGGAATCATCGGCACTGAAAAACATATTGAAAGAATTCAATCCTTGTTGCATCTTGAGTCATCAGATATTCGGATCGTAGGAATTTGTGGCATGGGAGGAATAGGAAAAACTACCATTTCTGAGCAATTATATCACACATTGGCAAAGCAATTTGATTCCCACAGCCTTATTTTAGATGTTCAAGAAAAACTACAACGAGAGGGAATAGACAATATCAGAAGAAAATATCAGTCTGAACTTCTAAAGGAAGCATCATCCACTCGTTTATCATATTACAATGAAAGGATCAAACGATCAAAGGTCCTACTCATTCTTGATGATGTGACCGATTCAACTCTACTTAACAAATTAATAGGAGAACGTGATAGCTTTGGACAGGGCAGTAGAATCATTATGACCAGTAGAGACAGACAAGTGCTTAAAAATGCTGGAGCTAATGATATCTACGAACTTAAGGAGTTGAATTTTTATGATTCTCTGAAACTTTTTAATCTACATGCTTTTAAACAAAATTCTTCAGAAGAAATTACTTACATGGACTTGTCAATAAAGGTGTTGAGATATGCAAAAGGGATTCCGTTAACTCTCCAAATTTTGGGCTCATTGCTTTATGGAAGACAAAGAGCAGAATGGGAAAGTCAGTTGCAAAAGTTGGAAAAGGGCCAAGATGTTGAAACTTTTAATGTATTAAAATTAAGTTATGATGGGCTTGATGAGGAGCAGAAGAACATATTTCTTGAAATAGCTTGCTTTTACAGGGGACACAACGAGATTGTGGTAGTAGAAANACTANANGANTGTGGTTTNTCTTCTNNNATTGGAATGNATNTTCTCAAAGATANATGNCTNATATCTATCTTGGATGGTAGAATTGTGATGCACGATCTAATACAAGAAATGGGTCAAGAAATTGTTCGTAAAGAGTGTCCTCAACATCCTGGAAAACGTAGCCGATTATTCAAGGCTGACGAAATTCATGAGATTTTAAGAAATAACAAGGTATGTTCTATTGTTACTCAATTGAAAGAGTCACGTGGATTTATGTTATGATAAATTGATAACCATCTAGATGTTATTAAATAGCTTGCAATGCAACATTTATGTTTAGTTTTTTTTTTTTCTTTTTCTAATTGCATTGATACTTTCAGGGATCAGATACAATACAATGTATATTACAAGATATAGACGAAATGGAAGGAGTTAAAGTACATGCAAAAGCTTTCAAAAAGATGAACAATCTTAGGATGCTTATGTTCTATTCTTATTCTTGTTCTTGGTATCGAGATGTGTTTCTTGAGTCATCTCTAGTAAGTCTGCCAGACACTTTGAAGATTCTTTATTGGTTTGGTTTTCATCAAAAATCTTTATCACGGAATTTTTGCTCACAAAATCTAGTGAGACTCGAAATGCCATATTGTCATCTTGAAAAACTGTGGAAAGATCAGGTATTTTACATTATTTATGTTCCTTTGTATTTTAGGCTTTTAAAGATAAAAATAAATTCTAGAATTATGTTCTCTACTTTGTACATCTACATGTTTTCACCATTCCTGTGTGCCTTTCACATTATTCGTTTTATATTGCTTTTATTAGAACCACACAATTGTACTTATATTATTAGAATCATGTTAGCATGCTTCTAAAAATAGTAATAAATCAAATAGTATGGAGAAGAGTTTGCATACATTTTATGCATATAGTCTAATGTTCCATGATTGTATATCTACCCATATTATTGATGATAGATATCTCCCCGTATGGTCTGACATGCATTAGATAATTCTTTTCTAAGTTTTTTTGTCTGTTATATGTTAGGGTCTTTCTATAGAATGTTTTCTTACTTTATAAGGGAGATATGTGGGTAGTCTCTTCTAATACATAAAATCTATGTTTTTATTTTATTTTATTTGAAATGCCCCCATTAAATATTATTATGCTTGCTTATAACTACCATATACATTTACTAAAAAGAATTATCATATTCTAATTCTAAATTCTCAAAATTATTTATATATAAATATACTTCACAAAAATATTAGTAAATACAATATTTATAATTTAGTTTTGTACAAAGTACGATTTTTCACACATTCACACTGAACTAATAATTTAAGTAATCACACCATATGGGATATAAATTAGTCAAATTATACTCTCACACCAAATCACATAACAATAAATTACACTCAACTTTTTCTACAAGACTTATTAAATTTGTTTTACGAGTCACTAACACTTAAACATATTATATATAAATCATCCTTAGTTTCTATGTCAAAATAATTCTTTATAATAATTTGATAATCAAACCTCCTTCGACTTTTCGTTACTTCATGCTTTAAGTTTTAATTGTTGTGATCATATTACTGTTACTATTGATGTATAAAATATTTCTTTCTAATGAGTTCTGTATTTGATACTTAGACTTATTTGGGGTCCCGATACCATCTTAGAAAAAGTATAAGTAATATTTATTATATGTAAATAATTATAATTTAGTTTATGTAAATATCAGTAACAAGGCACGAATAATTTATATATATATATATATATATATATATATATATATATATATATATATGTGTGTGTGTGTGTGTATATTTTTTTTATTTTTTTTTCAAATTTGATTTAATACTATTTATGATTTATGATTTGTAAGTAATATTAGTGGGGGATTTTAAAAAAAGATTTTAACGGTGTGAAAATTGATGTAAAATGCTTGAAATGCTAAATATAAAAACTATACTAAAATTAAAATAAATTATTTTTATTTATATATTAATTTGTATTTAAAAAAAACATTCGTAGAGCAAGGCCCTCAACGATTGACATAGAATCTACCTAAGGTTCAATTTTAACCCTGACAACCATTTTACTTTGTCAATTCGTTGTTCGGTTAAGATGTTAAGAGTAATGTCGTTCTCATTAAAATTCTTACATATATTTTTATGAGAAAGAAGCATAGAGATGTAAGAAGATAAATAAAGATAAGGAAAAAGTTTCTTTTTTTTGACAATTTTTTGACAACGCATATATGACAGTTTATGATTGGTCTATTTCAAATATTTTTTTAAACATAAATTCAGACTAATAAAATGATGATACGCGTCCTGTTATCAAAAAGTTGTTAAAAAAGAGTTGTGAAAATATCATTGTCATAAAGATAAATAGTTGATACATACATGATATAAAATATTTCCACATTCTCATCTATTATTATAAATTACAATCATTATCAATCCATAATAAGTTTAGGTTGAAATTATTAGGATGTAAATTTAAATAGGGAACAAAACATGTTAATTTTTGTGAATTTTTATAATAACTATCAAATTATATAGCCACCCATAATTTGGCTAACTCAGAGTGTGATCTTTATAACAGTGGTATTTATGTAAAATACACAGTAAATAGATACTGTAACTAAGAGTTTACCTAATAAAAATAGATAAAATTGCTTAAAACTTCATTTTAGTTTTACTTTATTACCTGATTCATTTCCTTTCTGTGGCAGAGTTTACCAAAGTTGAAAAGGCTCAACTTGAGTTATTCTCAGAAACTTACTAGAATACCAGACCTTTCCATGTCACCAAATATTGAAGAAATAATTCTGAATGATTGTTCAAAGTTGATTAAAGTTCACTCTTCCATATTACTCACCAAGCTCACTTCTTTACGTTTAGATAAATGTTATGATCTCAATAGTGTAATTGTTCCCAGCAATATTCTATACAGATCACCAGGATTGATTCTTCTTTCATCGTGTGAGAAGCTTAAAATGTTTTCAACCAGTGTACCTAGATTTCCTCATGTGAAACTGGAGCGTCAACGTGGAACTATCTCAAGATCCCTTCTTATGAAACCGGAGTATAAACCTGGAACCGTCTCAAGTTTCCCTCGTTTGATACGGCGGTCAAATAGACGTAGAGCTTTCCCAAGATCCTCTGTTAGGAATGGTCTGGGTGAAGGTACTTGCTATTGGCCGTGTAATGATACACATTATCCTCTCTCAAAAATATCCTTTCTCAGGGAAATTTTCTCAATTATTTTTGTGAAATATGAAGAAGAAAAAGAAGTGATTAATGATAATATATACGTATATGATGAAAGTCCGGTACAACTCATTGGAGGTGTGCCCTTAAACTTTCAAAGTCTCAAGAAGCTCTGTTTAATAGATCTCTCGCACTGTTCTTCCCTCACAATATTTCCATTTGACCTTTCTGAGATTAAATTCCTAAAGAAACTTTGTCTCAGTGGTTGCTCAAAATTGGAAAATTTCCCCGAGATTGAGAACACGATGGAAGATTTAGCGGTTCTCCTCTTAGACGGCACAGCCATACAGGCACTACCTTCATCCTTGTGGCGTTTGGTAGGGCTTCAAGAACTGAGTTTGCACTGTTGCAGGAATCTTGAGATAATTCCATCTTCCATTGGAAGCCTCACGAGACTATGTAAGTTAGACCTTACCTTCTGTGAATCACTTCAATCTTTTCCAAGCACCATTTTCAAATTGAAGTTGAGGAAACTTGATTTCTGTGGTTGCTTGAGGCTGAGGACCTTCCCAGAGATCATGGAGCCGGCACAAAGTTTTGCTCACATAAACTTAACAAAAACGCTTATCAAAGAACTCCCTTCCTCGTTTGGCAATTTGGTTAATCTTCGATCCCTGCAGCTCAACAATTGCTCTGATCTCGAGTCACTTCCAAACCCTATTGTTAATCTTAAGCTTCTCTGTAAACTTGATTGTTCCGGGTGTGCCAAATTAACAGAAATCCCAACTCACATTGGTCGCTTGTCTTCATTAATGGAAATGTCACTGAGAAAGAGCGGAATCGTGAACCTTCCCGAGAGCATGGCTCATCTTTCAAGCTTGAAATCGCTTGATTTAAGCGATTGTGAGAAGCTTGAATGCATCCCACATATTCCCCCATTCCTAGAACAACTGGTGGCATTGGATTGCCTATCCATTAGAAGAGTGATGACAAATTCTCTTGTTCCAAACCTCTCAGATTCAAAGGAGGGTGTCTTCAAATTTCATTTCACCAATGCCCAACAACTGAATTCAGGTGCTCGTGCAAGCATTGAGGAGGATGCTAGGCTTAGGATGACCGACGATGCATATGAGTCTGTGTGCTTCTGTTTTCCAGGGAGTGCAGTTCCTCATTGGTTCCCTTTTTGCAGCGAAGGACCTTCACTGACTATAAATCAAGATTTAAGTTTCTGCAGCGATGACAGACTCATTGGTTTCGCTTTGTGTGTGGTTTTTGGAGTGTTAGATACGAATGATATCAAAGGCAGGCGCGGTTCTTTTGTTTACAACCTAAAATTTGAATCTGATGATAATGGCACACAGATAATTCCAAATAATGATGTGTTAAAAAACTATTTCACATGGGATTGTAATCACAGAGTCCTTGATAAAGATCACACATTTATATGGAAATTTAACTTGGAGAGTCTAAGGAGGAGCGGCATGAACCTTAGGCTCAGTGATGCTTGCAGCTTCACTTTTGAGATCAGTCCATATGATTATAACTTTCAGTGGCCAGATTACGACTCAGTTTTGAATGAGTTAAGATCAGTTGTGACAATAAAAGAATGCGGAATGTGCCCTCTTTATAGCAGCCGAAGCAATGTTGCAGAATCTTCAAGCTAAACAAAGGAAGATAGGAAGAGGAAGGCAGAAAGGTACTTAGTGGGCTAGTCTCTTGCTCTTCTGCTAATTGGTCTTCAGTTGGTGAGTGTGGCTTATCACCGATACTTGTTAATTACAAGTTTCAAAACGTTCAACTTTTATTATGAATTTCTCATTTTTAATTTTTAATTTTTATTTTATTTACATTTTCAATGGCATTTTGCAGGTGGGTTCCTTCAGTAGTTGACAAGATTTCTAAGATATAGTTTGATGTCCACGTTGTGTTGATCCGTTGTCCCAAAGTTGTATTTTCTTGAAACTGTTCATTTATCGGCTTGGTTAACTTCTTTAGCATATTTGGCTTTCATGTGCAGCGAAGGCATTATGAAATCTTGAGGAGCTGCATTGCATTTGAAAGGGTATTTCGTAAATGGAAAATGTTTCTTTTACACTCCAAACTTAAAAAATTCCAATTTTACGACAGCTACTGTTTATGTCAATTGAATATCATATCATAGTATTTGGTTTGTGCATGGAACTGTAAAACCATAAAATTGTTTGCTTGGTTAACGTGGAAGACTGAATATGATAAAAAGTTATTTGTTGTTGATCTTCGTTTATTCACTTTCAGGCATCTTCTTTCATTTGAGCAGTAACGTATAAAAGCTTCTAGGATGTGATGGTTAATTCTTTACATATGTAGTTTGACAATAAAGTTGAAGACACCATTGCAACTCCATAAACTAATATATCATAAAATAATATTATAAGAATACCAATCAAATAACAATTGTGATAACTTCATATAATATATTATTATATATCATACAAAATCACAAAACTGAACTAAAACCAAAAGAATTCCTACAGCGTACGTAACACTCTAACTTTTTTCATATTCAATGTATAAATCATATCATCAATTTACTTTTCTAACATCAATCTTACAATTATTTTTCAGTAAGAATAACAAGACTTTATACCAATATCATAATAGCAACCAACAAGCATTTTATGTAATTTTTACAGTCATTATAGCAAGTACATTATGTCATATTTACAATAATTACAACAAATATTTTATATAATTTTTTTTCTATAGCAATTATAACAAATATATTATGCAGATTTTTAACCCAAAAACAACAAAACTTTAAGATTCCAAACAGCATTTTCGTTCAATCAACTAACAGCAAGTTTTTGATACAATATTTTCATTCAAACCGCAATATTTTCTGGTGCATATAAACTTTAAAAACAACAACATTTTTTTTATGACAGAAACAAAGTAAAACAACAACCATTTTTCTGCAGAATTTTATTTTAACAACACAGCAAGGAATTTACACAATTTATAACAGCTAACAACGAGCCTTTTTGACAGCAACCAGAAAATGATTTAGTGCAATACATCATCTAGAACAACACCAAACAGTAAGGTTTTCTAGTGCAGAAACAATAAATAAAATAGTGTAAAAAATAATAATTAAACTTAGGCGTTCTTTCACATTTTTCACAAAACTCATCTCATGCATACAAGGATTTCACATGGCATAAATAGAAAGAAAACCGAGCTCCTCTTACCTGAAAAGTTTCACAGTTTAACTTGACAGGAACGCTCTAAACAATGCTTCTCACAACAAATTTCAAAGACACCCTATAAATCACCCAATGATGATAGAATTAGCTTTTTAGGTTAGAAATTACCACAAATTTGAAATAGAACGCTTCTGGTGGCATGCATTCAGTAAAATAGCATGCCCTAGGTTTTAGAAACAGCGGAGAAAAGGAGAAAACTACTTACCAGCTACGGAAAGTATAACCAATCGAATGGTTTGGAAGCTCTCTATGGGGCGGTCGCAGGGGTACCACCAAACAAAACATGCACTGAGTCAGTGAAATGGAAAGCTAGAAAGAAGACAGAGCTAGGAGAAGAAGAAACTGTTCAGAGAGAGAATGTTTTCAGGAAAAAATGACTTCAACTTTGGCAGGAGGTCCAGCAACAATATTAGAAACAAATTTTCTTTTTAATAAAAGACCCCTCTCTTTATTTTTATTTTAGCTTTCACCTATTTCTTTTAATATATACATATACTATATTTTACTTATATATATACAGGTTCTTACATGCAACAACAATCATGTTTTTAGTTTCTATAAAATTAGATGTGAAATTTAAATGTAAACCTGTTTCAAATTTTAATATATCTTAATTTTTTAATTAAAAAAATATGTTAATAAAAGTAATATTTTTAGGTTTGCTGAAATGATCTTTTGAATTGATATTAAAACAAAAACATATTAAACGATATAAACAATTTAAATCTAATTAATCTAAAATGTATTTGATACATTAATTTTTTTTAATATAATTAAGTTAAAATCAGTACATTTTATTATTTTTTAAATTTAAAAATCAAAATCTATCCTAATTTAAGATAAAACAAACTATAATCTCACATAAAAGTTAATAAACTAACATTCTTCTTATGCTATATTTAACTTACAACTAGTCACAATAATTAATTAACAACACCAAAGTTGCTCAGTTTTTTTTTTTTTTATCTCTTTGATAATTTCAAATACTACACGGTGTTAAACAGTCAAATAATTCACATAAGTAATTGGTTTTAGATTGTTAGAATGGTAGAAAAGTATATAATTAAATATTTGACTCTGAATTATAAAATTCATTTTAGTATCTTGTTATTAGTAGTAATGTTATTCTTGATATTCTTACAAACATTTAATTAGAGACAGTATCTTTATTAATTTAGTTGGATTAACCTAATTTTATATTCACCCGTCATTCTTTAAAAAAGAAACTAAAGAAATACACAAATATATTTTTTTTAGAAATCACCATCAAAATAAGATTCCATTTTAGATCAAGATTTTACGAATTTATTTTTAGTATTATTTTAAAAAGTTTTTTTTACGAATAAAGATATTTTATACATATATAAATTTATGTTTATTTTTTATTTTATCTAATACGAGACTTTCATGACTGTTTTTCATATGTGTATATGTTAGAAGTGGGTTCTAGGCCTAACTCAACCCTACAAAACCGGCTTGTAAGGTGAGGTTTGCGCCTTATCTCTAGTCGATGTAGGCTTTAACCTGGCTCTGATACCATGTTAGAAGTGGGTTCTAGACCTAACTCAACCCTACAAAACCGGCTTGTAAGGTGAGGTTTGCATCTCACTTATATATTATAATTTGGCCTTATCTCTAGTCGATGTGAGACTTCCAACAGTATATTCCAACAGTATATACTTTTTAATAGCACTTTTTTTTAATAGTTATTATAATATCTAATTTTTTAATTATCATAACAGAAAGAGTGATAGCATTGGGAGACATGCCCCCTAAGTTTCCACGCGTATTAGTGATCTAAAATTTGGAATTTAGAATTATTGTGTAAGTCGTTGAGTCTTCAAATATTTTCTTTTCTTTTTGTCTAGTTGCTGTAGTGGATGACTCACGCTTTATATTCGATTGAATAGTCTCTGGCCAGAACAAACAATTCCCACAGATATTTTGAGAGAACTGAATGGCTTTTCCAAAAGTTGACTTGCTTTCATTCTGTGACAGAGCATTATTGTAGACTCATGGTAGAATATATATTTTCGTTTCTAATTGATTATATACGAAGAGGACCTAAGAGTTACAGAGAAAGGAGACAAAATTGATTTCAATGGCAGAGAGGTACGATGTGTTTCTGAACTTCAGAGGGGAAGACACGCGTGACAACTTCATTAGTCACCTTTATGCAGCTATGCAGAGGAAGCACATTGAAGGATATATTGATTACAGGCTACTAAGGGGAGAAGAAATTTCACCTGCACTGGAAACTGCAATAGAAGAATCAAAGATATATGTTCTGGTTTTCTCCGAAAACTATGCATCTTCGACGTGGTGTTTGAATGAACTGACTAAAATACTGGATTGCAAGAAGAAATATGGAAGGGATGTGATACCCGTTTTCTACAAGGTTGATCCATCAACTGTCAGAAA